>NC_045440.1:107904407-108088971 GCF_002776525.5 Piliocolobus tephrosceles | reverse complement strand
AAAAAAAAAAAAAAAAAAAAAGATCTGTTCAATAGGGAACCATAGAAGTGGCCGGGCGCGGTGGCTCAAGCCTGTAATCCCAGCACTTTGGGAGGCCGAGACGGGCGGATCACAAGGTCA
Source organism: Piliocolobus tephrosceles (assembly GCF_002776525.5). Lineage (NCBI taxonomy): Eukaryota > Metazoa > Chordata > Mammalia > Primates > Cercopithecidae > Piliocolobus > Piliocolobus tephrosceles. The sequence continues at coordinate 108,088,851 of NC_045440.1, read as the reverse complement.
GGAGATCGAGACCATCCTGGCTAACCTGGTGAAACCCCGTCTCTACTAAAAAATACAAAAAAAAAAACTAACCGGGCGAGGTGGTGGGCACCTGTAGTCCCAGCTACTCGGGAGGCTGAGGCAGAAGAATGGCGTAAACCCAGGAGGTGGAGCTTGCAGTGAGCTGAGATCCGGCCACTGTACTCTAGCCTGGGCAACAGAGCGAGACTCCGTCTCAGAAAAAAAAAAAAGAGAGAACCATAGAAGTATGCCTAGATATCACATTTTTGTTATTTATTTTTTATTTATTCACTTGATTTTGTTTCAATCTTTATTTTACATTCAGGGAGTATATGTGCTGGTTTGTTACCTAGGTATATTGTGTGATGTTGAGGTTTGGGCTACAAATCATCACATCACCCAGTTACTGAGCATAGTACCCCATCGTTGGTTCTTCAACCCTTGTCACTCTCCCTACCTGCTCACTCTAGTAGTCCCCAGGATCTATTGGCAACATAAGGATGGCAACATCTTTATGTCCACGAGTACCCAAAGTTTAACTCCCACTTATAACTGAGAATATGTGGTATTTGGTTTTCTGTTCCTGTGTTAATTTGCTTAGGATAATGGTCTCCAGCTGCATCCATGCAGCAAAGGACCTGATTTCATTCTTTTTTATGACTGCATAGTATTCCATAGTATATATGTACCACATTTTCTTTATTCAGTCCACTGTTGATGGGCACTTAGGTTGATTCTCTGTCTTTGCTATTGTGAATCATTTACTTGATTTTTAAAAAGCAGTAACTTTGTCCAAAGCATAGCTGACATAGCTTCTGGTTTTTCACGATTCCTGTTGATCAAAAAAGTAGTTGCTAGGATGATACTTAACATTCCATTTGAAGCGCATTTTTATTCTTAATTCCTATAAATACAACACATTCTGTGCCTTTTCTTATTTCACCCTCCAGCCATACCCTTTCATGGTACTCTTAAATAGGAAGTTCTTTAGCATCTTTGGTCACAGGACAGTATAGAATATAATTTTGAAATGTGGCCAGTTAACATTTCATTAAAATAAGTTCTACTGATGCACTTTTTTCTGCTCATTTTGCATCAACGGCCCATTTGAAGTGGTATAGTCTGTCTAAAATGGAGTAAAGCTTTCTAAGATAATAATAGTACATAGTTCATAGTTCAATGTTTCCAAGTATTGAGATCCAAAATCTTAAGTTATATTTCATAATATGTGCAATGCCTTGTTTTGTTGTCATTCATTGATTTTATTTTTATAACTCTTCAAACATTAGTATTTTTCATCATCTGAATAGATATTTATTTTCTAAGTTTGGTCATAAAAGAAATTATTTGAAAGAGTCATTCAGGAGGACAAAGTCCTTCCAATATTTGAGGGAAGATTGCTGTGTCTTTGGCTCTGATTGTCAAACCAAAGTAGGGTATAGCTCTAACCAATACAATAATTATTGTGTCCTATCCCAATTATTAGGCTCAGGAATACAATTATAATTACACAGAAGCTTTTAATAATTTTTCTCAGCACTTACTTTTTATTAACTGGGTTACAATTAAGTGTGCTTATTTTAGCCCTAAATTCAATGATAATAGATGATTCGGAGTCTTTGTAGGCAACGTCAAGGATTTCTGAGCAATATATAGCAGAAAATCAAAGGAAAAGAATGGAATCATACTGTTGCCTTGGTTATTAATGGATTTGGAGCTTCTTCTGCAACCACTAACGATTACTACCATTTCCTACATATAACAAAATGCCAATATTTGGGATATAGAAACTTGACATGAACATATTAAAAACATACAAGGCCGGGCACGGTGGCTCAAGCCTGTAATCCCAGCACTTTGGGAGGCCGAGATGGGCGGATCATGAGGTCAGGAGATCGAGACCATCCTGGCTAATACGGTGAAACCCCGTCTCTACTAAAAAATACAAAAAACTAGCCGGGCGACGAGGCGGGCGCCTGTAGTCCCAGCTACTCGGGAGGCTGAGGCAGGAGAATGGCGTAAACCCGGGAGGCGGAGCTTGCAGTGAGCTGAGAACCGGCCACTGCACTCCAGCCTGGGCGGCAGAGCAAGACTCCGTCTCAGAAAAAAAAATAAAAATAAAAATAAAAAACATACAAAATGGAAAACATGTGGAAGACACAAGTGCCAGTAAGGACACATGCTAAAAAAATGGAAAAGACAGGATATGACATGAGTCCAGAGAGGAAATTAACAAATAGTAATAAAAGCTAGTATTTTTCAGAGCTTACCATTTGACACCCTTTCACAATCCTATCATATAGGTACTATTACTATTCTCATTTTCCAGGTACTATTATTATTCTCATTTTGCAGTACCTATCAGATAGGTACTATTATTACTCTCTGAGAAACAGAGGGGTTAAGCGACTTTCCTAATATTACATACCTAGAATGGGATGGAGCAGGGCTCATACCCAGCAGCCTTCTACAAGAGCCCAAGCTCTTAACCACTGCACTACAGATTCCATGCCAGAAGGAAGCCATACACACACTGCTTTCCAAGGAATTTGGCCTTCTCTAATCCACTTTCCTCTAGTAACTCTAAAAGTATCCTACAAGATATAAAAATTATTATACAGATATAAGTGAATATGTATGTGGAATTATATTATCTTCTTTTAAAAATTCTTTGTTTTGGTATTTCTTCTTAAATCTTGTACAGCCTGCTTTTCACCTTTTGCTTTTTTGCTTTGACTTCATTTTATAAAATACCTATGTCATTGGCCTATTTAACAATTAATGAGACAATAATATGCTTTTATGATTTTTGAAGTGGTTGTAGTTTTTTTTATGTTGTACAGGTGTGCAGTCAATGCACCTTTTAAATTCTATGGAGTGTGGTCCTCCTTCTAATTGCAGTAAATTGGTTGCACTGATCACTTTGAGTTGTTGGCCAACATAGTTATAGATTTGTACCAGGTGTTCTACCAGAAGATAATTGCTTAACAGTAAAGAGTATTTCAACAGCATTGATCTAAAAAAAAAAACAAAATGCGATGTTAACTCCACATGCTGGTTTCATATTTTATTCACTTATTCATTCATTCACTTATCCTTAAAACAACACATCACGCATCAAATGTGTGCCAGTCATTAAACCAAACATCAGAAAAATGAAAAGTATGGGATATACTTCCTGCCTTCAAGAATCACAAAATTTAGTGGCTATAATAATGAAATAAAGGATATTATGAGCCACAAAAAAGAAATATATAAAAAATTTCCATAAGAGTCAAAAGTAGTGAATGCCTAGCTATGCTTTAGAGGTCTGGAGTCAGAGTCACAAAGGAAATAATAATAATGCTTAAGCTAAATCTTGAAGAATGTGTAGGAATCCACCAGTTGTGGGGAATGATGCAGTTTCTGGGAACATCAGCACAATTTGTGTGGTTGACACATGGGGTGCACGTGGGGGAAGGGCCTAGCCATGAGGCTGTGCCGGTAAAGTGGATTCAAATTGTGGAGGATCTTTTTTTTCAGGGAAGAACTGAAACTATTTTCTTATTAACAAGAGAGAACCACGGAAGAGTTTTAATCAAGGAGTGGCTGTATCTCAGATAAAACACATAGCACATTGTCTTGTAATTTTCTGTGTACAAGTCTGTCTCCCACTAGTGTCTGGCACATCATAGGTGTTCCATAAAGTTAAGTAAATCCTGAGTGATTGAATTAATAATATAATATTTTTTAAAAGATAACATGGTCAACCATGTAAACCATGGATTTGATTAGGGTCAGTTGGAAGGCAAGGAAACCATTTGGAAAGCTTATATTGGTGCAGATACGTCATAATGAGAGACTGTGCAAAACTAGAGCAATAAGAACCAAAATGCAAAGCCATCTAAGCACTATCCTAAAATGAACCACCAGCCACTTTATTGATCAACCCTGTGAAATCTTGTGAACAGATGTGAAGAAAACCCTCAGGCCTGCGATAGTACTGCACCAGTTACCCAGCTTATTGAGGGCACTCACCTAGACTGCCATCAACTTCTTGAATGCCCCATAATCTTATTGGGACTGATACTGTCAAACTCCTCATAACTAAGTGATGTAAGCAGGTCTTCCTTGAACTGAAAACTCTGTCCCTTGTTGTAACCAACATATTTCAGCAAATATTTTGGATACAATTGCATTGCTTTGATAAGATGTCTATCTGAACTGTTGGCAATTCAAACTGTAGTCTTTACCAGGCCTAACAGTGGTTATTTCTAACATCAGCAAAATTCTGTAGCAGCAGTGACAATAGTAATACTAGGCAAGAGGACTTATAAATAAGAGAGGCTGAGAGTTAACAAGATACAGAAAATAAAAATGATAAACTATAGTGAGAGCTCAGTGCCCATTTAAATACCATTCTTTATAGCCAGAGCAGAGGCCTTTGATGGCCCAAAGAGCTAAAGAATAAATGAAACTATTGCAAGGAAAGTGCTCAGAGAATGTAATAGACCAATATCAAAAACCATTACAAAGGGAAACTACTCTTTTACTATAATACTATTAGCATTATATATTTATAAAGATGAATAGAAATTGTTTATTACCTGATTCTTGGAAGCACCTCTTGAAACAAAAGCAGCAGAATAAAAAATATATGTACAGCTATATTCTTTCTCTAGACATCTTTCTGTGAACCCAAATTATTTCGGATTAAAACTTCTTTCTCTCTCAAACTCAGGCTAGGAAGATAAGCAACTATTTTTTCTCACTCTTTTTGTCCTTCCACTCCATCCTCCACCTTAGAAACCCAAAGGGCCTGTAAGTTACCATTACCAGATATTTTCCCAGCAACAAGATTTTCCTAAGTGTAAAAACTCTGAGTAGAAGAAATCAAATATTAAAAAATGAACATCTTTCCATTTTAAGCACAGACATAATTAATTCTCACATCACATACTCACAAACAAAAGCATGATCAATATTATACCACTATGTTGAGACAGAGGCAAACTACATTTGAAAAACATAAAGCTATGAGCAGAAACAAGAAACCAAGAAAAAAGAGCTGGTTTGGGCAGAAGATGATGAGTTTGGCCTTAGGCAATGCTGTTTTTGAAGGAAGGAAAATACCCATATTTTGGTGAATTGTCTTTCCTCATTCTCTGCTCGGTTTTAGGAAAGTGTTTAACAACATACATAATAAAAGTCAAAATGCCTAAGACCTATAAAAACATGTTTTTAGTTTGCATTTTAAGAAATTAAGTAAAAATGGTACAAAATAATTCCATTCAAAAGTGCAATTTTTATAGAGAACTCCTATGACAAAATCTTCATTTCATTTCTTGTTCTCAAGGTCTGTAGCATGGCATCTCCCTCACTAGAACCACACTTTCCAATATTTGCAGAAAATAAGACATTTTCATATTTAAAACCTTAAAACTCACCAACTTAAATATGTATACTGTGACAATCATGACAGCTCCTTAAGCTGATGAATAAAAACAGGAGCATGTATCTGTTCTAACTGGCATTTCCTTCTCAGCCGACTCATTTGTGGGACCTGATAAGGTATGGTCCCAGCAAGTTCACAAGCCAATGCTCGGGCCAGGACCACAACATGTATCCTTTCAATCAATGGAATCGGCAGCGCATTCAGTTTAAAAAGAAGTCCCGTTATAGATTAACAGATTTTCTTATGAAGACCCAGCAGAAAAGTCTATTGTTTCTCACTGCTTCTTAGCATCAAACTGTAACGATTCCTTTAATTACTGTTTTGGTGAAAGGATCACATTGAGCGGCCCACGTGTTAGCTTGCTAATTTTTTGTTTTTGGCAGTGAGTCAGATGATATGGGAATATTGCTTCGCTTAGTAGATATATGTCAACAATGTACTTTTAAAAATACCAAGTACTCTTGCAAACCATCTCTCTCTTTCACATATGTGCACACACACACAGAAACCACATTTAAATTATCCATGTGTCTGTGAATGTGTGTGTGAGAGAGAAAGATATTTATTTATGAATGAGATGAGGGTGTGACATTCAGATAGAGATGCCAAACAGGAAGGAGGATATTTGGTTCTAGAGTGAAGGAGAGATGTTCAGCTTGAAGACAAGGATATGGGAGTTATCTGCATAGAATAAATAATAGAAGATATGTCAATGGAGAAAATCATAAATGGAAGAGAAAGATGCCTTAACGAGTTGCTGTTAAATTAAACTAAATTTGGCCTGAGGATGCTTTGGTACTTTGAGTCTTTACATAACAAATTGCAACCTAACTTAGCATAAACTAACTGAAAGCCTAATTTAGGAGTGTACTTTTGTAACAAACAGCTGAGTCTTAGCCTATCACAGCAGCTGTGCTTCCGTCAGTCACAGGCAGTCAACTGATGAAGCTATGCTCAAATGAGGCAAACACTGAGCTGTAACCAATCAAGCTGTTTCTCTTCCTCACCTGTTTTCTGTCCATCAGTGCTGTCTGCCCACATTGTGGAGCAGAACCCCTGCTGGTTCTGAACGCTGCCCCATTCTCAAATCATTCCTCGCTCAATTAAACTCTGTTAAATTTAATTTGTCTAAAGATTTTAACAGGCCGGGCGCGGTGGCTCAAGCCTGTAATCCCAGCACTTGGGGAGGCCGAGACGGGCGGATCACGAGGTCAGGAGATCGAGACCATCCTGGCTAACACGGTGAAACCCCCGTCTCTACTAAAAAATACAAAAAACTAGCCGGGCGAGGTGGCGGGCGCCTGTAGTCCCAGCTACTCTGGAGGCTGAGGCAGGAGAATGGCGGGAACCCGGGAGACGGAGCTTGCAGTGAGCTGAGATCTGGCCACTGCACTCCAGCCTGGGCGACAGAGCAAGACTCCGTCTCAAAAAAAAAAAAAAAAAGATTTTAACAGAGCCATTATCCTAAATTTTACGTTTAGCTCAAATAAGCTAATTGAGTTAATAATATAGTGAGCATTTGTTCTTGTTTTCATTCTGGTATTGTTTGTTTGTTTGGCTTGGTTTCTGCCTGCCTGGCTTCTGATCTCATTTGAGGATTCGGGCAGAAATAACACCTCTCCTTTCATAGGTAAGGACACATGTAGACCCCAATCTGTGTCAATAAAATCAGCCCAGACTTATCCTATCAGGAAAGATAGTTCACTTTTAGCTTCAGCTGCTAAGCTGGAAGTTCTGTAAGCCTAAAGCTGTTGCTCAGTCTTCTGCACCCCTTGGGGAAAGCCTGCATTGGGATGATGTTAACACAGAAGAAAAGAACTAACAGAGCCAGAGAGAACACTTCCTGGTGGCATCTTTTGGTCTATCAGATTAAGTTGTGCCTGAAGCTCAACTACTTCTGGACATACCACTTGCAACTGAAAGGATTCTGACTTACTCAGATACTTGTAGAAATGAGTCAGAATCAGAACACGAGTAAAATAAACTTTCTATCATAAATTTACAGCTATTCAAAGAATGAAACTCTTGTTTATAAAATGCAAAATTGCCAGCAAATCATTATTGGACAATATTGTTTTATTTTTATTTGTTTGTTTTGAGGTATACAAACACTAATCTTACTAGATCAGAGCTACAAAGACACAAACTTTGAGAACTGTAAAAAAGTGACATAAGCTAGAATCTTCCAAGAGGAGTGAAGGAAAAAGTGAACTGGTGATTACTAGAATGGCCCCTCCTTTCTCTAAATGACTACCCTCAGTGACCTCTATTCAGCAAAAATGTCATCAGTCAACTTCCCCAAAAACCTTTACTAAGACTTACTTAAAATATATATGAGATTTTTCACAGTTTCCAGTTTCTCATTTAGTGATATTTCTCAATTCTCAATCTACAAAATGATTTTTCTCAATCTCAATTCACAAAAGTCATTTAGTATATTAAAAACTAATTTATAAAAAATTCGAACTTTCTTGGTGCCCGTATTAATATAGTAAAAGCTCAGAAGAGAAACATCAACTTAGTTTTACATGTCCAGACAACAATTTGGAACCATCAGAACCCAGAAAAACAACTGTTACTAGCATATAATGTGCCCTACTCTGTGCCAGGGACCATGCTAAGTACTTTAATCTCAATACAGTAAAGGGCTGATAACCTTATAAAATACAAATAAGAAGAATGAAAGTCAGATAAATTGAATGACTTACATAGGTCACAGAGCAGTGAAATTATAAACTATATCATCATATGCTGAATCCCAAACCCATGTTCTTAATCACTATATTATACTGCCTCTAATTAACCTCTCTACTTAAAGGGCTGTGGGATGAGCATCTTTGTTACTGGGACTTGATTTGCAAGGCTTTTCCCAGGCCTCAGGCGAACAAGGAAACTGGAAAGATAAATTTAGAATAGTTTCCCAGCCCCTAAATTATTAAAGTTTAAGATATAGCAAAAAGGGAGTGATGAGGTCAGAATTCATGAGCCACACAGCACAGTGTCATATCTTTACTTGAGCACTTATTATATAGTGCAAGAATTATTTATTTGCTCGTTTTCTTCCTTAGCAGGCTATGAACTCCTAAAAGAGAGAGATCATGCTCCATTCATCTCTGAATCCCTTGAATCTGGCTTAATGGCTCTCACACAGAAGGAAGTTAATACATTTTTGTTGAGTAAATGAGTATGCCCTTAAGATCTCCCTTTGTAGGGTGTGTGTGGGGACATTCCTTTGGAACAAGGGTGAATCAGTGGAATTTTTCCTTACCTTGAGGTTCCAAGAAAGGCCAAGTGGGGCAGTTAAATCTGGGATACTATGTGGTTTTCAGTAAGTTTACTTATCTAATGCAGTGCCAAAGGAATAAAATAAGTTCTTAATTATGAAAATGACTTGTTTACTTTACAGAAAAAATAATAATAAAGAATTTTAAAGTCAACCATAATCTTACTAGCCAGAAATAGCTATAGTTAATATTTTGGTGTTTTTCCTTCCAATCTTTTACACACATGCATATACACAACTACATATACACTTATCTTGTAGCAGGACGATCCGCAGACAAAACCTCTCAGACACCGAGTTGTAGAAGGAAGGGCTTTATTCAGCTGGTAGCATCGGCAAGCTAACGCCTTAAAATCTGAGCTCCCCGAGTGCACAATTTCTCCCTTAAAAGGGCTCACAACACTAAAGATTTCACGTGAAAGGATCGTGATTGATTTGAGCAAGCAGGGGGTACGTGACAGGGGCTGCAAGCACCGGTGGTCAGTGAAACAGAACAGGGCAGGGAGTTTCACAATGTTCTTCTATACAATGTCAGGAACATCGGTTTCTAAGTCATGAGTTGATTTTTAACTACTGGGTTTAGGCCAAGGCAGACCCAGGTCTGGTTCTGGGCCTGGCACCGGGCTGCCTGTCTTTGGTTTTACTTCCTTGTTTTTTTCTTAAAACAGGTACTGAGTATAAAACAATATGAGAGGGTCTCTCTCTTTCCTCAATCTAATGTACATTTTCTCTTAATGTTATATTATGCATATTTTTCATATGTTTACAAAGTTATTGAAAACATAGTTTCAATAACTGCATTAAATTCTACTGTGTAGATGCTTTAGAATGCTTTCAATCTCTCAGAAATAATGCCAATCAGCAAATATTTATTGAGCAGCTCCTATGTACGGGGCATGAGTGCTAAGCTCTGGGGAGACACAATAATGAATGTTGTACATGTGGCATTCATGGAGCTTATGATCCCCTCCCAGTGAACATTTAGGTGTTTTCAATGTGTTGCTACTTTCAGAAACAGTATGATGAATGTCTTTCCACAAATATCTTTCTAAAAGCTTTTTTTATGTGTGCAGTCACACACATGTATACAATAATGAAATAAAATTTTATGAAACAACACGAATCATTACTACATATAATGTGTTCCTAGTTTTCTATTCTACTAGTCTTTAAAAAACTTTTTTTTCTAAATTGTTACAGGTAGTTAGATAGGCATCAGCTGGGCAGGAGAGGGCTCTCCCGCCACCCACTAGGAATGTCAGGTTCAACAATTACTTAAGTGGCTATGTAGTCTGGGGTATATACCCTGGGGTTCATCGTCTTGCTCCAGGAAAATTTAGGACATGGACCCACATGCGGAGTTTATGAGCGGAGGTTTAACAAGCAGAAGAGAAGAGAAAGAGAAACAGCTCTCTCTCTATAGAGAGAGGGGTCTCCCAGCAGAAAGGACCGGTGGGCAGCAGATGTGCTGGATTTTATAGTCAGGTTTGAGCAGGCAGTGTCTGATTTATATAGGGCTCACAGATCAGTTCCATCAGCTATGACATTTACATAGCATGTAGGAAGTCTGACCACCCCACCCTAATCTAACTATGCAAATGAACTCTCCTGTTAACCCGAGCCATGTTGTCTGCTCCTTACTGTACATGTGGCTGATAAAGAGAAGGGAAGATGGGGCCGTCATTTTGAACATGATTGGCACAACTGCCAGCATCTATGACTGTAGCTCGATTTTACAGGCTGCTCTTTGTTAGAAAGGAAAATGATTTGGGGCTGCTTTTCATTAAAAAGAAAACCTTACTGAGGACTTCCGTATCCTCACTATCCACCTAAATAATTTCTTCTTATCTCTTGTATCATTATCACACTGCCTCTCTAAAAATGATAATTTCGCAGCCCACCAAGGGTGCCAGGGAGAGGCCATCTCCTGATGACCCACAGCTATTAACATTAAAGTGTTGATTGAATGCAAATGAGGGAGAAAAACTTCCTGGGCATATGCACTTAAAGACAAAATGGTGAAATATGACCTTCTGGGTGCACTCCACCGGAAAAAAGGAAGAAAGCTTCAGATGGGCATGCATGCAACTTCCTAAACACACTGTGTGCTCAGTTCCTAAGGGTAAGGAGAGCACTGTGCATGCAGGAAGCCCACCCTAAGGGAAGAATCATGGGAAAGAGGAGTCTGTATAGCCCTAGGACGAAGACTAAACACTCCCTTATCTCTTTGACCTTCAGGCACTCTTTTGGATGTCTTCTGAGTGAACTTTTCTTTCTTTCCTGTTCTAAAGCTTTTTAAATTAAACTTCCACTCCTGCTCTGAAACTTGCCTCTGTCTCTTTTTCTGCTTTATGCCCCTCTCTTGAATCCTTTCCTCTGAGGAGGCAAGGACAGATGTTACTGCAGACCCATACGGATGTGACAGCAGTAACTTGGGGTAACTCAGATATCTGCCACATGTAACAAAATGACTGCTTTTGACCTGTATATTGATTTACAACTCACTAACAGGTAAGGACCTACAGTTTGAACAACACTGCCATAAAGCATGGTAAAGCACCATGGTTTGTCACTACAGGGCTTAATAAGCACTCTAGTACCTACTAAGTATCAAACTAAGTTATCAGCTATAGAGGAAGCATGGGGCTTTCTGAAAAAAAACCAAAAGACCCCAGCAAAGTCTCAGAAAAGCTGCTGTTAAGAGGACTGTTGCCATCAGTGAAAGAAGCCACTAGAAGCAGTTGCTATTTCTCAAAGCTGTCAAAAATAATAGGATCAACTAAAGGGAGGAACCTAAAGGGAGGATCCTTGCTAAGAAGAGCAAGGCCAGTAAGAGCAGGTGCCAGGAGCCTTTCACCATCAGGATGCTCCTCTGCTGAGAGAAATTGCCAAGTGCAGCTGAGGCATCCCTGACAGATGATTTGATGGTTAACAGGAACCATCATTATAGCATCAGAGTATCCGGATGGAAGAATTTCAATGCCCAGAGGTCTTTAGCTTTCTCTCTCGATAGAGCTTGTCATCTTTGAAATCAAGAGAATTGAGTTTTTCTTGTGTGTTTTTTTTTTAACATAGTTGTCACCAAAAAGGAAGAATAATAATTTTCTGGCTAGAAATCCAATAGAGCTAGAGGCTCAGAAAACCACAGAGACACTGAGTTGTCAGCCTGCAATTTCCTGTGGCCCAGAAAAGAGGGTAAATGGGCTGCAATTTGTAGTAAGAGTCTCACAGCAAATGCAATGGTAAGCACAGTCTGCTGACTAAACTAGTAGAAGAAGTAGTGGGTGGGTGAAGATTACAGCAGGATATCATGGGCAAAAGATTTTAAGGAGAGCCAAATATTTTAGAGCGTGAAGCAGAAAGATAAAGAGTGTTTCTAAAATCAGACATCTAGGGTTACCAACCATCCTGGTTTGCCTGGGACTGTCCTAGTTTTAGCACGGAAAGTCCTGCTTCCAAAGAAATCCCTCAGTCCTGAGCAAACTGGGAAATCTGGTCACCCTGAGTCCAGTTAGTTTGCAACTTACAGATAGTGTGACTGCTACTCACAGTCTCACTAACAGCATGACTTAGTATCAGTGTGACTTGATTTGTTTTTTCTAAGACCAGCCCAGCGGGCGCAAAAGAACCAGCGGGAAGGCAAGTGTAGGAGCAAAACTGCAAGTTTATTTTTGGTAACCTAAGGTGTGGTGGAGAAGTCTGTCGGCCTCCGGCGAAGGAGGCTGGCAGAGTCCCCCTGTGGGGCTCTGGGACGGAGTTCCCACAGTCCCAACATCCCGACAGGAGTGGGGCTGTGAGAAGGCCGCCTGGCTCACTGGCCGAGAGTGGCTTTTCTAGGAGTGGGAGGGCAATAGGCAGGGCACGGGCATGTCGGGGGGCGTTCCGCAGGTGCGACCAGGTAAATCTTGGTCTCTTCGGATTGACGTCACCTGGCGCATGCCCAGTTGGTCTGCACCTTCCCGGGTCGCCGGCTGCATTTTCGCGGGCATGGGAAAAGTTGGGAGGGGGGGGATGAAGAACCCGGAAGTGCACCATCTTGCCTCTGTTCGTCCAAACATGACTTAGCATCTCTCAGTAACTACTTAGCATCTTTGAGATTGAGTTTCTTCATCTGTAAAATGAGGATACTAGTGCTTATTCACAACCAATAAAAGGAGATCAGAAGTACTTTCTGGTATTGTAGTTCTATTCGTGTAGAGATACAGAGGCTTGCCTCACAGTCAACTCTAAGCACAATAGCACCTAAGACAAGAATGCAGAGAGATGACTGAGTAATCTACCTTTAGACAGTATGGAGTCAGAAAGATTGTAGTACTAGGGTTCTAGCACTGATGGCAGCCTTTTTGCATCCTGGCAAGTTTTTGGGGTTTTTTGTTTTTGTAGAGGTGGGGTCTCACCCTGTTGTTCAAGCTGATCTCAAATTCCTGTGCTCCAGCAATCCTCCTGCCTCCGCTTCCTGAGTAGCTAGGACTACAAGTGTGCACTATGGCACTTGGCTCGCCTTGGTAAGTTAGGAGTGACTTGGGAAATGCAAAAATAGCCTGGCAGCCCAGAGCTTTCAGGAACAAAGTAATAGTAGGAGTTTGTAAAAAGAGTATGTTTATTATAATTTTGCATACATGCCCTGAAATGTCTGTGACAAATGTGCAAGCTATCCGCTTGTTTTGTCTTGTAAACAGAACAAAATTGTGGGTAGGTTTATTAAATGTAGCCTGTCAAGTGTAAACAAATTGACAGTATTTTGAGAGCAATATTATAGACAATTTACATTTTATTGCTTTTACATTGTCTCTCTCCTGTTGGAAGTAGTTTTTTGCCCTGCTTGGACTCATAGAGCTAGCTATTTTTATTTGAATAGCTGCACTTTCAGATTCATATGTTCCAATCAAGTTAATGGCCCTTGTTTTTGTTGTTGATATAGGCCATGACTAAGCTACTTCATGCTTGTATTTTTACTTCTTACCACAAGTGTTTCTAGACAATTACCATAAAAAATGACTTTTAAAAAAATCCAACTTTTTAAGGTGATATCATTTGGTCAGGGTCTAATACTACTCCTTCAAGAAGAATGTTCTCTCAAGGTTGCTGTGCCCCAACTTTTTAAAAGCATGCTTTGGGGGGACTTTTTAAGTATAATGTCAGAAGAGGCTGTGGTATAGACTCATGAATGATTACCAGAGGTAAAATGAAAGCCAAAAACAAACACTATGGTCAGGGATGAGGTGTGGGATCAACTACTATGAAGGCCAAGAGATTTACCAGAGCAATGATGCATAAGTCTTAAGAAATGAATTGTGATCTTTAAACTATACTCGAGGAAAGAAATGAAATGAATAGAAATAAAATTTTAACATGACTGGGAGAACATGAAATTTAGGAAAACATAAAACTTCACAACCAAAAAATTCCCAACCATAATACTTAAAGAAAAGGTAATAATGTTTTGTTCCCCATTCTATGTGCACCAAGCACTGAACTGGCTGCTCTTCTTGCATAAATTTTGCGAGATAGGTATTGGAATCCACATTCAATATGAAAAGAATAAGAAACTTATTAATGGTTACATAGCATTAAATAACTGCTGAGCTTTGAACTCAAATCTGTTTCCAAAGTACATATATAGTTCAAATCAATTAAGATATCTCTTTTCAAAAATTGATTTGCATAAGACATCTGTTTTTCAGGACTTAAAAATTATGATTTGGCCGGGCGCAGTGGCTCAAGCCTGTAATCCCAGCACTTTGGGAGGCCGAGACGGGTGGATCGTGAGGTCAGGAGATCGAGACCATCCTGGCTAACACGGCGAAACCCCGTCTCTACTAAAAAAAAAATACAAAAAACTAGCCAGGCGAGTTGGCGGACGCCTGTAGTCCCAGCTACTCGGGAGGCTGAGGCAGGAGAATGGCGTAAACCCGGGAGGCGGAGCTTGCAGTGAGCTGAGATCTGGCCACTGCACTCTAGCCTGGGCGACACAGCGAGACTCCGTCTCAAAAAAAAAAAAAAAAAATTATGATTTAAGTTGACTTCTTTGTTAACTTCTAATTGAAGTTTCTGCCAATATCTCTTACGCCCACCCTCGAACTATGAGCATTCATTCATAGCTGATAAACATAATTTTCTTAAAGGTTTTAGGCCATAGCAGAATGGGACATCAGATCTTTGCCAATTGGACAGTAAGTCTCAATGTTGAGAAGAGTCAGCTAGGTTTGTATCCCTCCTCAACTAGCAGTGGGACCTAGGCAAGTCATTTACTCTAAGTTTCAGATTCCTCATCTAAAAAATGGGGATAATAATAGTATATGTCTCTAGATGTGTTTAAAGATGAAATTAAGTGGTATTAAAGCAATTGTCATAGCACCCGGTGAAAAGTAGGGTTTTATCTGAATCACTACACACAGTCATTTGCAGATCCAGGAGTTTGGTCATTTTCAAAGCAATCTACACAGATCCTATATTGAAACAGAAATCCCTAGGATTAGTTAGGGTCTATTTAATGTCCTAGGAGTTATGAGTACGTACTTGTTTGGACGAACAGAGGCAAGATGGTGCACTTCCGGGTTCTTCTTCACCACCAACTCTTCCCGCGTGCGCGAAAATGCAGCCGGTGCCTGGGAAGGTGCAGATCAACTGGGCATGCGCCAGGTGACGTCAATCTGAAGAGACCAAGATTTACCTGGTCGCACCTGCGGAATGCCCCCCCGACACGCCCGTACCCCGCCTATTGCCCTCCCACCCCTAGAAAAGCCGCTCTCGGCCAGTGAGCCATGCGGACTTCCCAGCCCCACTCCTGTCGGGATGTCTGGACTGCCGGAACTCCGTCCGAGAGCTTCACCTGGGGACTCTGTCGGCTTTCTTTGCCGGAGGCCGACAGACCTCCTCCCCACATCTTAGGTGACCAAAATAAACTTGCAGTTTTGCTCCTACACTTGCCTACCTGCTGGTTCTTTTGTGCCCGCTCGGCTGGTCTTAGAAAAACAAATCAGTTGGTGCCGAAGACCCGGGAGGAGACCCCTCCTCAGGCCTCTAGGGGTTGAGGAACCTCCTCCTGCTCCCACACCGCAGAAGGACCAGGACCTGAGACCCGCTTCCCTCACTCTCACCCGTCAGTCTCTGGGGTAAGTGCCCTTGCCTCCTCTTTACCTCCCTCGGCCCAAAATCCTGCACAGGTCCGAGGCCCACTTTTGAGCCACCAAGTGGCTCGGGAGACCCGTTCAGGACGGAGACGTCCGCCTGAAGGTAATCTCCACTTTGGCTCCATGAGCCTCCAGTCTGTCTCTGCTGGTTCCAAAGGATGCTTTGAAGCCAGGCAGAGATCCACTTCCATTTCCATTGTGTCCATTGTGTAAGTAAAGAGGAAACAAACGGGAAACCCCCCCAGTCCAAATTTCCAAAGAGCACCCCCTTAGGGTGCTCCTAGCCGATTTAAAAACCTTACAGCTTGAACAAGACCTTAGGAGGAAGCGGTTAATTTTCCTTTCCACTGTGGCATGATCGACCTCAGCAATTTCTGCCAGCGGCTAGGCAAGTGGTCTGAAATTAATTACATACAAGGCTTTTGGGCCTTAAGCTCTCGTCCCTATACTCCTCCTTCTCTCCACCCCCTCCCTTCCTGCCCAGACTCCTCCTCCTCCCCCCATCCAGACTCCTTCCTCCTCCTTATCTACTAGTAATCCACTCGGTTCCATGCCTCCTTCGAGGCCCCCAACTGGCTGTCTTGAGTCCCCTATCTCTGCCCACACCCTCCTACAGTGTTAGCACCTTTGCGAGAGGTGGCTGGGGTGGAGGGGGTAGTCAGAGTACATGTCCCTTTTTCATTGGCCGATCTTTCCAAAATTGAGAAGCGTTTAGGTGATTTCTCAGCTAATCCTACCATATACATAAAGGAATTTAGATACCTTTGTCAGGCCTATGACTTAACTTGGCATGACCTCCAGGTTATCCTAACCTCTACCCTAAACTGACTGAGGTTCTAACCCAGTATACCCGGTTAGATCCGGCCTCCCCTACAGGGGCCACTATTTTGGTGTCTTATTTCATTTCTCAATCAGCTCCTGACATTTGTAAAAAACTTCAAAAGGTAGAGGATGGTCCTCAGATACCAATACAAGACCTAGTTAAATTAGCCCTTAAGGTCTATAACTCCAGAGAGGAGACGGCTGAGGCACAGCTCCTAGCAGCGGCTTTACAGCCCAGTCGTAACCCCAGGCCAGAGAGCACATACTCTGCAGACTCCAAGGCTACAAAAGGAGCCTGCCTGCTATAAGTGCGGCAAGGCAGGACACTATGCCAACAGGTGTCCGCAAGGTCCCCGAGCCCCAACGCAGCCTTGCTATAAGTGCAAGGCATCAGGACATTAGGCCAGTGAATGTCCTAACCCTCGTCCACCAGCAACCCCCTGCCCTGCTTGCCAGCAGGGAGGACACTGGAAGTCTGATTGCCCCACCCTGAGAACAGGTGCCGCGCCTTTCCCAGGATCCTGGGAGCTCCTTCCAGCTCCTACATCTGGATGACGACGACAACTGAAGGTGCCGAGACTCAGGGACCCCCATCACCCTCGCCGAGCCGCGGGTAACTCTCCTGGTAGCGGGTAAGAAAATTAATTTTTTAATCGACAGCGAGCCTACCTATTCTGTTTTGCCGTCCTTCTCTGGACCTAGCCTTCCATCCAATATCTCTGTAGTAGGAGTAGGCGGAAAGCCATCCACTCCACGAAAAACTCCACTCGTTAATTGCTGCCTGGCCAACAACTACTTTGTGCACTCGTTCCTCATTCCCACCTAAAAAGGGCCCCTACCGAAACCAATCAGTGGAAATCAGTTTGGCTTTCCCCCACTCGCCTCAAACTTACTAAATTTTCTTAACTATCTCATACTCCCCAACCTTGCCGGGACCTTCCTTCTGGGTTTTGCCCATATTCCAACAAATGCTTCCATTCCTCATTCCCATACTAATACTGTGCCTTATTTTATTTTTCATCTGTGCGTCCAAATACCAACCATAGGCCCCAACCTTAACCACGCCCCTTAACAGCAGGAAGTAGCCAGACAGACCACGGCACCCCTTTATCACTATTATCAATAAAAGGTTGGACTGTTTGGACGAACGGAGGCAAGATGGTGCACTTCTGGGTTCTTCTTCACCACCAACTCTTCCCGCATGCGCGAAAATGCAGCCGGCACCCGGGAAGGTGCAGATCAACTGAGCATGCACCAGGTGACATCAATCCGAAGAGACCAAGATTTACCTGGTCGCACCTGCGGAACGCCCCCCGACACGCCCGTGCCCCGCCTATTGCCCTTCAACCCCTAGAAAAGCCGCTCTCGGCCAGTGAGCCATGCGGACTTCCCAGCTCCACTCCTGTCGGGATATCGGGACTGCCGGAACTCCATCCGAGAGCCCCACCCGGGGGAGTCTGTTGGCCTTCTTTGCCGGAGGCTGACAGACCTCCCCACACCTTAAGTGACCAAAAATAAATGTGCAGTTTTGCTCCTACACTTGCCTACCCGCTGGTTCTTTTGTGCCCGCTCGGCTGGTCTTAGAAAAACAAATCAGTACTGAGGCTGCTTTGGCTTGAAACAACCCAGTCAATGCCTATAGGGACTTAGATAAAGATCACTTTATACCGGTACTTGGGCACTTGTTTGGGCAGGCCATAAGAGCTCATTATACCCACCTTAGTGCACAAAGCCAGAAAAATCCAACGGCTGGCAAAGAAAGGAAGTACTGCCATTCATCTTCCATCTGTCTGTGACTGGGCCCCACCAGTTCCTTGTCCTTGCCAATCCCTCAGTATTTAAGGATCAGAGTCATGCCATTTACCTTAGTATGCATCTTGAAGCATATACAATAATTTATCCAGGCACTATTCTAAGGACTGGGGATGGCGAGGCAAGTAAGACAAACAAGGACCATTCTCATAGGCAGCTCCTATTCCCAATAGAGATACACACAATAAAAAATATGATTTTTCAACAGCAAAAGAAGTTATGAAAGAAATGAAATGGGACACTGGGATAGAGAGTGATTGGAGGGTTTAGAGTAATCTTAGAAGGTATCTCTGAGGACTAACATCTAAGCTGGGACTTAAAATACTGTAGAAAGTAGTGGTGATATAGGAAGTAAGGGAGGCAGTCATTAAAAGGGCGTATTACATAAAAGCCATTACATAAGACCCTGGAGTGGCTTAGAGATATTGTTAAGATTGTAAAATAAATGCATTTTTAAACATATTCATAATGAAACCTCTTGCATAATAAGTGGAAGATTAACCGTAAAGGTATATCTACTTCAAAAGTATTTTGTCCAGACATAGCATCCTGCTTGTCTGCTTCTATTTCCTGCCATCTCTGTTAAAGACCAAGATACTATCCTTAAGTGAAAAGGACTTTTACCTCTTTAAGCCTCTGTATCCTCATCCATCAAATGGAAATAACAATGCCTCAGAATTGTTTCATGACTTGTAGTGAGGACTAAAAGAGACCATAGACAGAACCATGAACAGAGCATATGCTTCTAATCCACCTGGAAAGAAATGGCAAATCTGTGTGACTTTGCATAGAAGTGAGAGAGACTCAGAATGATGTTTTTTAATGCAGCCATGTGGGATTTCTTTTCATAAAAGTTTAAATATGTGAGATCTTTGCGCTAACAAAAATATGAGAACGATAGAACCAAATAAGAAAAAGCAAAGCAAGCCAGGTGCCGTGGCTTACTCCCGTAATCCCAGAACTTTGGGAGGCTGATAAGGGCAGATGACTTGAGGCCAGGAGTTCGAGACCAGCCTGGCCAACACAGCAAAACTCCATCTCTACTAAACATACAAAAATTAGTTGAGCCTGGTAGTGCACACCTGTAATTCCAGCTACTTGGGAGGCTGAGGCATAAGAATCACTTGAACCCAGGAGGCCGAGGTTGCAGTGAGCTGAGATCACACCACTGCACTCCAGTCTAGGCAACAGAGCGAGACTCTGCCTAAAAAAAAAAAAGCAAAACAGATGAGTATTAGAAGGTGAGGAAGGAATGGGAGAATAAAAAAGAGTGACATCCAGCCTCCAGAGGAATGAATGCCAGCCCCAAAGGATCTTGTTGCTGCCTTGCCATCAGGAAAAGTACTGTGTTCCTGAGTCACAGAGTCCCAAAGGCCTTGTTGCTGAAAGGCACATCAAGGAACCTTACTAGAAAAACTAACAGGCTTGAATTCATGTTTTCCCACACACAGCATTACTTTCCATCTCCTTTGGATTAAATCAATTTGGATGTTTTGTGAGCAGAAACATTATAGTAGAGAATTACAGTGGTTATTTTTTCATTTATTCCACAAACATGCACTAATCCCCTTTCATGTACCATGTGTCATGCAGGGCCCTGTAGCTGGGAGAGTTGTGAGGTGCTCTTCACTTCTACTCTCATGTCAGGGCAGTGCTTCTGGGTGTGAATTCCCGATGGAATGAAATCAGTTTACACAATGCTTGTGCACAAGCTCTTGAAATGGAATATTAAGTCATTGCTGTAAAGCTAATAGTGGATTAGCATATTCCCTTTGGAGTGTGGAAAAGGGAGTAGGAGGCGTGGTTAATTCCCAGTTTCCCAGAGGAGGTCTGAGAAAACTAGTCAATTATCTAACAACTTAACATTTTCCAATGCTGTTTAACATTCAACAACTGTAAATGGAAGTTGGCCCTGACTACTACTTATTAAAACTAACAGAGCACTGTCAAGAAAGATTTATGGCTTTAACATCATCAAAATATGCATTTCCAGAAAAAATGAAAATTGAATGGCAAGAAACAGATGCTATTTGGAACTTAGCAAATACTTGGTATCATCTATAATTCAGATTACAAAACCTTTAAAAATATAAAGCATATCAAAAATAAAATATCCACTCACTAGTAAAATCAACATTGTATAGTATTTCATCATTATGCATTACAAATACCCAGCTTTCTTTCCAATGGTCTTTATGTCTGTATTTTAAATGGTGGTATTCTCAACCTAAGCCAGAGTTATGCATTATTTCCCCAAACTAGTCTTAGAGAAATCTCAGTTTCCCATAATTGCCGTTTGTTTTGCTGAAACAAATCTAAACTCAGATAACTACTTAAAAATATATCTGTTTAGGGAGAGAAGGGTGTCTCATGTGTAAAACATGTAGCAGATTTATTCTGGGTTTTCTAGGCATGAATGAGGGCATCATTTACACAAACGCATAACAGGTAACTTTAGAAACTTCATTTATAACTAAGTCTCCTTTATAGACCTTAAGAACAAGGATTCTATGCATCGAGCACAACATTAGATTTAGTATATAGCATTTCACTTGGTCTTTAAGGGTGAAGTAGGTATCGTCATCCCCATATTACATGAAATGACAAAACTGAAACTGAGTGGTTATGTAAATTTCCCAAGGTCATTTAGCCAGAATTCTAAAACATGTCTGTCTGGCTCCAAAATCTATGTATGTTGTACAATATCCTGCTACTCTTATTGTCAATGGCTCCCTTTCAGTGTCGCCATAAAATGACACTATGGCAAAAAAATCAAATCATACCTGATTTTCTACATAGTTTGTCTAGAACTAAAGAATTGGAAGAAACTCTAGAAATAATCTAGATTAAACATCTGATCTCAGATAAATTTATGGCATTTACCTGTAGTGCTCAGAGATAATAGTAATGCCACTGAAAACTGCAAGCTGGTATCCTTTTTGCTACCTAGTGTATCATTTTTAGTTTTGGAAGGAGTGTGGTGATATTTTTTGCTCAGAATTTTTTTTATCTTAATGATAAACAGAAATAAAATTCAGTCCTCAGATTTGCTATTTGGATTTTTAACAATTTAGAGAAGTCTTTGGTTCAATAGCATTACATTTAGCTTTTGATTTCAACAACTTCAGGAACCCAGCTAAATTAGTCAGGAATCTTTTGATTGCAAGTGACAGAAATACAACCAAACTGACATAAGCAAAAACCATGTAAACAGCTCACGTGACTAAGTAGTACAGAGGATTGTGGTTTTAGGCACTACTTGGTTCTAAATAAGCTCTCCTCATATGTTGGCAAGATGACCACCACCACTTCCAGGCTTGTATTCTACCAGCAGAATGACCGTAACAGTCTCTTTCCTAATAGTTCAGCAAAGTCTTGGGGTTGAATTTCATTGGTTCAGTTCACTGTTAAACTAAGTGCCATGACTAGCAAATGAAAAATGTTGACTGGCAAGATTTGGGTCATCTTTAAGTCCATTACATGGACTTAGAGTTGGGGATGAGGGTGGGGGTCCAAAGGAAAACTGAGATACTATTTCCCAAAGGAAAAAAAATGGATTCTGAGCAGCTAAAAATCACTGGTATGCACACTGCATGGTTCTTACTTTATTGTTACGTCATTTTTTTGTTTGCTGTTAACAAAACAAATCATAGAAATTTATAAAGTACTTTCCTGAGAAGTACTTTCTTGTTCTCAGGATATTAGGATCAACTCTGTTCAGGAAGAACTTGGTATATAACATACACCTTCAGGCAATAAATGCCCAGTTCTAAACATTGACATTGCCAAGCTCCGAATGGTCCCCTACATCTATGGCCCCCTAAGGGACAGGCTCAACTACCTCTACCTGAGGACCAAACAAGACAATTAGGCAAAAGGTTTTCCAGGTGTATGGGCTCAATGTTCTGAAATTTAGCATCAGCATTTGTTAACTTAGGTATGCTTGATTGGAGAGTTTTTTGAGACTTTATGAAAACAGATGAACAGGCAAATCTTTTTGAGACTTTATGAAAACAGAACTAGGCCTAAGTACTAGAAACAGAGGAGGACTTGAAGGGTATCCAAGAAGAGATAAAATAGAGAGTCACATTCATATATATGGAGCTACAGGAAAGTCTAGAATGTTGCAAGGAATTATATTATAGGATGTCATTTTAGAAAAACAAACAGTGGCCAAGGATATAGATACAGCTGTAGGTAGGTAGGTGGGTAGATAGATAGATAGATAGATAGATAGATAGATAGATAGATAATTTTTAAGAATTTGAAGAAAGTTACGAAATTTTTTTTTCACCAGGGTGTTTTTCTTGATAACCTCAGATGTTAAGGATGGGAATAGAGACATGGGATATTACAATGATTTTTTTTTTTAATTTGGTAATCTTTGATTTATTTCAACAGTTAAGACATCACATATAATTAATATAATTTTGGAAGAGAACTTCAACAACAAATTTTAAAGGAAAAATAAAGTTCAATAAATATACCCATGAGGAAAGGGAGCATAATAAAAAACTGCCCCTTTATAACTTCAGGGACAACTCTTACCTCTGTGAATGCCACCCTTTTCCTATCTCCTAGGAAAACAACTTAAGAATACAATAGGAATGGTGCTCTCTGGAATTATATAACACAGCAGCCCAATATTAGCCATTCCAGGCAAAAGGAACAGCAAGGGAAAAGCAGGGAGAGGTGAACATCTAAACAGTGTGATGAGATTGGCAGACATGTAGAGTACAGGGAAAGATGAAGCTGTAGAGGACAGCACAAACTACCAAGCTTGCAAATTTTGCTAGCCAATCTTAAAACATGTTTTTCTGAAAAAGAGAAATGACAGATAATGTTTTAGCTCATAACACACTCCCATTAGCACACCACAGTTTGATAAAGTCCAACACTGTAATAATACATAATCACCTTTTGGTAGTAACCACCAACATACTTGGAATGGTAGTAGCTTGCAAAAGATTTCAACGTTGGCCTATGATAGGCCTCGGATTATATGCAATTCCCCAAGACTTACTTGTAACACTGTATCTATCATTTCCAATCAAGAAAGCACCTCAAATGAGAGACTGACAAAACATGAATTAGAGAATAGATTTGCTCTCATTTGTATTGGGAAAAAATCTTCACAAACTTTAGTACATCATTGTGAGCAACAAATTGCTTGAGACACACCTAAATGTGACTGCACACACACCTAGTTGATTGTAACACACCAGGACATTCTGACTTCATATCAGAGAGTGTTATGGCAAGTAGTGAGGTGCTAAGTAGAATTCTAAACATGATTGTTAGAAATGGAGTAACATAATTTGATTCATATTTTTGAAAGCCCCTTTAACAACAGCACAGAGAAAAATATCTACTCGGTCCCAGATTCCAGCCAGGGATACCAATCACCATGTATACACCCACTGACCAACAGACATAAACCATGGACCATTCTTGTAGTTTCCTCACCTACTCTCATTCTAACTTAACTCTACCCAACTCAGAATTCTTCATTCATCCCCCAGCTTCCAGGAATCTCTTAACAGAAAAATGAAACTCTGTAAAATATTTTAAAGAGGTTTGTCCTGAGTCAATATGAGTGACTGTGGCCCAGGGGAAACATAAGCTCAAGAAGCCTTGAGTAAGTGATCCTGAGGTGGTCAGATTACAGTTTGGTTTTATACAGTTTAGGGAGGCAGTAGTTACAGGCAAAGTCATAAGTCAGTATATAGAAGGTGTACATTGGTTTGGCCCAAAAAACTAGGCTATCTTGAAGCAGGGGTTTATAGGTTATATGTAGATGGATTCAGAGATTTTTTAATTTGCAGTTGGTTAGAGTAAAGCTCTAAAACTTCGAGTCAGCAGAAAGGAATGTTTAAGTTAAGATAAGCATACTCTGTCAGTGTCAGCCACAAAATATTGGGTCCAAGAAACCTGTTAAGATTGACAGCCTGCAAGCACGACTTAACCTTTACCTCACATGGCTTTAGGTCTTGCTTATAATTTGGTATTTTATTGCCACAAAGAGTCTGTTTTGTCAGTCTTACAATCTCTATTTTTAACATTAATGTTGGTCAGTTGTGACTAAACTCCAAGAGGGAGGGAGTACAATGAGGTACGTCTGACCTCCCTTCATGTCATGGCCAGGAACTCTGTTTCAGGTTTCTCTGGGGGTCCCCTTGGCCAAGCAGGAGTCTGTTCAGTTGGTGGAGAGCTTAGGATTTTATCTGTAGTTTACAAACCTATCTTTGGCCCTTTAGCCTTTGGTATTTGAACCCTCCAGTGTTTAACTCTCCAGGTTCTCCAGTGGACTCTGATTTCAACATGTCTGTTGACTTCCTCCACTCGTAGGCCACCTTGAACAGGAGAGTCTAGGCTGGTCTTGCCTTCTCATACTCAATACCCACTGCTGGCCTTGATGCAAATCCCAGCTGGGCTAGTCCCAGATGCTCCCTTAGGAAATGACTGGAAATGATGAGTTAGGGGTAGTGGGAACTGGAGGCAAAAAAACTCATGAGAGCAAAATTACAATAATTCAAACCAGAGGCAATGGGGAACAAACTAAACTTGGAAATATTACACTACACGAAGAAAGTGCTGAGTTGACAATGACTAATTCTAAGAGATGAACTGTGAAAAGTTCACTAAAGTTACTAACTTAAGCAAATATATACCACAGACACACACACACACACACACACATACACACACATACACATATAATACATAATATAAATTGAACCTTTGATGTTAACTTTAATTCCTCCACACTCGGGAACTTATTGAAACAAAACTTTCAGCCATACATACTTTAAAAATATGATTCTGAAATGTTTTATTTTGTTTGTGTCCATTACAAGAAACAATTTCTTTTTTCAGGGCTTTTATAGTCATTGTAGAAAATTATTTCACATTGCTCAAAGTTCAAACCCTAAGCACACTATTTCAGGGTTCATAAACCAACTTCAGTGTGTTTTATAGGATCATTTTTTCTTTTAGTTCAAATTGTACCTTGAAAGGTATCATAACATGATGGGTGTTGTGCTTAGTGGCAATAAAGACGCCAATCTCTTACGTGCAGCCTGCTTCATGCTTTTATGCAATCCTCTTGGTCCCTGTTTACATTTATGTTAGTTGCTTGGCTCCTGTATGCATTTCAGTTTATTATCTCTCACATTATTTTCACAGCTATATCTATATATCATTTTATCTGCTACTACTCAGATGCACATAATATGGGATTTACGTGCCTTCATTCTCCCCCAATATTCATTTGCCAAAGTTGTTATTGCTGCTGCTGTTACTGCTGCTGCCTGTAGCTAGGAATTCTTTCTCCTACCTCCTGCCCCCTGTTTTCTCCTTCTGTCTCCATTTCCCCCTCCCTTATTCCTTCCTATACCTTCCTCAAGGATTATAAATTCAGACTGAGTATTACCTGAAAAGTGACCTCCACAGTACCAAAGTCATGACACTAGCTTACTTCCTGGGTTACACTATGAAGCACCAGCCTGGGTCCTAGCCAGCCAACTCCTGCAGGAATACCAGTCAGTAGTTTCATGACCTTCCATCAAAAAGCCTGAATAAAACTATTTTTTTAAAAGGCTGATTCATTACATCATTTGAGAAATCTTTCACTCTGCTCAGTTAGATTGTAAATCAGGTGACTCTACAGCATTAGACATATTTCTAATCAGTATCTAATCACATCATATCACAAACAAACCATCAGCATCACAAACTGTTTGTATTTCTTATCTTCAAACGTTATCTATCTTTTTAAATTCCCACTGTTTTACATCTCTCTGCTTAGGAAAAGAAAATGTAGCAGCTCTAATAACATTTTTAATTTTGGTAAGGGTGGGATGGACACTGTTCATTATGGCAATTATCCTACTCTCCCCGTGTTATGGACTGAATGTGCCTCCCCCAAATTCACGCCTTGAAGCCTTAACCCCTAATGTGATGGTATTTGGAGGTGAGGCATTTGGGAGGTAATTAGGTTTAGATTAAGTCATGAGGGTGGGACCCATATGATGGGGTTAACGCTCTTATATGAAGAGGTAGACAGATCTCTCTCTCTCTTTCTTTTCTCTCTCTGTCTCTCTCTCTCTCTCTCTGAGCAAACAGCAAGAGGGCGGCAGTCAGCAGCCAGAACTGTGAGAAATAAATGTCTATTACTTAAGCCACCCAGTCTATGGTATTTTGTTATAGCAGCTCCAGCTGACTAAGATACCTGGTAATAAATGTAACAATCATAAAAATCAAAATTAATAAACAAGTTGTAAACCTGATGACTAGTCATCAGCACATTAACTTCCCTGTATGCAGAACTAGACATGGTGCCTTATTTGTTGGTGACTCTGAAATGGTCTGCATTAAAACGACCATCTGCTCTGCTTGATTTGTAAAGTGGAATTAAGAGAAGAAACAGTAAGTTTATAGTTAGTACAACTTAAGCTTATGTAACAGAAGGTAAATGGTCTTTCATTTAGAGGAACTGAACAGAATATTCTCCAAGGATATAACTTAAATTAATGCTTGTTTTATGACAATTCAGGTGGATTTTTCATTTGGATGGTTTTGCCTCCAGTGGACTTAATGAAAGCTGAATATTCACACTTTTCTGACTTGAACATTGAATTGTTGCATTTTATCACTCTTCCATGCTTCATCTGTGATAAGAAGCAGCAA
Organism: Piliocolobus tephrosceles; assembly: GCF_002776525.5. Classification (NCBI taxonomy): domain Eukaryota; kingdom Metazoa; phylum Chordata; class Mammalia; order Primates; family Cercopithecidae; genus Piliocolobus; species Piliocolobus tephrosceles. The sequence continues at coordinate 108,061,679 of NC_045440.1, read as the reverse complement.
ACATTACATAAAGATTTCAAGGCCAATTAGGTTATTCAATGATTATTTTTACTTTCTGTTCTGTGCAGACTTCATGGCATCTTGTTTATAGAGCTTCCTGCTGATTATGGTATTAGAGGATTCTCTGGTGCTTTATGGCAGGAGTAAGGCTGTGCTCAATATTTAACATGAATGGACATCCTTCTGCAAGCTCTTTAAATGAATTGTCAGTAGTCATTTTGGCAGAAGTAGAACTTAAAAGCATTAGGAGCTAATTGAAAACAGTTAGTTGAACCAAACAATATAGAGCTCTCGGAACAAAACAACATTAGACAAGACGTGCTATTGTTCACAATGCATTTTTCCATGAGAACTGAGAAATTCTTAGTTGCTTTATGTTTGTGCACACAGATATTCAGGATTAATATCGTTTTATTTCTTGGCTGCTTATGATTTTTCCAGAGCTTTTAAAATTATGTCCTTTTCCACTTTTATGAATAATTCCTTATTACTGCCTGCAAGGGTAATCAAATTATTTTTATCACTTCTTCCAGGTCATTAAAACTGATATCCAATGTAAGTAGCCTAATAATAATAATCTCACTAGCATTCTCCTTAGATAACCTCTTCCTCTCTCAGTTCACAACAGTACCATTTTTCATTATGTTTTATGTGCTCTTGCTCCCCCTCCAATCCATTCTCCACGCAAGAGTTCAGAGCAATCTTTCTAAAACATGTCATTCCTCAGCTTAAAACCCTTTATTACCCTTCTATTATACTTAGGAAAAAGTCCAGAATCTTTCAACCATATGAAGGGCCATCCATGAGCTTGTCCCTACCTAACTTTCCAGCCTCATCTCATGCCAGTTGCTCTTTCATTTGCTAGTCTAGTGCTTTGGCTACCTTTTAGCTTTGCAAACATGACAAAGTCCACTTTACCTGATGGCCCTCACACGTACACGGGGAACAGGGACTGTATCCTAAAACGTAAGCTTCATTAGCTTCATGTTAACTTCCTCCTCTTCTTTCTGAACTTCTTTACAACATGTAATACAACATGGGCAATTATTTTCTGCCTCCCTAATTTGATTGTGACCTCCATAAAGGCAAATCTGGGTTTGCTATATTTACCACTATATCCTCTTCTACAGATCATAGGTACTCCAAGAATATTTGTGGAATGAACAAATAACTCAGCCAGTAAATAAGTTTTTTTGTAATAATAAGCTTACATCTGAATCATTTAGCATTTACTTACAGATTCAAAAGAAAAAAGAAAAAAAGGAAAATAATTGCTTTGATTGTAATAATGACAAAAGTTTCACTTCAGAAAACCACAACTCTTTTTCCTTTTTGGTCATCTCAGTAAAAAGGCAAAAAAGAGAAAAGAGAGACAATATACAAGGAATAACTTTGTGCCGTAGAAGAAGGATGGTGTTTATTTCCACCATGTTTGAAAGTTTCAAGTTTGGCGCATATTATAAGGAGACAGTCTGGTTCTTTCAATCATTTGCCTACATACATGATAGGTTTCATTCGATCACCTTTCACTTCTCATCAACTTATGAAAGAAAAATAGTTTGTACAGTCTTTTGATATAAACATTCTACTGAACATAACAAAACTATATTCAGTGATGTGCTTCTAAACATTTCATAATCAGTCAGGTATTGGGGGAAAATAAGTACGTACTGTAGCATTTGCCTGTTCCTGTAGTGTAAATACCACCAACATTGGGCCAGATGTGGTGTCTCATGACTGTAATCCCAGCACTTTGGGAGGCTGAGGCAGGTGGATCGCTTGAGGTCAGGAGTTTGAGATCAGCATGACCAACATGGTGAAATCCTGTCTCTACAAAAAAATACAAAAATTAGCCAGACATGGTAGTTTCTGCCTGTAATCCCAGCTACTCGAGAGCTGAGGGAGCAGAATTGCTAGAACCCAGGAGGCGAATGTCACAGTGAGCAGAGACCACACCACTGTACTCCAGCCTGGGCAACAGAGTGAGATTCAATCTAAAAAATAAACAAATAGTAATAAATAAATAAATAAAAACTACCAACCTGGCCAATTCCAAGCTAATCATGTTTAATAACCAGCTTCCAAAATTCCTAAAAATTTAACAATTGGTTCTTACAAAACTATATGAGCATCTCTAACATACCACTGGCTACATAATTTCACAAAAATATTTTTGTGTTTTTTACATACATACACATACACACAGTTGTAGAGCATATAGAATAAGTTACTAATAGTAAAATTCACCTTCAAACTGTATGCTCTGTGTACTACAATATGGAAGCAAAAAATTGTAGGTATAAAGAATATATTCTTTCAGTTTACCATGATGAAGTTTATTTTGTAATCATTTGATTTCTTCATTCCATTTCCATTTAGAGTCTGCCCCAAAGCTATTTCACGGCTTAAATCCCATCTGTTCCACTTTATTCTAAACTTTTAAGTAGTAAGATTGCAAGTGTTAAAGACCACAATAATACTTTCCTCCTAGTTACTAGGAACAACAGTAGCTTACCATTCTCCAATTTCCTCCCACTTACTGTCTGCCATAACTCATGCATTATGGAGCATATATGAGTTTTTACTATGAGCCACTTACTGGGCTGATAGGCTCTGGTGACTCAACAGACACAACTCCTAGCTTCAAGGAGCTCACAGCCTGGAAAGGAGATGGACAAGGGCAATTCCAGGCAGAAAGTAACCACCCAGGGCCTAAAGAATACACAGAATGTGTGTGTAACTCAGCCAGCATTGAAAAACCCAACATTGGCCGGGCGCAGTGTCTCAAGCCTGTAATCCCAGCACTTTGGGAGGCCGAGACGGGCGGATCACGAGGTCAGGAGATCGAGACCATCCTGGCGAAGAACACAGTGAAACCCTGTCTCTACTAAAAAATACAAAAAACTAGCCGGGCGATTTGGCGGGCGCCTGTAGTCCCAGCTACTGGGGAGGCTGAGGCAGGAGAATGGCGTAAACCCGGGAGGCGGAGCTTGCAGTGAGCTGAGATCCGGCCACTGCACTCCAGCCTGGGCGGCAGAGCGAGACTCCGTCTCAAAAAAAAAAAGAAAAAGCCAACATTGAAGTTTGAACTTGAAGAATGAGTAGGAATTGGCCATGGAAAGAAGGACCGGGAAAGGCATTCCAGGGAGACAGAAGAGCAAGTTCAAAATTACGCATGGGCAGGTACAGCTGTGATTGAAACAATCAAAGCACAGAGCATAAGAGGAGGTGGGAGGAATCCTGAGGCTGCAGACAGGTGATGGGGCAGCTTCGGGGGCTCATACAGATTCTGTTGTGTTATGCAAAGGAAATTGGATTTTATACCAAAGACAATGCATCAGAAGCATTTAAGGTAAGTTGGTGAATTACAGGATTGCTGCTTTAGAAAAAGTATTCAGACACTGGATTGAAGTTGGGTGAGACAGAAGTAAGAGACCACATGTTCAACAATGAACTCAACTGAGTAATCAACTCTCTTTCCATCACTGATTTCCCCTGAGTTCTCTATTCATCTTAATTCTCTGCAATTACCAAGTGACATCTTTTTATATTGAAACAAAAATGGTTCCACTCTATTGTTTCCTTTGGTCCCTAAATCTCTCTCAAGTCCACTTTCTCTAAAAATGGCACTCAACATGAGTCAGCATTTTGCGTCACAAATTTAATGGAGCAAAAAGGCATAGACTTAGCAAAGTAAAAGGATCAAATGCCCAGAGCAAGTGTAAGTTTAACCAAGGGAATGTCATGTCTATTGTGGTTGTCTGTTGCTACATCACATACCACCCCAAATTTAGTGGCATAAAACTATGGCAATTGTCATTATTATCTCTTCACAATTCAGAGGGTTGACTAGATTCAGCTACATGGTTCCAGTCTCTACTGCCATCGAATTCAAAGGTGGATTGATGTGGTGGCATCTCAAAGGCCTTCTCACTCATGTGCCTGGTGGTTGTTGCTGGTTATCGGTTGGGACTTCAGTGGGGGCTGTCTATCAGGCCTTGTTATGTGGCCTGGGCTTCCTCAGAGCAGTGCTGGGTTTCAAGGTCAGTGTCCCAAGAAAAAAAGGCCTTTTCTACCCTAAACTGGTTATTCACATAGTGTCACTTCTGCCACATTCTGTTTTAGAAGTGAGTCACTATGGACAGTCCATTCACAAAGGGAAGAGATTTAGAATCCACCTCTTGAAGGGAGAAGTGTCAAAGAATTTTCAGATGTCTTTTTAAAAACCATCACAATCACTTTCATGATTTTTACCAATACAAGAGATATCCATTTTCATTTTGGCACACCAGGCAGGAAGTGACAAAATATAACAATAACCAACAATATCTAGAATACACTGAAAAGGAGAAAACCTCCCATACATGCTCTCTGATATACATTCAGGTCTTAAGAGAAAAATAAATATGGAGACCAAAGCTGAAACCAGGTCACCAGGCTCCGTTTCAAAAAGTCATCATCTCAAGGGCAGTAAGAAAAGAATCCAAGACTGTTCCCATTGTATTATGGGATAAAGACTAATTCAATTTCCAAAGTGAGAAGAACCTGAAGACTGCTAGCAGAATCATTTTACTTTGAGGTATATACATATGTATGGGAAGTTGTAAATAGTTGTCATTATAGATTATGGGTTGAATAGTTACCAAAAAATCATTTACACTTCCAAAAGGTGATAAAGAACACCTCTAGCTATTATGTGTACAGATACCTGGATCCTAAAGTGGACAAAACTAGGTAAGAAGCTCATCTGACGGAATTTTCTCTTAACAAGATTTATTTCTGTCCCAGTGTGATACACTTTACACATCTACCATGTAAGATGAGACATATTTGAAATTCACACAGCCTAAGCAGGTTAGACCAATGTAATTTACAATACCTACAACACTCAACAGTTATTTTTTAAAATTCTAAATAGAAGAGAGAAAAAATGAACATACTAGTTGTAAATACTTATAGAAAAGCTGAAGGGAGGCTGTTTCTTCTACCTGGTTTTAACAGTACTATTGGGACATAAGAAGAAAGCATTTTCATTCTCACCCCTTTATAGGTTGCCTAATTTCTCAGTCTATTCTTCAGCAGGGCTACTTGGGTTAACAGAATAGAATGAAAGGATAATCTCTAGATTTAGCAATTCTTTGTACCCCTATATTTATACCTAGTAATGATCATTTTGACAGAAAGTTCTCAAATTTAAAGCTCATAAGAATCACCTATGGAACTTATTAAAAACTCAGATTCCTGGGTATCATCAAGAGACTTTGATTCAGTAGCATGTTTGGGGAGAAAAGTAAAATTTATTTGAGTATTTTCTGTGTGCCTATCACTGTTCCAGGCAGAGAGAGTGCAACTGTGAAGAAGATACAGTCTCTGCCCTCAGGGAGGTGACACTCTAGACAGTGAGGCAGACCACAAATAAATAAATGTATCGTTTCAGGTAGTGAGTGCTGTAAAAGAAAAATAAGCATTCTAATTAGGCAGAGAGTACTGGATGGTACTGTTTTGCCTAATTTATTTATTACTGCCATCATTGTTAATATTTTTGAGATAACCTCAGTGTCACCCAGGCTGGAGTACAGTGGCACTATCATGGCTCACTGCAGCCTCAACCTCCCAGGCTCAAGCAGCCCTCCCACCTCAGCCTCCTGAGTAGCTTGAACTACAGGGATGCGCCACCACACCTGGGTGCATTTTTTTTTTTTTTTGAGAGATGGGATTTCACTATGTTGTCTGGGCTGGTCTCAAACTCCCGGACTCAAGTGATCCTCCTGCCTTGGCCTCCCCCAAAGTGCTGGAATTACAGGCATGAGCCACAGTCCCTGGCCTATTTTACTTATTTTAAATGGAATAGTCTGTATTGCTTATTATAAATGTAACATATATAAAGAAAAAAAGGAAAATACCATATGTGTAATATAGAAAGAGGAAGTCCTTTGACAGAGAAAAATGATTAAATTTTGCCCATTTTCCTGTGCTACTTCTTAAGAAGAAAATGATAGGAAATATGTTGAACATAATATTGCAGAGATCTTAAGATTCATTTGTTCATTAAACCATTATTTATTGAACACTTATTATGTTCCAACCACTGTTCTAGGAGGTAGAAACAAAGCAGGGAAGGAGACAAAGACCCTGCTGTCTTTAGGGGTAGAAATGCAGGCATTAAATAAACAACTAATATAATTTCAGGTTGTGATAAATACTATGAAGAAAAGCTAGATAGGTATATTAGTCCATTCTCACACTGCTGTAAAGAAATACCTGAGACTGGGTAATTTATAAAGAAAAGAGGTTTAACTGGCTCATGGTTCCACAGGCTGCACAGGAAGCCTAGCAGTTTCTGCTTCTGGGGAGTCCTCAGGAAACTTATAATCACTGCAGAAGGCGAAGGGGAAAGAGGCACATCTTACATGGCTGGAGCAGGAGGAAGGAGGTGGTGCCACACACTTTTAATAAACTGGATCTCATGAGAATTCTACCACGAGAATAGCACCAAGGGGGGCAATCCAACCCCATGATCCAATCACCTGCCACGAGGCCTCACATCCAACACTGGGGATTACAACTCGACAGGAGATTTGGGTGGGGACATAGATCCAAACCATATCAGCAGTGATAGAATAATATTCAAGTTTGGTTTAAGGGATGGTGGGAAATAAACGGAATCAAGAGTGAAAATATTTCTTGGCAAATAAAAGCAAAGAAATTTTATATATCAGAAACAGGATAGAAACAGCAAAGAAGCAGTAGAGATAGAGAAATCTTAAAGTGAAGAGATAGAACCAAGTTTATGTCAGATGACCTTGGCTTCCTCGCTCCAGCAGAAGGCCTTGTCCTAAGGAGATGCTAGAAACCAGAAAGAAGCCTGGGAATCCAGGGGTGAAAGAAAACTTTTGAATGATTGCAGTGGACAAAGCAAAGTGCAAGTCAACAAGACAGGAATTAAGAGATTGCTGAAGATCAGAAAAGCTCCAGAAAGTATCTCCATTTTGAAAAACTTGGTCCAAGCTTCTGTCATCTGTCCTCTGAACCACTTCTATAACATGTCCCCACATCCATCAAAAACCTCCTCTCTTGTCTCCCGATCCACTCCATTCCAGTCGCCACACTGTGGCCTAATCAATGTGCCTTGACCCGGTCTTTTTTCACCCATCAGGCTCAAAATTCATGACCTTCAATTCCAGGGAAATTTAAAAAATCATTTCATTAATAGTCACCTCACCTCTGTTTAAAATTTTTTTTTACTATGAAATATACTATAAATTAAAAGCCATACATTTTATAATACGTCCTATTTTTATAAAGTCACAATCTCTGTAACCACCACTCAGGTTAAGAAGTAGAACTACCGGGATGCTAGGAGCCTGGGGAGACTAATTTAGACAGCATAGTCAGGGAACGCCTCTCTGAGAGCTAACACCGGATGAAAGACTTGAATTAGACTTGAAGATCTGAGGGAGACTTCTATCGGCATTCCCGATAGAAGGAGCAGTAAGGGTAGAGAGTCTCTGAATTTGGAAAAATCTTGACATGTTCCAGGAACAGCAAGAAGGCCCCAAAGGATAGCACAAGGTGAACGAGAAATGTGATTGAAGATGAGGTCAGACAGAGGCTCAGAGCAGCTCACAGGGCAACACAGACAATGGTAAGGAGTTAGAATTGTATTTTGAGTATGATGGAAACTACTGAAAGATTTTGAGTAGCAGCTTATGTGATGTGATATACTTTTGAAATTATCACTCTCGTTATCACATGGAAAATTGATAGAGCGGGCTATCAGGAGCGGGGAGACTATCCAGGAGATGAAAGTTACTAGATCTTCAATGTTGTAAAATATAAGCCAATAGCATGTGTTGATGGATTGGCTGTGGGGTGTGTAAAAAAAAAAAAAAGAAAAAGGTCAAGGATGACTCTTGGGTCTCAGACATGAGCAATTAAATGCATGGTGATGCCATTGACTGAACTGGGGTGCCCGAAGGAAGGAGCATATTTTTCAAAAGCCATAGATGCAAGAGTTAAGTTTGAAATGCATATTAGATATTCAAGTGGATATGCTGAGGAGGCAATTGAATATCAAAGACTGGCATTCATAGGGAAAGATTGGGGGACTCAATAGTGCAAAAGTTCACCTAGGAAGTGAGAATAGATTATGAAAGCAGAGAAACTAGTCCTTCAGTGCCTCAAAATTTACTGATAAGGAAAGGGGGAAATCAAGGAAAAACAAACTACTGCAGTAGGAAAAAATCCAAGTCAGTGTGCTGTCTCTGAAGAGAAGTGAAGAGAATTTTCCAAGAATCAGAAAACGATCAACTGGCTAAAAGGCTGCTGGAAAATTGAGAATTGGTCATTGGGTTTGACAAAACTGAGGTTGTTAGTAACCTTAGTATTCTGAAAAGATCAGTTTCTTGGAGTAGTGGGAACAAAAGCCTGATTAAAGTTGGCTGGAGCAAGAAAGCAAAGTAAGAGACAAGTACAGAGAGTTTTTTCAAGAGGTTTTGCTAAAAGGGAAGCAGAGATATGGGCAGTAGCTACATGGGAATAAAGGGTCTTGAGAGTTGTTTTAAAACTAGGAATAATACAGTATGTGTGCTGAAGGGAATGATTCATTAGAGAGAATTTAATGATGCAGGAGATGGGAGTGGGCTTGAAGGGAGGGTAATTGTGATGCAAAGTCCTTGAGTGAATTAGAGGTGATAGGACTGAGTACCCAAGTGGAAGAACTGCCTTACATTGAAACAAGTCGAGTTTGTGTATGGTAGCAAGAGGAAAGGCACAGGAATATGGATTTTTCATGTGCACCCTAGGTGATTCTATTATGTTTGGACCCATAATTGCATCTGGAGAAAGACTTGTTTAATTAAATATTTCTTATGCAAGGAAAGGGAATAGATTCATTCATGTACCAACAACAGATATGAAGAGAAAAAATGACTCTGCAAAGGGCTGATCCACTTTCATGTAAACTGGGCTGTCAGCATCATCCCTAAAATGGAGATGCAGTGAAGAATCACGAAGTGGTATTGTGGGACATTGCTACCATCATTCAAATTCTAAAGATAGTGCACTCCAGCTGTCTGCCCACTGCCACATCCTACCAAATTCCTTCCCAGTTGCTCTAGGCCAGTGAGGCTAAACATTCTTTGGGTTACTGACTGAATTGAAGATCTAATAAAAATTTGTACTTTCTTCCCAGAAAAATGTACACATTCTCTAGAGCTCTTTTGGTTGCAAACCACAGAACCATCTTTGGCTTCCACAAACAAAAATAATTTATGGAAGCAAATGAGAGATGTGATAGTTAATTTTATGTGTCAACTATTTTACACTATGGTACCTAGATATCTGCGGGGGTGGAAAAAGAAAGAAAGAGAGAGAGAGAGAACTTGCCAGCAGACTGCTTTCAGACTTGGATGGCAGCATCAACTCTTTCTTGGGTCTCTAGCCTGCTGACCTATCCTGCAGATTTTGGAGTTGCCAGACTCCACCCACATTCATGTGAATCAGTTCCTTAAAATCTCCCTCATTTTCTGGAGAACTCTGACTCACACAGAGAAGTTCACACATAAAAAGAAGAGGCTGACAGACTGGAAAAAAACATAAGAATTATGTAATTCTAAAGGGTTTCGGTCATAGGATGCTCAGATCATCTCTGCTAGGATGAATAAACTCCAACTGATTTCATTCTTGTATCACTTGATTCATGATTTAAATTCCAAATGGTGGCTGTTCAATTAGCTTAACATGGGTCATATGCCTAGACCTGGGCTACTGAAGCACAGGCACCTTTGTGAATATCTTCCCAGAGTGGATTCAATGAGGAAGAAGCTATGCTCCCAAAGAAAACCAGGATGATGCTATTACTAAAACAATGCAGAATTCAGCATACTAGAGTACTAAAAATATCTAATGTTTCAACTACATGTAAATACAAAATTTTACATGTAATTTTGGAAGGCTCACAGACTCTCTCTCACTCTATATACAGCCTATATATGTATCTTCTGGGATTCTTGAGCCCTGCCCACTATCAGGTCAAGAACCCCTTGTCCAAATATAACTACTGTATATTCTTGGTTCTCACCTCACTGGAATGGTTAAGCTACTGGGTTATTCTGTAAAATGGAAAAAGTGGTGGCTTCTTCTGTTTCTTCCCATCCCCAGTCTCAGAAGGTTGGATTCACATCTTGTTGAAGGAGAAAGATGGCATTGAACTGTTGGCAAGACTTTAGCCCTTCATGATACAGGAAAAGAGGTTTGAAACAAAAGAATATGGATTTGAATTATATTCCTATCAACAAAGAGAACTTCAGCTTGAGGACCTCTTTGAGCTTCAAGCCCTTGTCCTTAAGTTTCCCTGCTTGCCTCAATAGATATTGTGAGGTTCATGTAATTACCTCAGAATATATTTTGTAAACTAGAAATTTATGAACAAGTTTCAGATGCAATCCCTATATCTATGTAGACCTATAGATTGAGAGAGAGAAAGGAAGGAAGAGAGGAAGGAAGAGAGGAAGGAAGAAAGGAAGGAGGAAGAAGGAGGAAGGAGGAAGGAGGGGAAGGGAGGGGAGGGGAGGGAGGGAGGGGAGGGGAGGGAGGGAGGGGAGGGAAGGAAGGGTGAGAGGGAGGGAGGAAGGGAAAGGAAAGGGAAGGAAGGGAAAGAAGGGAATGAAGGGAAGATGGGAAAGAGGGAGGGAGGGAAGGAGGGAGGGAGGGATGGAGGGAGGGAAGGAGGAAGATGACAGATGATAGACAGTACTTCAGTGGTTGTCAAGCCTCGTTAATAACAGAAACATCTGCTAATGTTTTAAAAATGCAGATTCTCAGATTTCCACCTAGACCTACTAAATCAAAATCTCCAGGGGTGAAGATATAGATATCTTCATGCGTACGTGTCAAGTTTCCCACATTATTCTTAAATTTTCTAGATTTGAGGTCCCCATCACATTTCAAATCAGAATTATTCACACTGTGTTATTTTGATAAAAGTCACTATTACTACTTGCAAGACTATCTAGAGGCTGAATGGATAAAAAAAGTACCGTTAACTTATTTCACATATGTAACCAATCATATATAGTCACAGAATCCAACAGCCCCACTGGCAAAATGCCAGTATAGCAATAACTGGCTTAGAACAAATTCTGCTCTTATTTATATGCTCAGAATCATTACAGTAAGATTTTACAGCTCATGATCATTTTAGGCATCATCAATTTATGAGTATGGCTATTTCCACAGTTTCAAAAACTTTGCAGAGAATTCTATAGCTTCCTGCAGCCCTTTAATATGGAGATGATGTAATGTATTCTTTAGTGGGGAGAAGTGAGAGCAATTAAGGAGAATGTAAAATACAAAATAATGGTACCAGCCTTTGTGGTAGCAACATTTTCTTCAACATCTAATATGTCTTTATCATTGAAGTATGAGGATTATTTTCTTCAATGTTTCCTTAGGGGAGAAAGAAATTTCACAAAGTATTTAAAAATAAAGGCAGCAGTGACTTTCCATAAATACCTTTAGTTTCCTCAATCTTCTCCAGTTTCAGCTTTGCACTGTTTTACACTAGATCTTAATAATGTCTTCACGCTGCATCACATTTTTTAAAAATGTTAACTCTTATAACATAAGCCATAGATAAGCATGACAGAGGTCCTCTCATCTCTCTTGTAGTGAGTATTAAATTTCTTTGCTGAGAATGATGTTGTTTTTAGTTCTATTTTCCTGAGAGAATAAAAGCAGCACTTTTTAGCTGAGTGCTGTGTCAAACTCTTCCAGTTTGGTTGTCCACAGATGGGAGCACCAATTCCTTCCTTGCTAGCATCTACTAGACAGAAGGACCATCTTAAAGACGCCAAAGTAAAGTTAGGAATATTCTTAAGTCTGGATGTTTATCCTTGAATGAATCTATAGAGATGTTTAACATTTTAAAATTCTAAACAAAACTGATTATAAATGTAAGCTAATAAGTGAAAATAACTTCTTGCATAATTAGAGTATCCCTCCTTGTAGTTTTAGGTGCAAATGACAGCCCCCAGTGCACTGCCCCATGCAACACTGGAGCCCCCATCATAGAACAGAAATAATTCATTCAACCTCTCTTCCTCCTGGGTCCACCTCTCCTCCTCTTACGTCCACCTCTCTTCCCACTGGGTCCATCTCTCTTGAATATTCAAAAAGCCCCCAGACTGCTTTCTGGAGTCCAAAGCTCCAATCAATCTACTCTCAAATTCCATTGAGGCCAGAATTCATTAGAAGCTCCCTTGAGATGGGTGGAAGCTCAGCAGTAATGAAGGCTGGGCTTCTTCAGAAGTTAATATCATGCTGCTTTTGGCCAGGCATAGTGGTTCACGCCTGTAATCCTGGCACTTTGGGAGGACAAGGCAGGCAAATTGCCTGAGCTCAGGAGTTTGAGACCAGCCTAGGCAACATGGTGAAATCCTGTCTCCATTAAGAATTAAAAAGAAAAAATTTAAATGAAAAAAAATTAGCAGGGCATGGTGACACATGCCTGTAGTCCCAGCTACTCAGGAGACTGAGGCATGAGAATCGCTTGAACTCAGGAGATGAAGATTGCAGTGAGCCAAGATTGTGCCACTGCACTCCGGCCTGGGTGACAGAGTGAGACTGTCTCAAAACAAACAAACAAAATCATGCTGCTTTTGCCACCATTATGTAGATATCGCTGGCCCCTGACTTGTCACTAATTGCTGATGCTGCCATTTGTACTTAAGCTCAAAGTTACCACTTGTGGAAACTAACAAGCCAGTCCGGTGGACTCTCACCTTAGAGCTGTGCAGCTGAAGGAGTCCACCACCTCTATTGAGGGCTGGTTGTTCTAGGATAGCAGTTCTCAAACTTTAGCTTGCATCAGAGTGACTCAGAAGACTTGACAAAATACGAATTGCTCATCCCCACTCTCAGAGTCTGATTGAGTGGGTGTGGAGTGGGTCCTAAGAACACATACTTTATCAAGTTTCCAGGTGATGCTGATGCTGCTATTCTGGGTCCACACTTCCCAGAACAGCACCCTAGGAGAAGGCCCTTCCCAAGGCTATCTGAAGAAATGAAGAAATCCTCCATTTGTTTCTGCGCCTGCTGTTCTAAGGACATAAACTCTGCTGGTCCAACCTAAAGCAGAGAGTCGGACTGAACCACTCCTGTGGTAGAGACTCCTGGCTGAACTGCACTACTTCTCGTGGAGTGAGAGAGGAAGATCCTTCTCTGGCCTGGGATCCTGGCATCCTAGTTCTTAGAATCAGTCACTCAGACACTTCCTCAGATCTCAAGACTGCCACCTGGGTGCAGGTAGATGGGTTCTCATGCCTACTGCCTCACAGACTCCAGAAAAACCCTTGACCTTTAATCATCTAACTTTTGCCCAAGCCACACTCTGGTTGGCTTTAAAAATATTAAGTTTTTCTAACATTTATGGTACTTTTATCTCAGAATTTTATCACTGAAGGTTTGGTGTTTTGTTTTTAATTTATTTTTTGAGACAGAGTCTCACTCTGTTGCCCAGGATATAGTGTAGTGGTGCCATCTTGGCTCGCTGCAACCTCTGCCTCCCAGGTTCAAGCAGTTCTCGTGTCTCAGCCTCTGAGTAGCTGGGATTACAGGCATACACCATCATGCCAGGCTAATTTTTGTAGTTTTAGTAGAGATGGGGTTTCACCATGTTGCCCAGGCTGGTCTTGAACTTCTGACCTCAGGTGATCTGCCCACCTCAGCCTCCCAAAGTGCTGGGATTACAAGTGTGAGCCACTGCACCAGCCTATCACTGAACTGTTTATGCCTACCTTGCCATTGAGCCTTACACAGGACAAGCAAGCTGCCTTAGTAGATTTGTATAACATTGAATTTGGACACTTCTGTCCTAGAGGGTCCCTGGATTCCTAACACAATTTAATTCTTCCTTGTTTTAGCAATCTTCAAGCTCCATGTTTAAGGTGCCAGAAAGAGACCAAGTGTGACTAAGGGCTGATAATAGATTTGATCACTTTAGGTAATAAACTCTAATTAACAGATACAATGCATTTTTGGAGAACAGATGTGTGCACATACACACACATACATAGGAAAAAGGAAATTACAGATTTTATAGCAAAACAAAGAAAAAAACATGCAAGGCTTTCCTTTGCAATGAGATTGCTCTGCACCTTGGCAGTTCCCTGCCTAATAGTGGATTGAGCATTAAGTTATTCAGTAAATCAATAGTTGTCAGTCATATTGTACAACGCATCTGCAAGTTCCAACCTTGGTAGTGAGCATCACGATGTTAGCAGAAATGTGATCATCATTACCAAGTAGATCAGTAGACCGGTAAATTTTTTTTTTACGATTGTTGACCTTTATTATTTCAGCAAGGTATTTTATTATATATGTGTCCCTAGTAGTCTTGGAAATAAATATTAATAATTATAAAAGCCTTGCATTCTCACCAGCATTTCCTTATTTGATACGTATAGAGTTTTCTATGCGTTAACAAAGGCAAAATTTGCTCAAGGTTATTCACTACAAATGTTCACTCTGTAAAGTGCCTCAAGGCATTCTCAGTATAAAGGCTTTTATATAAAATATTATTTTCTATACCTATGATAATCTGATAGCTAGAACACCTAATATGGTTTAAGAAAAAAATCACTCATCGTCTTTCACAGGTTAACAGTAATGAAGTAGCAAGTAGTAATTCAATAAAACGTAAAATTTTTTCTACTGCAGATAAAAATGACATTTGTGTTTAATAATTTAAATGATATAAACACAACATAAAGATGTCATTAATTTTTAAAATTTCTTCTTCATAAATGTTTTCTTTCATTTTCTACATTTTGAAGTATAAGCATTGACTGTTTTTATTTTATCGGACAAGTAGTACACAAATTATACATGGGTGATGGTCAATATTGAGTGTCAACTTGATTGGACTGAATGATGCGAAGTATTGTTTCTGTAAAGGTGATGCCAAAGGAGATTAACATTTGAGTCACCAGACTGGGAGAGACACACCAGCCCTCAATCTGGGTGGGCACCATCTAATCAGCTGCCAACGCAGCTAGAATAAAGCAGGCAGAAGTTGGAAGGACTTGACTTGCTGAGTCTTGTGGCCTCCATCTTTCTCCTGTGCTGGATGCTTCCTGCCCTCGAACATCAGACTTCAAGTTCTTTAGCTTCTGAACTCTTGGATTTACACCAGTGATTTGCCAAGGGGCTCTCATGCTTTCAGCCACAGACTGAAGCCTGCGTTATCAGCTTCACTACTTTTAAGGTTTTGGGACTCGGATAGGCTTCCTTGCTTCTCAGCTTGCAGCTGGCCAATCATGGGACTTCACCTTCTGATCGTGTGAGTCAATTATCCTAATAAACTCCCCATTCATATATACATCTATCCTATTACTTCTGTCCCTCTACAGAACCCTGACTAATACAACATGGGTGGTGCTTTTATGAATTTTCTTCTTCTGTTGCACAAAGTAACAATGTGGAGTTCAACAAAGTGTCAGAAAGAAAAGACCTAGCTAGATATAACCTAGGGTCAGAAGATGCTAGCAGGATGGGGGATTATTCTGCAGGTCAATAGACACTGTCAGTACCTAAAAGCCTCTGATATAGTTTGGGTGTGTGTCCCCGCCCAAATCATATATTGAAATGTAACCCCCAGTGTTGGAAGTGGAGCCTGGTGGCAGGTGATTGGAACTTGGGGGCAGATTTCTCAAGAATGGTTTAGCACCATCCCTCTTGGTACTGTCCTTGCAATAGTGAGGATAAATTACTCAGTCTCAGGTATTTCTTTATAGCAATGCAAGAACTACCTGTACACTTCCAAACATTAAACTCCCCTCCCTGCAGAGGTAAGTACTATCCTGACTTACACGCTAATCACCACCCTGCTTGTTCTTAGATTGACCACTCAGGCTTGCATTTCCTAAACCCTGGAGTTTAGTTTTGCCCCTTTTTGAGCTTTATATAAATGAAATTATACATCATGTATTCTGTTGTGTTTGGCTTCTTGCACTTCACATTGTGTTTTTGATATTTATCCATTATGCGGACATAAATGTAATTCATTCATTTCCTTTGCTATGAAGTATTCCACTGTGTAGAATAACATAATTTTCATATGCATTCTATTGTTGATGGACATTTGGGTTGTTGAGACAGCTCACATGAAATTCTTTTTTTTTTTTTTTTTTTTTTTTTGAGATGGAGTCTTGCTCTGTCGCCGGGACTGGAGTGCAGCGGCCGGATCTCAGCTCACCGCAAGCTTCGCCTCCCGGGTTTACGCCATTCTCCTGCCTCAGCCTCCCGAGTAGCTGAGACTACAGGCGCCCGCCACCTCGCCCAGCTAGTTTTTGTATTTTTAGTAGAGACGGGGTTTCACCGTTTAGCCAGGATGGTCTCGATCTCCTGACCTCGTGATCCGCCTGTCTCGGCCTCCCAAAGTGCTGGGATTACAGGCTTGAGCCACCGCGCCCGGCCGCTCACATGAAATTCTTTGGAGCAATAACTTTCTCAGTAAATCAGCAGCAGTCCGAAATACACCACACATTCCAACTCCACATCCTCAGTGTTGAGCACCGTGATACTGGCACAAATGTCAGCACCATTACTAACTACATAAGGAGACAGGTAATTCTTGTACATAATTCTTGGCACACACTTGTGAGCATTTCTATTGAGTGTATATCTGGGTGAGGAACTCCTGAGTCATAGGACATGTGTGTCTTCAACTCTCCTTATATTACACCAAAGTGTAGTATTAATGTACCTCTCACCAGCATTAAATAAGTGTTCTGTTGCTATTCATTCAGGTCTCAGCTCCAATTTTATCTCCTTGGCGCATCCTTTTCTGGCCATCCTAGTTTATGTATTCCACGCCATCTTCCCTTACTCTTTAGCCCATTACTCTGATCTATTTTCTTGGGCCCCTTCCTGCTCTTTGAAATCACCTTATTTGTTTCTGGGCTCCTCCACTGAAAGGTAAGCTCCATGAAGACAGTGACTTTTTCTTGCCCCTAGCTAGGGTAGTGTCTGGAACACAACAGACTCTCAATAAATGTTTGTTAAATGAATGGTTGGGAACTTCTTCTATATATATAGTATATGTTCACAATAATGCCAGTAGAAAAGACTTTATAGAATATAAACTTTGAATCTTCTCTTTGCAAGGAGCAATACTTTTTGAATAGGAGTTTCATGATCCATGTAATATGTTTAACAGTTAGTGTTTGGAAAAATAACTATTCATTTAGATTTTCCTGTAAGATGACCATCATGACATATGTTGAATAATTTTTCCTGTCTCATGATCACAGTGAATACCAGCATTTCATATCCAGTGTGAGAAAACAGGTGCCTGTAAATCAGTGCTCCATGGTCTTTAAAGTGCAGACCATAACAATCAATTGACATCCTTCTGTAAATAACAATGCATGGTTTCTCAAGGAACCCAGCAGGTAATTGATTCCCTGGTCTAAAGAAGCTCTAGGACTGTGATTTTGTGATATCTATAGAATCCCTCAACTGACTTTATTGTCTTATTTTTAGCTAGCACTTGAAATAAAGGTTCATGAATCTTTATTATACACCCAGCCTCTCTGGAATAGAGTAGCAGCGGTGTGTACACTTGGAATATGCCCAGTCCTATCTGCATTTCTACTGTAAGGCCACAGTGACAAATACCCAGTGGGGCAGGAGGATGTGGGTTTTGCGCATGACTAGATCCATCCCCAAGTAACTCCAGACACCTGAGGCAGGCGATGATGTATCAGATTATATTTTACAGTGGGCTAATCCCAAAGCCCCAAGTCACCAACTACAAATGTGGCTATATAATAGAGAGGAAGGTTTTGTGTTCTAAATGCTTGACTGTTCCATGGTTTCTGTTTTTTAAGGAGAGCTGACCATGTGACCTTACTACTCTGACCACAGTTAACTGGACCAGGGATGGGTGCTTGACTCAAGGCTGGCCAGTAACCTGTGAAATGGCATGAGACCTCTGCCAACAGGGCTACTGTACTTGGGAAAGTGACCAACTAAGCAAATTAGGTTATCTTTCTTGGAGAGTTTAAATGCAGGACATAGGTACCATTAGAGGAAGGTAGGAGAAAAATAAGGAAAACATAGAATATGTTGTTTTTAACTATATAATTTGAGATATATAAAACACAGTTTTATCTCTTCTATAATCCTGAAAATATTAAAGTTATTCATGAGGATAGAAATCAAAATCATATAAAAACCATGAGCATTATCTTGTGCAAAGATCTACTAATCTGTGGTTTAAAACCAACTTATGCTCTAACTTCTACCCAGACAACAGCAAACCCATCTGCTGGGTGGAAAAGCCAAGCGGTCAGAAATCCAGAAAAAGGCAGGAGGCCCAAGCCATGAGGCAGGAGAATCTGCAAGGTGAGAGAAACCACAATACGCAGAAATCAGGACGTAGCAAGTAGGAGAGTAGACTATGGTAGTTTCATGAGTTCAAAGGTTGTGACTGAAAATTAAAAAGCAGTGTCATTACACTGATCGCATATTAAGATAAGTAACAACAGCATTAAAGAGATAAAACCCATTGCCAGAAACACTGAATCACAAAGTCCTTAAGTTTTCTGTGAGACCAGCTTGTTTGGCTGTTGTGTTTCTTAGTCTTCCTCACAATAAACATTTGGTATAGATAACAATCACCTAGGATGTGAATTAAAAATCTACTACCTGAAGCCCTGAAGAGGTTCTGATCCAGAGGATGTGGGCCATGACCCAGGAATCTTCATTTTACATATCTGAGCCTGATAGTCCAATAAATCAGCCCTTAAGAAACACAAATCTAAGCTATCCTGAGGTTGTATATATTCCTTGAAACCAGAAAGAAAAAAATCTATCTAATATCTAATCTAAATATCTAATATAGAAAAAAATCTATCTAATCCATCTATGATTTCAATTTTGCAGGCGTAGCCCAGAGTTGGAGCATCTAGGACACATCGCTGTATTGGTTTTATAATTATCTTTGCATTAAATAAAAGTCACTTCTAGAAATGCTACATTTTAAGTATTTTAAAATAAAAGGTTCTCCCTGTCTTCATCCCAAAGGACTGTACAAGGCTTGTATTCCTCTCTTCCCCTGAAGAACTCTGCTCTACCCAAACTCATTGATTCCCAAACATGGGCCAAATTCTGTTCATGTCTGAGCCAATGCATATACTCACCCACCCCATCCCTACTTAGAGAATAGTGAGGAGGGAGCTCACAAGCTCAACTAAGGTTAACTTGTGTAGAATATTGGGTGAGGACACTGTTGAGTCCTACAGGACCGGGTCTGGGTGTTGGAATGGAAACTAGAATTTCCCCCTACAGATAATCCAGCTGGGAATCAAGACAATAGTCAAGACAAAGTCCACTAGTGAACACCAAGTTTTAAGACTGAAGACACTAGGTTCAAAGACCAATGCAAAAGCTGGAGGCAGGGTCAGGTGCAGTGGCTCACGCCTGTATTCCCAGCACTTTGGGAGGCCGAGGCGCGCAGATCACGAGGTCAGGAGATTGAGACTATCCTGGCTAACATGGTGAAACCCCATCTTTTACCAAAAATACAAAAAATTAGAGGCAGGAGAATGGCGTGAACCCAGGAGGCAGAGCTTGCAGTGAGCCGAGATAGCGCCATTGCAGTCTGGCCTGGGCGAAAGAGCGAGACTCTGCCAAAAAAAAAAAAAAAAGAAAAGCTGGATGCAGGAATCAAGGCAGAGGTCTCAGAGCTCGAAGGACAGAGCAGGCAGAAATAGAGTCCACATAAAGTCTACCACTCTAGACTATCTAGACTAAGTGGTACCAATGCCACTGAATGGTTGCAGCTGAAATTCATGAGTTGATGGAGATGTATACCGGCTTAAAGCCCTTGTGAATCAACCTGTCTTCTAACAACTCTTCTTCAATTCTCAGGACTAAAAGTTTGCCAAGACAGCCTTTGCCCAGATGCTGGTACCATTTGTGGGCACAACTTTCTTACGCTTTTTGACAGGTTAGTACCATCTATTTGTGGACTGATGTCTCAATATTCTTATCTATAAAATGGGAATTATAATAGTACCTAACCTATAAATTCTTCTTAGTTAGAAGAATTAATACATGAAATAAGAAAATATATAAATGCCTGGCACTTAGAAAACACTAAAAAATTGTTGATTGGGGATGAAGGTGAACAAAATGATATAAATGTATTTATTGCCACTGAACTGTACACTTAAAAATGGTAAAGATGGTAAATTAAAAAAAAAAAATACTTCTTCATTGCTGCTGCCACCATTGTTGCTGCTGTTTGCCAGTGTTACTATAATTAACAATTTCTTATGAACAACCAATTATTTTGACACCTTTCTCCTTTATGTTGGTTTTTTTTTTTTTTTTTTTTTTTGAGACAAGGTCTTATTCTATCACCCAGGTTGGAGTGCAGTGGCATGATCACGGCTCACCACAGTCTTAAACTCCCAGACTCAAACAATCCTCCCACCTCAGCCTCCTGAGTAGCTGGGACCACAGGCATATGCCACCATACAGCTAATTTGTTTGTAGAGATGGGGTCTCACTATGTTGCCTGGGCTGGTCTCAAACATGGGCTCAAGCAGTCCTCCTACCTCAGCCTCCCAAAGTGCTGGATTATAGGAATGAGCTACCATGCAGCAAACTGTATGCTGAATCTCTTGATACTGACTTCTTGCCTAGGTCATGACACATGTTGTTGGCTGTTTGTTTCCTTCTAGGTACTATATTTCAGACAGAATTCCCTCCTGAAAATTAGTCTGTTTGATACCACCGCCTACCACTTCCTGATAGTGTTACCTATCTTACCAGGTAACAGGTCATTTCCATCATGCCCGCAAATAACACAAATTTCTTCTTCCTTACCAGATATTCCTGAAGACCTATCTCAAATACTTTCTTCTTCATAAACTTTACGTAACCTGAAGGGTTCTCCCAGCTCTCTGGAGTGCCTACTATATGTTAAGTTGAATAATTAATCTACCAATTAATCATTTGCTGCTTCATAAAATCTTTTCTGTAAGTCCCTCAAATTGTTATTTAAATCATGTATTATTATTTAACTTATCATACATCCGTCTTGTGCACCCAGTAAGATAATACCCTCCTCAATGATAGCAACTGTTATTCATCTTTGTATGCCCCACAGCTAAGCACCATGCTTTTCACAGAGATCAACAAATATGAGATTTGATTTGAAATGCTTAGTTAGAATACCATAAAAGACTACCCATTCCACATTCACAGGAAGTCATTAAGATTTAAAGAGGCCATTAAGGACGAATCCAGTAACTTAGAAGAGAGTAAATAGCTTACTTTCAGGCAGATGTGCTAACTTTCTAGGCCACTAAGGTTCTATTTAAGCAATGTACTATGAGTAAATTATCAAATGGATCCAGGTAGCTCAAAAAGGCTAATACCTGCTACTTCCTACCAAGAGGTAAGCTATGCCTTCTTTGCCCGCTCTGAGCAATGCTAGCCAAAACCATCTATTGCTTATAATGTACTGAGAATTATATTTAAACAGAGTAACCATTTGGACTGAACTTACATAGCTGAAGAAAGCAGTTCTGTAAACTGTAAGATTACACTGCACTGCTGGTACCCAGATGCTACTGACTTGCCCTAATATTGACATCACTCTTCTCTTCTTCCTACCCCATATTCTAAAATGCTCATATGTAACATGAAAAAAAAGGAAGAATAATTAATTCAGTTGCATTCACTGTTTTGTTTGTTTGTTTTAGAGATGAGGTCTTGCTCTGTCACCTAGGCTGGAGTGCAGTGGCACAATCTCAGCTCACTGAAACCTCTGCCTTCCGGGTTCAAGCGATTCTCCTGCCTCAGCCTCCCAAGTAGCTGGGATTACAGGCGTGTGCCACCATGCCTAGCTAATTTTTGTATTTTTAGTAGAGACGGGGTTTCACCATGTTGGCCAACCTGGTCTCGAACTCCTGACCTCAGGCGATCCACCCACCTCAGCCTCCCAAAGTGCTGGGACTACAGGCGTGAGCCACAGTGCCTGCCTGTATTCACTGTTAATTGTTGCAGAAATTGCACTCAATAGTAAAGATACAAAGGGATTTAAAACCTGAAAACATGATATCTGTTTCACAAAACTGCCATTCTAGTTGGAAGTAAAGTGGTGGAAAGGGAAGTGAGATAGGAAACACATAAACAATCATGAAACAATGTGGTGCATACTACAATAATGATATCTGCAAAGTGTTCTGGTGAGGAGTGGGGAGTCCTAACAGCTTTGGGGGAGGAGTTAAGAGAAGCAGATGTTGAGCTGTGCCTTAAGGGGGCATCAGGAGTTCTCCAAGGGAGACAAGAGGAGAAAAGGCAAACACAGAGAGATCCATGAACAAAGAAATGGTTTTGGCAAAAAGCAATCTTAGAGGTACTTTTGTCCAAGCCCTGAATATTATAGACCAAAGAAAACCAAAAATAAGACCGAGGGATGTGAGGTGACACATAGTCACAACTGGAAATGAAAAAACAAACCTTGAACCTGCATCCGTCTGACCTATGTCAAATCTGGTGCTTAGCCTGATTTGATAAATTGCATATTTAATGGAATTTCAATGTAAAAAGGAGTCTTGGTAAGTAAATCCTGCTCAATTGGAAGTTCATTTTTACACTCACTCATTCAATCACTCAACAAGTACTTACTGGCATCAGCTAGGTGCCAGGTACTCTATTAAGAGATAGGAAACTAAGATGCAAAAATAACCAAGACAGACATAAATCATGATCTCACAGAACTAACAAATTAGTAGAGGATATGAATAAATAAGTTGGCAGTTAGAGATGAGTGTAAGGGTTGTGACGGGAAAGTACAGAGTGCCATGGGGGCAGGCTTGGGAGAAGCTTTACTGCATAGAGAAGCATCACCCTGCAGGCTAAAACCTGAGGAATAAGAAGGAGTTAGCAAGGTGTTGCATGAAGGGATAACAGCACCTGTAAAGGCACCAAGGAACAAAGATCCAAAAATAAGAGAGTGCATTATGTATAAGAATTCAAATTTCAGTGTGAGTGGTGGTCTTCCTCCCTATGCTATCCCTTAGCCAGCTCCTACTTATCATTTAAATTGCAAATGGCATATAATAGCCTCCCTTTCAAAACACTCTAAAAATCAGGTTCCCTTAATGTCTTTGTTGTGAAATGCAATTACTGATTTATCATCTGGCTTCCCCACCAAACAGTAAGCTCTTTGAGGGCAGGTATGATGTCCTTGATTCTAATCTCTTGAACTGCAAATGTTACCTTATTGGGGGAAAAGGGTTCTCTGTAGATGTGATTCAGTTAAGGATCTTGAGATGGGAAGATTATCCTGGATTATCCAGATGGACCCTAAATGCAATTACAAGCATCCTTCTAAGAGAGAAGTAGGGGGAGACTTGACTACAGGCAGAACAGAAGAAAACCACAAGACCACAGAGGTAGAGATTGGAATGATGCAGCCACAAGCCAGAGAATACCAGGAGCCACCAGAAGTTGGAAGATTCTAGATTCTCCCCACTGCAGACTCCAGAGGGACCAAAGCCCTGCCAAACCTTGATTTTAGCCCAGCGATATTGATTTCTTTCTTCTTTTCTTTTCTTTTTTTTTTTTTGAATTGGAGTCTCTCTCTGTCACCCAGGCTGAAGTACAGTGATGCGATCTCAGTTCACTGCAAACTCCACCCACCAGGTTCAAGATATTCTTGTGCCCCAGCCTCCCGAGTAGCTGGGATTGCAGGCGCGTGCCATCATGCCCTGCTAATTTTTGTACTTTTAGTAGAGATAGGCTTTTGCCATGTTGGCCAGGCTGGTCTCAAACTCCTGACCTCAAATGATTCGCCAACCTTGGCCTCCCAAAGTGCTGGGATTAGAAGACGTGAGCCACCACGCCTGGCCCCAGTGTTACTGATTTTGGATTTTTTGACCCCAAAATTGTGAGAGAATAAATTTCTGTTGTTTTAAGCCACCAAGTTTATGATAATTCATTACAGTGGCCACAGAAAACCAATACAAACACTGATACACATCTTTTCCCATAATAATTATTTTGGTGTTTTAGCGTTAATTCCTTTGGACAGATTCTTAAAAGTAGAGTTGTGAATCAAAGTGTATGACCCTTATTTTAGGTATAATGAAGATTACTAAATAAGTTTCATAAAACAATTTCTATAAACACCAATAATGTAAGAGTGTTTCTATTCACCACACCATCTTCATCACTAAATATTTTCATTAATTTGAATGTGTGCTATTTTGATATGCAAAAATAGTTTTTCAATATTGTTTTAATTTATATTTCTTTGCTTGCTAATGAAAATATTTTCCCATGTTTACTTATTAGCCTTATTTCTTTTGTATATGTGCAAAGTTTTTTTTTTTTTTTTTTTTGAGACGGAGTCTGGCTCTGTCGCCCAGGGGGAGTGCAGTGGCCAGATCTCAGCTCACTACAAGCTCCGCCTCCCAGATTTACGCCATTCTCCTGCCTCAGCCTCCCAAGTAGCTGGGACTACAGGCGCCCGCCACCTCACCCGGCTAGTTTTTTGTATTTTTTAGTAGAGACGGGGTTTCACCGTGTTGGCCAGAATGGTCTCGATCTCCTGACCTCGTGATCCGCCCGTTTCGGCCTCCCAAAGTGCTGGGATTACAGGCTTGAGCCACGGCGCCCGGCCTAAGTTTTTTTTTTTAGAGAGAGTTGTATGTATTTCCCCTGGAGCAACGACATCACACTTTTGTTTCTTAAATTTGCTTAAAATGCTTTATCTTACTCTATTGTTTGCCAGTTTATTTAGGTTGGATTTAGGTTTCTGTCTTTTTAAAGGGGCTGTGCAAAACTTTCATCTATACAAATAAGACAAAGTACTGATCCTTTCCTTGGTGCTCCTTTTGTTTCTAAACTTAGAAAGCCTCCCACTCCCCTTCCAGAAGAACACTATAAAGAGTAAATTCTAGCTTCTTTTAGATTATTTGTGGCTTGACTTTATATATAACCCTTTTCTATCTGAAATGTACTTTTGCTGTGTATAGGGCAAGCTGAAGAACAAACTGTTTTCATAATGCAACAATACCAATTGTTGCACCATTTATTGAATAATCAATTTTTTCTCCACTGCTTTATAACACTTCTTTCATTATGTATTAAATTCTCATATACAATGGTATCTGTCTCTATATACTGTGTTTCTCTAATCCAGTTGCCTATGATATGTAAGTATTATATAGTTTTCAATATTGCATTTTAAAATTTGTTTCCAAATATGGTAGGCTTGCCTCATCACCATTTATATTACTTTTTTGAAGTGTCTCTTTGTATTTTTAATGCTTCCGTAAGTTTGCAAAAGTCGTTTAAAATTTTGTATGCTTTTATGGGAAATTTATCTAGTTCCCTCCACAACAGAAGGTATAGTGGCAGATCTATGATAAGCACTTATAAATTGTAGTGATTATTGCTAAATAATAACTTCTAAAAACACATTTTTTTGTCTAGTTGATTTCTGAGCGATGTGATTTTTCATTTTACCAATTATGAAACAACCAAGTCCAGGAATTTTAGCCAATCATCTTTTTTGTTATTGTTTTTCAAATTTTATTATAGGTTCAGAGGGCACATGTGCAGGTTTGTTACAAAGGCATACTGCAGAATACCGAGGTTTGGAGTACGAATGAATCTGTCTCCCAAGCAGTGAGGATAGTACACAATAGTTTTGTTTTTGAGCCCTTCTCTCACTCCTTCCTTTCCCTCTCTTGTATTCCCCAGCGTCTATTATTCTCATCTTTATGTCCCTGTGTACTCGAGGTTTAGCTTCCTTTATTTATTTATTTATTTATTTATTTATTTATTTATTTATTTATTGAGATGGAGTCTCTCTCTGTTGCCCAGGCTGGAGAGCAGTGGCACAATCTTGGCTCACTATAAACTCCGCCTCCCGGCTTCAAGTGATTCTCCTGCATCAGCCTCCCAAGTAACTGGAACTACAAGTGTGTGCCACCATACCTGGCTAATTTTTGTATTTTTAATAGAGATAGGGTTTCACTATGTTTGCCAAGCTGGTTTCGAACTCCTGAACTCAGGTGATCCGCCCCCCTCGCCCTCCCAAAGTGCTGGGATTACAGGTGTGAGCCTCCATGCCCAGCTAGCTTTCATTTATAAGTGAGAACATGCAATATTTGATTTTCTGTTTCTGCGTTAGTTTGCTTAGGACAATGGTCTCCAGCATCCATGTTGCTGCAAAGGACAATATTTTATTCTTTTTTATGACTGTATAGTATAACCCCACAAAAAGATGGGCAACGGACATGAACAGACACTTCTCAAAAGAAGACATACAAGCAGCCAAATATAAAATGATTCTAGGTTTCTTACTATCCTCCTTTTTTTTAATCACACATTTATCTCCTTTATATGTTGTAAATAATTTTATAAACAATATAACATTGCCAATTTCTTCTCGCATACCCTCATCATTTCTTGCTTTTATTGTGACCAGTATTATTAGTCAATTTATATAGTTCCCAGTTCGGTCAACATTTTTTGCGTGTTTATATGAAAAAATGCTCATCATCACTAATCATCAGAGAAATATACATCAAAACCACAATCAGATACCAGCTCATAACAGTCATGAAGACCTTTGTTTTAAAAAGTCCAAAACATCTAAAAACAGCAGATGTTAGTGAGGCTGTAGATAAAGGCAAATTCTTATACAGTGTTTGTGAGAATTTAAATTAGTCCAGCCACTGTTGGAAGCAGTTTGGAGATTTCCCAAAGAGATAAGAGTTGAACTACCATTCAATCCAGCAATCCCATTACTAGATATATACCCAAAGGAAAATAAGTCATTCTACCAAAAGACACATGAACCCATTTGTTCATCACAGTGCAATTCTCAGTAGCAGAGACATGGAATCAATCCAGGTGCCCATCAGTTCTGAAATGGATAAAGAAAATATGGTGCATATACACCAGGAATACTACACAGCCAGTCTTCTTTTGGTGAATAAAAGCTTTGCTAAAATTCAGCCCTCACCAACACACACACACGCACACACATACACACACATTTTAAGTGGTATCTGTTTTAAAAGACCTTAAAACATATGATTAAGAGAATGATTATTCCCATGGTAAGCTGAACAGACACAGTCTTTTACAGGACTCTTCTTCAAGTCTTTAAAACTGCTGAGCTATATTTGACTCATGAGCCCTAAAACCACACGTGCTCTTCAGCAAAACTAGGTCAATAGTGAAATTTGCCTAGTGTGAGAAACCATCACTTCCCCATATTATTAGACACCTTGTTGTATCTTTCAGAATACAACTGCACAACAATGCTTATTAGAATTCATTGATCTACTTGCCTCCTTTTTATCCCTTGCCATGCACGAACAAAGCTAATCTTTAGGGATCACCTATGTATTCATTTAAATGTTATTTATTCTACATCTATTTGTGTCTTCTATGAGCTAAGTACTGGGAATACAAAAACTAATAAAACACTGACCCTGCCATTAAGAAGCTCAGATATATATTGCAAGGGAAGTATACAAATAAACAACTGCAATGGGACCCTGAGATAATGACTTGCTTCCTTCAAATGGGGTTAGCAAAGTTTTTATCTTAAGAGTAAGGCAGAGTAGAAACCACAGGAATCCCTCCCCCAACCCTGTTTTTCTTACTTTAAAATAGCAACTGGTATCTCCCGTAATGACAACACAACCAGATGAAAATTGCAACAATATACTATGGGAGATGTCAACTGCACCCTAAAGAATAAGATGGAAAAATGATGGAGGGCATTTCAGGAAAAGGTAACATGAGGGTGTGAGAAAACATAAAATGTTCTGGGAAAAAAAACTACTCCAGCATAGCAAAAGTATAGAATTTCAGCTATATACAAATATAGAAAATTTAAGATACAGAGCAGGGAATCAAGTCTTGAAAAATAAATTGGAGATAGAGTATAAAACTAAAATGCATTTGGTCTCTATATCAGGTTCTAAAGACGTAGAATAAGACAATTCACCAACCCAGTCCTTGTGGCTCTCATTGCTACCACTTCACTAAAACTATACTTGTCAAGGTCAAACATAGTCTCCATGTTGCACATTAGTGTTTTTAAAACATAACGTTGGTGACTATATAGAAAGCTGATTGGAGAGGGTTAAGACTTGTGGTAGTAGTACGAGTTGGGAGATTGCTGCCACAATTAAAGCAAGAAATCATGAGGGTATAAAAGAAGAAATTGGCAATGTTATATTGCTTTATTGAATTATTTACAACAGAGAAAGGGAGAAACCTGTGATTTGTAATAAGCAGAGCACAGTGAGAAATCTAGGATCATTTTCTAGTTCCTAGTTTGGTCAATTGCATGAGAAAGATGAGCAATTGGGGGAATCACATAATAATTTCCATGGTAGACTGTGTTGAATTGGAGTTGATTCTGGGTCATTCAGGCAGGGGGTTCAAGGTAGAAGTATGGGTCTGATACATCTAAGAGTAAGGGCTAGAGATATGGATTTCAATATCTTCTGAATTCACCCATACTAATCTTACATTCTACTTCTGTTCTCATGGAAACTTATATTTTAATCTGTATGTTCAAAGGGAAGATCACTCTACTTGATTTGTTATCACCAGCCAATATTATTAGTCAATTTAATTAAATCATTCATAAAATGTAACTAGTACTGAATTTGAATTTAGTGAAAAAGTTGAGAGCTAGTTGTAGTCAGAGAAGAGATCTATGTGAAAACCACAAGGACATTATTAGCTCCTAGGAATATTCCTAAAACAGTAAAATCATGTGTTTACATATTTGCGAGTTAGCTCTCATCATGATCTTTGAAAAGATAAATAAAATCTAAAATAAGGGTTATAGTGTTTATCAACCTACTCCAATATGGCTTCCATATTCCATGGAAACTATTTTTGTCAAGTTCATCAACAATCTTTGTGTTGAAAATTCAGTGGACATTTTCTGTCCTCATCTTAAGCAACTTCTCTTACCTTTCCACATAGAAAGGTACTTCTTTTTCTTGACACACTCTTCTTGCATGGCTTTGGCTTCGGTTCCTCCTGTCTCACTGACTATTTCTTTTCAGTCACCATCAGTATCTCCTTCTCCAATACTTGACCTCTAAATGTCCCAGAGCTTCTCTTCTCTTTTTTTATACAATTTCCCCCCAAGTCATTCCTGTGCCTTCAAATACTTTCTATTTTTTGTGACATCCAAATTTATATTTAAAAGGTCTAGGAACCAAACATATATATCCAACTGCTTATTTGATATCTCCATTTGGATGTTTTATAGGTATCTCAGATATAACAAATCCAGGACAAATCTTTTGCTTCTTCCCCATCTGCACCTCCCAAAAGTGTTCTTTTCCTGGTGTTCCCAATCATGGTAAAGGGCATTCAGTTTCACAAGCCAGAAACATACAAGTCAATCCTGATCCTTTCCTTACCCACATTCACAATCCTGCCTTCAGTCCATCAGTCAGTTCTACCTCCCAAATATACTTAGAATACTCTCCACTGTCTCTATCTCCTCTGCCACTACCCTGGTTTGAGCCACCATCATCTCTCACCTGGACTAATCCATTCCATATCTGACTGATCTCTCTGCTTCTTATGTGTCCCTCTCCAGTCTACTCTTCATCCAGCAGTCAAGTACTCTTTTTAAAGTATATGTAGATTTATATAACGTCCTATGTAAGAAAAAAATAATAATTTACTTCCCAGAGCATTTGGAATATAACCCAAAACTCTGCAAGGCCCTACAAAACCTTTTCTCTTAGCCTATTCAACCCCTTGCTCCCTGGGATGCAGCCACACTGGCCTCTCTATAATTCCTAGATCCGGCCAGACTTGTTCCCTTTTCTAAGAACACTCTTTCGTTATTCTTTGCATAGTTGCTTCTTCATCTTCTGTTTGGATAGTAAATGTTCCTTAGAGAAATATCCCCTGGCCACCTTATCTAAAGAAGCCTGACCCCTTACACATACCTCATTCTCTACCACAGAATTATCTTTATTTATTTTACAGCACTTTACAACACAAATTATAATCACTGTGTTTATATTTTGGGGTACTTATTTATTCTCCATCTCCTCCACTGGAATACAAGCTCCAAAAGGAACATGGCCATGTCTGGTGTTCCATTGCTATGTTTCCAGGGCCTGGTGCATGGTGGCACGGAATAAAATGCTGGGAGGAAGGAAGAAAAGTACGAGATGCAGGTAGGAAGGGAGAGAAAGAGGGAGAGAGGCAGGAAAGAAAGGAGAGACAGGCTGTAGGTAACCAGAAACTAAAGGTATTATTTTCAGGGAAACTTCAGAGGATATTACATAAGGAAAGTAGCTTCAGTTTTTGCAGTTCTTAAACACTGTGTCAGAAGAACTTCCATAAGCAAACATTTAGAATTTGCCTTGTGACATCAACATTCACACAACCGAGAGAATTAAAGCTGGTAATTAAGGCTGGCAATCAGGGTTTTTCAGCTCTTATGGATTTAATAACTCTTAATTTGCAAAGGCTTGTACCAGAAAGACTGCATCTTCAAAAAAATTAAAAACATGAAAACACAACTAATAAACAAGCACCCATGTTTGATTAAATATCAGAGGAAGAATGAAAACCTGAAGAAAACATTCAAATGATTTCATCTATCCTAATAAAACATAAGGAAGAGAATGTCTGAAGGATGTTTTTGGGGCATGCTTGGCAGAACTGTGGTTATGCCAAATGTCACCTCCTTCCACCAAGTTTCAAAGAAGTATCTTTCTTGTTCTAAGCTAGCCTCTCCCCCTGGGTTCCTGAATCCATTTCCTCCCATATCCTCAAATACTTTGCTTCAAATGTTATTTCTTCTTTCTCCTGTATTTCAACATCTTGCCCTCTCCATAGGCTCCTTCTCAAAAGTTTAAACAAGCTCAGTTTCCTATTTCAAAATACACACTCATTGGCTTTTAATTCTCCACTAGCTATCTCCATCTCTTCTCAGCAAGCTCCTCCAAAGACTAGTTTTTCTTCCGTTATTGCCTCTTCAGTGAACTGCCATCAAGATTCTGCTCTTGCCACTCTTGTGATACTGCTCTGGTAAAAGCCATCTTTGGCATCCTAATTTACCACTCTCTTTTTATTCAGAATCTTGGCTTCTCTGCATCAACTGACCATACTGTTATCTCTCTGCTTGGAATAATTCTTCCTTTGGCTAACAGAGAATGACTCTCTTCAGTCCCATGCTATTAACATTGCCACTCCTTCTACTTGCCAGATTCCCCTCCTCCCTAGTCCTTTAATGTTGGTAATTGCCAGGGATACTGTCTTTATTTCCAATATTAACATTCTCTGATGTTATCTTATCCATTTCTATATCTTCAGTTAATGCCTACATATCAGTATCACTCAAATTCATGACCCTAGGTCAGACCTCTCCTGTAATCTCAAAGTACCTATATTACTGCCTGGATTAAACACAGACATTTCAAACCCATCTCCAATCTCTACTCTATGTTTGCTCCTCTTCTGAACTTTCCTCATCTGAGTGAATGGCCCACTATCTACCCAGTTATCCCAGCTGAGAATCTGGGTATCATCTTAGACTCCTCCCTCTTCTTCATTCCAACTTACAACCAAGTCCTATTAACGCTGCCTTTTCAAAATAATTTTTCCAATTGATCTCCTTGTTTTCAACCTTGTGGCTATTGCCTCATTCAGTCTCATAGAAATCAGACTCTCAGGCTCTCTCCGCCTCCAGTCTAACATTCTTTTCATCCATCCACCATATTGTAAGAGTTCTTCTTTTTTCTCAAATTGCAGTTTTTTCTCTGTGCCCCATTTCTTATATTTTTGTGTCTGTTCATCTGCATTCTTTGGCCTGGAGTGTCTCAGTCCTTGTTTACTCAGACATTTACTCACTTTCCAGGCACATTTCAAGAATAACCTTCTCTGTGGAGATTTCTTAACCCTCCCAACCCCATAAAATCAATGAGTCATCCTTTAATCCCATGACATTCAGTACTGACATGCGTCATGCCATCCTAACAGTGTATTGCATCTAAAGATAATTCTACTATATTCTAAGTTCTGTTTGCTCTATTTTAGGGTTTCTTGATGTCAGGAACTGAAACTTACTTATCTTTCTCCTCCCAGCACAAACACAGTGTGCAGCACTTATGTGACAATAATGTCACTTGCTGAATGAGTGAATAGCCCTTACATTGTCAAAAGAATAAAAACACTATCATGAAAGACAGTCCTCTTGTCTAAAAATAATAATAGAGCACATTAAAAATTAACTACATCAACACTCATCTCTACATCAAAATCTGGTTCTGCCTTCAAACTGAAATCCTAACTATAACAATAATGAAGTATTAAATGTTCATTGAATAATATTTTCCAAGGCACATAGAAAGCATGGGTTTTCATGATTGCCTGGAGATTTGCTGTACAATCTAGTAAGACCATTCCATTAACCTCAGCTCCTCTGCTCCTGCCCCACATAGAAGCACTGTGCCTCTGCAGACTTCTGAATGTTTCTTCTGGCTACCGTTACACACCTGTGGATCCTGAGCCCTCTATATGCTACTGATGCATAAGAGTGCAGAGGTCAAAGAACAGGAACTGTGTTATTTTACATCTACACTCTGTACTTTAAATGATATCCTTGGTCTGGGACCAAGCACATGCTGGGCTCCTACTGAAGATGTTATCCAACACTCCTGACCTTGCCTTACTTAACTTTCTCTTCCTTCCTGAATTATCTGACTACCTGGATCTGACCCATTTTTTAAAATCGAACCTTTAGTTCCTTCTCATCATTAGTTCCTGGAGGACATGGAACACATCCTAGAAGCAATGGGAGACAGTACCTAGGTAAGAGGAAATTCACTAAAATTTAGTGAGAATAACAAGAACAGAGCCAGAACTGGGGTCCCCAGTACCAGAGGTCAGAGATCAAGATTTACAAGGAGCTATTTGTTGATGAGGTCCACTCTCAGATCTGGTTCCTTGAAATAAAAGATTACCTGATCCAAGGAGGTATATGCTGAGTAAAGCTTCAGAAGTAGAGATGGGAGAGTAGACCTGTCAGAATCAGAGGCAAGACATATCAAGATCTGGCCTAGCCCCCAAGAACAGGCAGTGGTGGAGTCACAACAATAACCCAGCTG
Source organism: Piliocolobus tephrosceles (assembly GCF_002776525.5). Taxonomy (NCBI): domain Eukaryota; kingdom Metazoa; phylum Chordata; class Mammalia; order Primates; family Cercopithecidae; genus Piliocolobus; species Piliocolobus tephrosceles. Next base: position 108,028,470 of record NC_045440.1, on the reverse strand, counting down.
TCAGACTCCAAAACTCTGTGCTTATGGACCGAGCACCCTGAACCTTCAAGAGTGTCAGTAAAGATTAGAGCTAAGGGGCATTAAACACCTGGCTCAGTGCCTGGCACACAGGATGTGGTTACTATTCATGCTACTATTATTATCTTACACTTGACCCTACAAAGTCATCAGCCACTTTTTTCTTTCCAGATATATTTTCACTGGTTCAACATTTCACCACTTGGAGAAGCTCTGTGTACTCTTCAAACTCAACAACTCCATTATGCTCACCTTCCTCAATACTTTTTTTAAAGATATTGGTGGATTACTGTTATGATTTTTTTTCCTAGGGAATTTCTTCCACTATGAATACTTCTCTGTGCAGAAGAGTTGCGGTATAATAATATCTCATCAGAGGTCTTAAATGTTATTATTTCTCTAATCACTAAATATCCAGAATGGACCAATTCCAACACCTTTCCTACTAACATGCCAATGCAATAGTAGCTAAGCTTTGTTTCCTATAAATGTACAACAAAAATCACTCATAAAATGTATGTTATCAGTGTATGCGAAAAAGAGGTGCATTTATAGGAGGAATAATCTTACTAAAAATTAATGTCCTGGGATAAGAAGCACATAAGGAAATAAAACATCTTTTGTATAAGTATAACAACATTATTTTGTTTTGTTTTTGAGACAGGGTCTCACTCGGTTGCTCAGGCTGAATACAGTGATGCTATCACGGCACACTGTAGCCTCAATCTCCTGGGCTCAGGCAATCCTCCTGCCTCAGTCTCCCAAGTAGCTACAACTACAGACATGTGCCATCATGCCCAGCTAATGTTTTAATTTTTTGTAGAGACAGTATCTCTCTATGGTGCCCAGGATGGTCTCAAACTCCTTGCCTCAAGTGATCCTCTGACTTGAGCCTCCCAAGGTGTTGGAATTAAAGTGTGAGCCACCATGCCTGGCTGACAGAACCTTAAAAGATATTTTTAAACACACCACTTAAAAGATATTTTAAAAGACATCAAGTTTGGAAAAGATCAACAGGAGGAATTTTGTTCATTTTTGTCATGTTTGTATTTTGAGTTCTAAATAATTGACTCCACACAGAAATTGAAGGATCAGAGATTTTTAAACATACTCCAGGCAGGGCAAGATGGCGGACTTGAAGCAGCTAATGTGCACCACTGTCATGGAGAGGAAACAAAAGGGCTAGTGATCACTGACCCCACAGGCCGATCATCTAAGAAACCACATAGATTCATCAAGGCAGCCAGGGGACATGCAGAGCAGAGAGGAATGAAACTGGGCACCAGCCTGTCTGGGCTCAGTGTGGAGCCAGGTGAACCTCTCCAACATGGGAAAGAGTGACTGAGTGACAGGCCCCAGGGAGATTCATTCTCTCCACAGGAACTATGCAAGACTGGGAATGGAAAAATTCCCTTGATCCCTCATGCACCATCCTACCATGCTTCTAGACTGACGCAGAAAGCCACCCGGACATTTTACAGGGGCACCTCTCAAGTTCAAGGGGACCTGTACAAGCCTTGGGTCCCTTAGCAGATCAGCATTGCCACCATGGCCCCAACAGAGGCTTTAGTTACAGTGCCTGGGAATAGTAAGTTTGCTCCACACCCCCTTGCTGGATGGGGCTTGGTGCCAGCTCCTTGGCCCAGGAGTCCCACCTTGTCCCAAATTCAGCTGGCCCCTGCACCCACCCCCACCACTGGTACAAACAATGCCTGCTAGAGCTTCTGGCCCAAAGGTATTGCTTCTCTGGCAATTCAATCAGTGGACGCAGCCTCCTGTTATCCTAAGAAGCATCTGGATGGCAGGGCAGATGTCCCCACTGACCCCCACTACTGATAGCCAGGAAAGCCATGCCTGCTAGAGCAGGGGTCCCCACGCCCGGGCCACTGACCAGTACTGGTTCATGGCCTGTTAGGAACCAGGCCATACAGCATGAGGTGAGCAGTAGGTGAGCGAACAGTTTCATCTGTATTTACAGCCAATCCCCATCACTCGCATTACTGCCTGAGCTCTGCCTCCTGTCTCCTGGATAAAAAGGCAGCATTAGACTCTCACAGGAGCACAACCCTATTGTGAACTGCACATGTGAGGGATCTAGGCTGTGTTCTCCTTATGAGAATCAAATGCCTGATGATCTGTCACTGTCTCCCATCATCCCCAGAAGGGACCATCTAGTTACAGGAAAAAAATCTCAGGATTCCCCCTGATTCTAAATTATGGTGAGTGTTACAATTATTTCATTATATGTTACAATGTAATAATAATAGAAATAAAGTGCACAATAAATGTAATGTGCTTTAAGCATCCTGTAACCATGCCCTGCCCTCCCCATTCCAATCTGTGCAAAACTTATCTTCCATGAAACTGGTCCCTGGTTCCAAAAAGGTTGGGGACTGCTGTGCTAGAGCTTCCAGATCAGTGGTCCTACTTCTGCCTGAATTTGCTGAGGGGCATATCCTCCTGTTGCCCTGGAAACACCCAAGTGGCAAGGTGGGCAACTGCACCTCCCCACCTCTCATAACCAGATGGGCCACACCCAGAGAGCTTCCAACCCAGTGGTCCTACTTCCACCTGAATTCTGCAGGCAGGTGCAACCCCAGGTTTCCCCAGGAAGCACAAGGACAGCAGACTAGGGTCAACCTGGCCAGGGTACAGCTTGTCTGCCAACTACAGCTCCTGCCTGAGGGAGCCCCACGGACCAGAACACCCAACAAAAGAAATGCAGGCATGGATATAGTATACAGACTCCTCCAAGACCCAATAGCTGACTAGAATTGAAGTCAGTCAATTGAACCCATCTAATATAATAATCAAGCCAAAAGGCATCAGAGAAGAAAAAAGAAAAAAAAATCATCCAAAGAAGAGCAACTGCAAAGACTGAAGGAACCCCACGCAAATGAGACAGAACTAGCGCAAGACATCTGGCAACTCAAAAGGCCAGAATGCCTTCTCTCCTCCAAATGACTGTACTAATTATTCAGCAAAGTTTCTTAACCAGGCTGAAATTGCTGAAATGACAGAACTGGAATTCAGAATATGGACAAGAACAAAGATCATCGAGATTCAGGAGAATGTTGAAACCCAATCCAAGGAAGCCAAGAATCAAAATAAAATAATACAAGAGTTGATAGATGAAATAGCCATTATAAAAGAGAACCAAACTGATCTGATAGAGCTGAAATACACACAATGAAAACTGCATAATGCAATTGCAAGTATTAACAGTAGAATAGACCAAACTGAGGAAAGAATATCCAAGCTCAAAGACCAGCTCTCTGAAATAAATCAGACAAAAATAAAGAAGAAAGAATGAAGAAAGCTTCCAAGAAATATGGGATTATGTAAAGAGGCCAAATCTATGACTCTCTGGTGTCCATGAAAGAGACAGGGAGAAAGCACGTAACTTGGAAAACATATATTAGGATGCTGTCCATGAGAACTTCCCCAACCTCACTAGAGAGGCCAACATTCAAATCCAGGAAATGCAGAGAATCCCTGTGAGATACTACACAAAAAGACCATCCCCAAGATACATAATAAACAGACTATCCAAGGTTGAAATGAAAGAGAAAAATGTTAAAGCCAACTAGTGAGAAGGGGCAGGTCACCTACAAAGAGAACCCCATCAGGCTAATAGCAGTTTTTCAACAGAAACCCTAAAAGCTAGAATAGATTTGGAGTCTGTATTCAGCATTCTTAAAGGAAAAAGTTTCCAAACAAGAATTTCATACCCAGCCAAACTAAGATTAACAAGTGAAGCAGAAATAAGATCCTTTTCAGACTAACAAATACTGAAGGAATTTATTACCATCTGACCTGTCTTACAAGAAGTCCTGAAAGGAGTGATAAATATGGAAAGGAAATACCATTATCAGCCACTACAAAAGCACACTTAAGCCCACAGACAAGTGACACTATAAGGAAACACACAAACAAGTCTGCATGATAGCCACACAATGAAAAGATCAAATCTGCACATATCAATACTAACCTTGAATGCAAACAGGCTAAATGCCCCAATTAAAAGACACGGAGTGGCAAGCTAGATAAAGAACCAATACCCAATAGTATGCTATCTTCAAGAGACTCATCTCATATGCAGTGGCATCCATAGGCTCAAAATATAGGGATGGAGAAAATCTACCAAGCAAAGGGAAAACAGAAAAAAGCAGGGGTTGTAATCCTTATTCCAGACAAAATGAACTTTAAACCAACAAAGATCATAAAGGACAAGAAAGGGCATGGTAAAGGGTTCAATTCAACAAGAAGATCTAACTGTCCTAACCATTTATGCACCCAACACAGGAGCACCCAGATTCATAAAGCAAGTTCTTAAGAGACCTACAAAGACACTTAGATTGTCACACAATAATAGTGGGAGATTTCAACATCCCACTGACAGTATTAGATTATTGAGGCAGAAAATTAACAAAGATATTCAGGACCTGAGCTCAGCACTTGACCAAATGGACTTAATAGACATCTACAGAACTCCCCACCCCAAAACAACAGAATATATATCCTTCTCGTCACATTGCAGTACTCCAAAATTGACCATATAATTCAAAATTTTAAAAATACTCAGAAAATTCCAAAAAACCCAAAATCATACCAACCACATTCTTGGACCACAGCACAATAAAAATAGAAATCAAGACTAGGAAAATCACTCAAAACCATACAATTGCATGAAAAATAAATGACCTGCTGCTCCTGAATGACTTTTGGGTAACAATAAAATTGAGGCAGAAATCAAGAAATTATTTGAACAAAGATATGTCATACCAGGATGTCTGGGATACAGCTAAGGCAGTAAGAGGGAAGTCTATCACACTAAATGTCCACATCCAAAAGTTAGAAAGATCTCAAATTAATAACCTAATATCACAACTAAAAGAACTAGAGAACCAAGAGCAAACCAATCCCAAACTAGCAGAAGACAAGTGATAACCAAAATCAGAGCTGAACTGAATGAAATTGAGGCATGAAAAGTAACACACACAAAAAAATCAGTGAATCCAGGACTTGGTTCTTTGAAAACATTAAAACGATAGATAGACTGCTAGCTAGACTAATAAAGAAAAGAAGAGAAAGAAGATGCAAATAAACACAATCAGAAATTATAAAGGGGACATTACCACTGACCTCACAGAAATTTAAAAAAAAAAAAAAACCATTAGAGACTATTTATGAACACCTCTATGAACCAAACTAGAAAATTTAGAAGAAATGGATAAATTCCTGGATGCATATGCTCTCCCAAGACTGAACTAGGAAGAAATTGAATCCCTGAACAGACCATAATGGAACATTTGGAATGCAATGAATTCCAAAATTGAGTCCATATTAAAAGCCTACCAACCAAAAAACAGCTCAGGACCAGATGAATTCAAAGCCTAATTCTACCAGATGTATAAGGAAGAACTGATGTCATTTCGATTGAAAGTATTCCAAAAAATTGAGGAGGAAGGACTCCTCCCCAACTCACTCTATGAGGCCACTTTATCCTGATACCAAAACCTGGCAGAAACACAACAAAAAAGGAAAATTTCAGGCCAATATTGCCTTGATGAACATAGATGCAAAAATCCTCAACAAAATACTAGCAAATCAAATCCAACAGCACATAAAAAGCTAATCCACCATAATCAAGTAGGCTTTATCCCTGGGATGTAAAATTAGTTCAACATACACAAATCAATAAATGTAACTCATCACATAAACAAAACCAAAAACAAAAACCACATGACAATCTAAATAAATGTGAAAAGGTTTTCAATAAAATTCTACATTCCTTCACGTAAAAAAAAAATCCTCCGTAAACTAGACACTGAAGAAACATACTTCAAAATAATAAGACCCATCCATGACAAACCCAGAGCCAACATCATAATCAATGGGCAAAAGCTGGAATCATTCCCCATTTAAAACTAGCACAAGACAAGGATGCCCTTTCTCACCACTCCTATTCATCACAGTATTGGACATCCTGGCCAGAGGAATCAGGCAAGAGGAAACAAAACAAAAAGAATCCTATTCACAATTGCCACAAAAAGAATAAAATACCCAGGAATACAGCTAACCAGGGAGGTGAAAGAGCTCTACAGCAAGAATTACAAAACACCACTCAAAGAAATCAGAAATGACACTTGTAACAAATGGTAAAACAGTTCATTTTAATGGATACAAATAATCAATATTGTTAAAATGGCCATACTGCCTGCCCAAAGCAATTTACAAATTTGATGCTTTTCCTATCAAACTACTGATGACATTCTTTACAGATTTAGAAAAATAAAAGTATTTAAAAATTTATATGGAGCCAAAAAAGAGCCCAAATAGCCAAGGCAATCCTAAGCAAAAAGAACAAAGCTGGAGGCATCACATTACCCAACTTCAAACTATACTATAGGGTTATACTAATTAAAACAGCATGGTACAGGTACAAAAACAGACACATAGACCAACTGAACATAATAGAGAGCCCAGAAATAAGGCTGCACACCCAACACCATCTGATCTTTGACAAAAAATTAATAGAAACAAGCAATGGAGAAAGGATTCAATAAATGGTGCTAGAATGACTGGGTAGCCATATACAGAAGATTGAAACTGGACTCATACCTTACACCACATACAAAATTCAACTCAAGATGGACTAAAGACCTAAATGTAAAACCTAAAACTATAAGAACCCTGGAAGATAACCTAGGAAACACCATTCTTAACACAGGAATTGGCAAAAATTTCATAATGAAGACACCAAAACCAACTGTAACAAAAGCAACAACTGACAAATGGGATCTAATTAAACTAAAGAGCTTCTGCAAAGCTCTTTAGTTTCAAGAAGGAAACTATCAACAGAGTAAACAGACAATATACAGGGTGAGAGAAAATACTTGCAATCTACACATCTGACAAAGACCTAATATCCAGACTATATAAGGAACTTAAACAAATTTACAACAAAAACCAAAAAACTTCATTAAAAAGTGGGCAAAGGGCCAAGTGCAGGGGCTCATGCCTGTAATCCCAGCACTTTGGGAGGCTGGAGGCTGAGGCAGGCAGATCACCTGAGCTCAGGAGTTCAAGGCCAGCCTGGGCAACAAACCAGTTGCCCAGTCTCGACAAAAAATAAAAAAATTAGCTGGGCACAGTGGCATGAGCCTGTAGTTCTAGCTACTTGGGAGGCTGAGGAAGGAAAATCTCTTAAGCCAGGGAGGCAGAGGTTGCAGTAAACCATGGTTGTGCCACTACACTCCAGGCTGTACGACAGAGCCAGACCCTGTCTCAAAAAAAAAGGGGGTAGGGGGCAAAGAGTATCAACAGACACATTTCAAGAAAGACATACAAGCAGAAACAAGCATATTTTAAGATGCTCAATATCATTAATCATTAGAGAAATGCAAATAAAAACCACAACGAGATATCACCTCTTACCAGTCAGGTGGCTATTACTAAAAAGTCAAAAGATAATAGATGCTGGTGAGGTTGCAAAGAAAAGCGAATGCTTATACATGCTGGTGGGATTGTAAATTAGCTCAGCTATTGTGGAAAGCAATGTGGCAATTCTTTGAAGAACTTAAAACAGAAATACCCTTCAACCCAGCAATCCCATTATTGGATATATACCCAAAGGAATATAAATTATTCTACCATAAAGACACATACATGTGTATGTTCATTGCAGCACTATTCACAATAGCAAAGACATAGAACCAATCTAAAGCCCGTCAACAGTAGACTGGATAAAGAAAATGTGGTACATATACCCCACAAATGCTGTGTAGCCATAAAGAAAGAACAAGATCATGTCCTTTGCAGCAACATGGATGGAGCTGAAGGCCATTATCCTAAGCAAAAAACACAGGAACAGAAAACCAAACATCATATGTTCTTATTGATAGGTGAGAACATATGGATTCTAGGAGGGGAACAACAAGCACTGGAGCCTACTTGAGGGTGGAAGGTTGAAGGAGGAAGAAGATCAGAAAAAATACCTATCGAGTACTATACTTATTACTCATTTGACAAAATTATCTGTACACCAGACCTACATGACATGCAGTTTACCTATGTATTAGTCTGTTCTCACACAGCTATAAGGACATACCCAAGACTGGGTAATTTATAAAGGAAAGAGATTTAATGGGCTCACAGTTCCACTTGACTGGGGAAGCCTTACAATGGTGGCGGAAGGTGAAGGAGCAGCAAAGGCACGTCTTACATGGCAGGAGGCAAGAGACCATGTGCAGGGGAACTGCCCTGTATAAAACCATCAAATCTCATGAGACTTATTCACCATCATGAGGACAGCATGGGAAAAATCCATCCCCATGATTCAATTACCACAATATGTGGGAATTATGGGAGCTATAATTCAAGATGAAATTTAGGTGGAGACACAGCCAAACCACATCATTCTGTCTCTGGCCCCTCCCAAATATCATGCCCTCACATTTCAAAACCATCCCTTCCCAACAGTCCCCCAAAGTCTTAACTCATTTCAGCATTAACTCAAAAGTCCACAGTCCAAAGTTTCATCTGAGACAAGGCAGGTCCCTCCTGCCTATGAGCCTGTAAAATCAAAAGCAAGTTAGTTACTTCCTAGATACGGTGGGGGTACAGGCATTGGGTAAACACACCCATTCCAAACGGGAGAAATTGGCCAAAATGAAGGGCTACAGGCCCCATGCAAGTTCAAAATCCAGTGGGGCAGTCAAATCTTAAAGCTCCAAAATGATCTCCTTTGATGCCATGTCTCACATCCAGGTCATGCTGATGCAAGAGGTGGGTTCCCATGGTCTTGGGCAGCTCTGCCCCTGTGGCTTTGCAGGATATAGCCCCCCTTCAGGCTGCTTTCACACTCTAGCACTGAGTGTCTGCAGCTGTACTAGGCACATGGTGCAAGCTACCAATCTGGGATCTGGAGGACAGTGACCTTCTTCTCACAGCTCCACTAGGTGGTGCCCCAGTAGGGACTCTGTGTGGGGCACTGACCCCATATTTCCTTCTGCCCTAGCATAGGTTCTCCATGAGGGCTCCACCCCTGCAGCAAACTTCTGCCTGGAAATCCAGGTGTTTCCATACATCCTCTGAATTCTGGGGAGAGGTTCCCACACCTCAATTTGCTTCTTCTCTGCACCTGCAGGACCAAACCATGTGGAAGCTGCCAAGGCTTGGGGCTTGTACCGTCTGAAGCCATGGCCCACTTGGGCCCCTCTGCCACAGCTGGAGCAGCTAGGACACAGGGCACCAAGTCCTAAGACTGCACACATCGGCAGGGGGGCCTGGACCCAGCCCAGGAAACCATTTTTCCCTCCTAGGCATCTGGGACTGTGATGGGAGGGGCTGCCGTGAAGGTCTATAACATACCCTGGAGACATTTTCCCCATTGTCTTGATGACAAATGTTCTGCTCCTCATTACTTATACAAATTTCTGCAGCTGGCTTGAATTTCCCCCTGGAAGATGGGGTTTTCTTTTCTATCACATCATCAGGCTGCAAATTTTCCAAATTTTTATGCTCTGCTTCCTCTTTAACACTTTGCTGCTTAGAGATTCCTTCTGCCAGATACCCCAAATCATCTCTCTCAAGTTCAAGATTCCACAGATCTCTAGGATAGAGGCAAAATGTTGCCAGTCTCTTTGCATAGCAAGAGTGACCTTTACTCCAGTTCCCAACAAGTTCCTCATCTCCATATGAGACCATCTCAGTCTGGACTTTACTGTCCATATCACTATCAGCATTTTGGTCAAAGTCATTCAACAAGTCTCTAGGAAGTGCAAACGTTCCCACATCTTCCCATCATCTTCTGAGCCCTCCAAACTGTTCTGACTTCTGCCTGTTACCCAGGTCCAAAGTCACTTCCACATTTTCATGTATCTTTACAGCAGCGCCCCACTCTCTGCAGTACCAATTTACTGAATTAGTCCATTTTCATACTGCTATGAAGAAACACTTGAGACTGGGTAATTTATAAAGAAAAAGAGGTTTAATGAACTCACAGTTCCATATGGCTGTGGAGGCCTTACAATCAAGGCGGAAGGTGAAGGAGAAGCAAAGGCACATCTTACATGGCAGCAGGCAAGAGACCATGTGCAGGGAAACTGCCCTTTATAAAACCATCAGATCTCATAATACTTACTATCATGAGAACAGCATGGGAAAAACCTGCCCCCATGATTCAGTTACCTCCAACCAGGTCCTTCCCATGACATGTGAGGATTATGGTAGCTACAATTCAAGATGAGATTTAGGCGGGGACATAGCCAAACCATATCAACCTATATGACAAAACCTGCACATATGCTTCTGAACCTCAAATAAAAATTTAAAAAATACACTCCATGCCACATAGAGTGATTCAGTAATGATATAAATTTAGTAACACAGATTCCTTCAGATGGGTAATTGCATTGTTTCACCTAACCTCCACTAGACTCATAATCCCCTCCATTTTATTGTTTATAATATTTAAAGTATTTTAAAATTAAAATATGACTTCCTATATGAGTATAAATTTCTGTGTTATTATTGTTCCTTTGTCTCAAATTTTGTTGTTGTTGTCCCATAGGACATGTGATTAAATGAGTGCAGAGTTTACCAGGCTGGAAAGTTTGACAAGTTTGCCATGACTACTAGAGATCGTAGCACATTACTCAGATAATCAGAACTGAGAACAAGTTCTGCCTAAATGAAAATTCATTTACTGCTGATACTTATTGATGGTAGTAAATAGTTATACTCACTCCTTAAAAGATAGGAGCGAGGAGGAATTTGGAGTATAGAAATTGATTCTTTCAGGGTCTCAAGTTTTGTTTTACAAACTTCACAGCATTATACTGATGAAGCCATGATTGCTTGCATTTCAAATGTTGAAAGAAGTGACCAAAGTTATTTGGCTATTAAACATGGTGAAAAGGGAAAAGAAAGATGTTGAGTTAAATGGTTATCCTTAATGCATAGATTTAAAAATATCTTTACAATTGCTAGTTACATCTGTTTCCGAAGAGTAATCTAATTTCTGATTTCTGCATGCTTGGTGGGGCTGTCTTTTATTACTTTTTCTCAATGACCCACAGTTATCCTTCATGGTGTGAAAGGGTTATTTAGTGCTTTTAGTGTGTTTCCTCTGTATTCCTAACTTGCGTTCACTTCATTTAAGATTTATGTACAGCAAATGCTTACAGTTCTCATTAAACAGCTCTTATATGTTTCAATATCCATTAAAAACTCTATTTTTAAAAAAAAATTTTTATACTACCCTTGTTAAAGCCATGAAATTTGGAACCAGAAGAGCAACAAGACTCAATTTTGCCACTTACCAGCTTTGTAAACATGAATCACTCATTGATCTCTCTGAATCTGTCTCTTCTTCTGTAAAATGGGAATCATAATGACTCTCCTTTACTTACCCAACCTCCACCAGTAACTAGTTATCTGATTTTGGCACGTTACTTATTCTTCCTGTGCCTCAATTTCTTCTTTTACAAAGGAAAGATAAGAGTCCCTACCTTGTAAGGCTATTTAAGGATTAAAGACATAATATATGTCAAATGTGTAAAACAGGTACATATTAAGTGTTCAAAAAATGTCAGCACTTGTTATTGCTAAAAAGACAAAATGAGCTACTGTATGCAGCATGACACAGTGGAAAGAAGAAGAACTTCAGAGTCTTAACAGACAGGTTCAAATCATTCCCTGCCATTTATTAGTTGTGACATCTTACATAAGTTACTCCATCTCTCTAAGCTTTGGTTACCTCAATTGTCAAAATCATGGATATTAACAATATTCACATGCATAAAGAGCAGTGTGGGTATTCAATAAATGGTGGTTATTATGAGTATTAGGCAAAAGTAACTTTGGTAAAAAATCACTGCTCAAATAATATTTATAAGGGAGTAGTAATCAAAGAAGCTCCTATCTCAAACCTGAGCAGGAGAAGCAAGAAGAAAGCATATTCGAAAGAAACAGGAAAACAACAAAAACAACAGTGAAATAGAACAAATATATGACCATAACAAAATCCTTTACTGATGAATTTGTCAGAAATTTCACAAAATGAAGAGAAAAGTCTTTGGATTCACAGTTGTACATTTCTGCTTGGAAGGTTTGTCAAATAGCAACCTCTGTTTGGTAGGTTTCTCAAATAGCAACTGTGTAATAGGAAATACACATATTTCCTTCTAAGAAAACCAGACTTAGTCAATGGGTGGTCTTCACCATAATCATAACAAAAATATTCACATATCTGGAGCTAAAAATGGGTAATGTATATGTAGCATAATGTAACACTAAAAATTGGGATGGTAACTTCTTGTTGGACTAGTTTGATATGCTAGGCTAGCATATCACAGATTATATAATGACATATTTAGTCCTATTTGCCGTAGTGAAGTTGGTAGAATATTAACATTTCTAGGATCTCATGCCTAGAAATGACACATGAATGAGTCCTTGAATGATATTCATGGTGACATGAGAAGACAGTTCATAATCATTACCAATGTTGCTATTATTAAAGTCAAATGCCCAGTACTCATTATCACATGATATTCTAGAACCATTTTTATAGTTTAAAAACAGGAAGTAGGGAAAATATAAAAATATATATTGAGTAAACATAAGCATAGAGAATACTTCTATGTTCTAACACGTGACAAATATCTCATGTAGTGTTTTACATGTGGTATTAGGAAAACAGGCAAAGTGTTATAACAATTAAGCAAGTATATTCAACACATATGGCTACAATGTCAATGATCTGATCTATCGCGCCCTAACTTGCTCTAACAACTGAAGACGTGTTACACCTATCTGGTTACTTTGTTTCCTGATTCAGGAGCCAATCTCATTCCTGTGTAACAGGACAATAAAACTCTCTAGCTAAGTAGCAAATTGACCCAGCATTAAGTCAGAATGGATATGGAGTACATGTCCCCTTGTTTCCCATTACTGCTTCCACACCATTCTTCCTTCCTTCTCCTTTCCATTCCCACTTAAGTTTGATTCTCATTTCTTCACATAATGCTACTGTGATGGTTAATTTTATGTGTCAACTTGGCTGGGCCATGGAATCTAGATATTTCGTCAAACACCAATCTAGATGTTGCTAGATTTTTTGAAGGTATTTCTTAGATGAGATTAACATTTAAATCAGTAGACTCTGAGTAAAGCAAATTAGCCTCCATAATGTATGTGAGCCTAATTCAATCAGTGAAAGGCCTTCGGAGCAAAAACTGAAGTTCCCCCAGGTAAAGAGAATTTTGCCTCCAGACTACCTTTGAATTTGAGCTTCAATACCAACTCTTCCCTGAGTCTCCAGCCTGCCAACTTGGCCTTCAGATTTCAGACTTGCTGACCCCCACAACTGCATGAGCCAATTCATCAAAATTTTTTTTCTTTCTCTCTCTTTCGTTCTCTCTGTCTCCTTCTTATTAGGAAGACAATGCTATGAGATGAAGTCAAAGGGGTAACCGGGGTCATAGAAGGAAGTTGCAGCTCAAGGGGTGGCTTGTACAACTTGAAAGGACTTTGGTTTCTCTCAGAGTGAGTTAGGAAGTCCTTGGACATTTTTGAGTAGGTTGACATGATTTGACATGTTTACAAAACTTCATTCTGGCTGTTGGTTGAGAATAAATCACTACTCACAATCATTTAATTTTTCTGTACCCAATTTGCAAAACCAGTAAGTGAGAATTGGAGATCCTTTTAGGTTACATTCAACTATTAAGACGTCATAAAAATATGGATGGAAAGGGAATTTTTAAATCCCTAGTTTAATTAAATGTTTTGTAATTGATGGCAAACAACAAATCAGTTGCTCAACTTGATACCACTTTTAAAATAAATGCCTGGCATAATTCATGATGATCTAAGCTACTCATCAAAGTGCCCTTCAAATTATCAGATTTTTCTATTTGCCATGGCCTTACGGTTATTTTCACATGTTCCCACTAAAACTTGGCTTAAAGAACTCCTGAAAGGAAAAATGGCAGAGATTCAGTAGATGCAGGATGTATTGTGATTCAAATTTAGATGAAACCAATCAAGTCTTGGCATGGGAAATTGAAGTACAATGTATCGAGATGTGTTGTTTTCCTGATAACACTTAAAAAAGAAATCCAAATGCTTCTGGCCTAACCAGACAAAGCTATTATACTTGTGATGTTGAAGATTTTTTTGCATTTGACTGATTTCCAGTGTGAAAACAGGCCACGTGCATGAGCCAGGGTTTTCCAGAGAAACAGAATCAAAAGGATAGATAAATAGATGATAAATATATAGATAGAGATTGATTTTAAGAAATTGTCTCACGTGATTGTAAAGATTGTCAAGTCTGAAATTTGTAGGACAAATCAGCAGCTGGAATTTCAGGCAAGAGTTGATGTTGCAGTCTTGAGTCCAAATTCCACAGGGCAGCAGGATGGAGGCTCACACAGTTTCTATGTTGTAGTACTGAGAATTCCTTTTTCAGGAAACCTTGGTCTTTGTTCTTAAGGCCTTTATTGGAAGAGGCCCATTCACATCATGGAGGGTAATCTGCTTTACTCAAAGTCTACTGATTTAAATGTTAATTATATATTTTTTTAAAATCCTTATAGTAACATTTACACTAGTGTCTGACCAAACAACTGGATACCACACAGCCTAGTCAGGTTGACATATAATATTAACCATCACACCATGTTAACCTTCAGTCCAAAGCTCCTTCACAGGGTAGGGTCTAAGCAAATGCTGAACTGAATAACATTAATTTTCAAAGAACACAGATTATTCCACTTATCTGAAATCTGGTATAGCATTCTAATTACATTTTCATTGATCTTCACTTTTCTCTTTTTGCTGGAAATAAAAGCAAGAGGCACTATTCAAAGTTCTGTTATTAAATTCATGCATGAGAACAAATAATATTATTAATGAGGAATGAAAGAACAAGCTTTCTTCTACTTCTTTATTCCTATGTTGCTAATACAAGTTATATTTGAGAACTGCTACAGTAAAATCCCTAGATTAGGTTCATCTATTGTCTTAGACTGAATGTTTGTGTCTCCTTCCCAACACCCAAGATTAATATGTTAAATTCTAACAACCATGTGATGGTATTTGGAGGTGGGGCCTGTAGGAGGTAATTAGCTCTTGAGAGAAGAGACCTCATAAATGGGATTACTGTCCTTATAAAACAGACCCCAGAGACCTCCTTCACTTCCTCCCACCATGTGAAGTTGCAGCAAAAAGACTGTGAATCAGGAAGCAATCCCTCACCAGATACTGAATCTGCCAGCATCTTAATCTTGGGCTTTGCAGCCTTCAGAACTGTGAGAAATAATTGTTTACTAGCCATTTAGTCTACAGTATTTTTATAGCAAATTGAATGGACTAAGACATTTATTAAATGTGAAAAATAACCTCAAAATGCACAAAAATTGCCTTAAACTAAGTTGAGTCCGGGATGTTAGTAGTGTCTAAATGTATTTTCATGGGATTTGAAGCTCTATTCTCACAGCTGGAACCACTGAATTTCCACATACTAGGGTGTCTTAGAGAAATCCTTCTCTTAAGAAGAATGCAGGGGCTTCTACCCTAGCATCTTGGAACTCACCATTTTTCTACTTTGTTTCTGTGAGTTCTGACCCTGTGACCCAGTACTAGGAATGTCTCTTGCTCCAAAGCTGCAATACTCACCTTGAACATCCAGTCTAATGATGCTGATTATCTATTTTTAACCTAATTGGCATCCCAGTCTTTCTGGGATTGAATCCTTGTCTTGCTCTTGTTAGACTTCCCTTCTTTCTAGGGTCAAGACATCTGCCTCTGGATTGAAGATAAATAACTAAGTCCTTAGCTACTTGCTCAGGGTTCACTACCTATCTGGATGTACCCGTGCCAACAGATTGGCCTCCCAGTAACAGCTATGGGCTAGCCATGCATTGGAATACTCCTGCCTTCTCAGCCCTTGATGAGCCATGCTCTTCTTTTTTTGGAGACAGAGTCTCACTCTGTTGCCCAGGCTGGAGTGCAGTGATGTGATCTCAGTTCACTGCAACCTCCACCTCCTGGGTTCAAGCGATTCTCCTGAGTCAGCCTCCCAAGTAGCTGGAGCTACAGGTGCCTGTCACCACACCCTGCTAATTTTTTATATTTTTAGTAGAGACAGCATTTTGCTATGTTGCCCAGGCTGGTTTCGAACTCCTGAGCTCAGGCAATCTGCCTGCCTCAGCCTCTCAAAGTACTAGGATTACAGGCATGAGCCACACTGCACCTGGCTGTGTGCCATGCTCTTTCCGGGAGTTTGGGTTTCGTTTCTGAAAACCAGTCTGTCTTTCCTTCCCCCACCTCTGCCCAAGGTCTACTTCTAGGACCCCATTTCCCCAAGAATGCCTGCCCCTCAACAGAATTCACAGGTATTATTACCCTTATAAAAATGGGCCTGGGTTTTCTCACCTGTAAAATTAGAAGATTGGACTAAAGATGACCCTTTCAGTTCTGACAGTCTTATGATTCTATAAATGCTTCTTCTGCTTAATGGTCCTTGACAACACCTCACAGAAAATACAATCACACCAGGTCCTGAGTAGATTATTTCTATTCCTACATTTCTGTGCCTAGCTCTCTTTTCTGATAATAAATTTCCCATTATTCGTTTGGAGTAATGCTTCTATTTCTTAGAGAGTACTTTTCTTTAAATACTGTAGTCATTATCAGTTCACCCAATCTATTCTAGTGAGACTATTAAGGGACATACTAAAGATTTTCCTTTGCATTTATTGCACAACACAAATTAAACTTAAACGGAAAGCATTGCTAATCCACTGCTTCCTGCCCATGAGGAGTGTTAAGACTGAGCATTCTGGCCAGGATGAGCTCGCTGGTCCACACATGCCTCTGATAATGGGCCTTTGATGGTTAGGATATCTTTGGGCTTGTACACTTTCTCCTCTCTTTTGGTGAAAGAATATTTTTACACAAGCATTTATTAGTAAACTTGTTCCCTGAGGCTGAAACGTTAACAAAAGATTAAGAGCATAAATAATTTACATGAGATAGAAATATATCCATGAAAGTATAACACCTTTTAAATGATACACTGAACAAAAGTTAACAGAGTTTTCCACTGCATATCAGAATAGGCAAATCCTCTTGTTATTTACCTTTACATTTAAAAACGAAGTTCATAACAGTAAAATTTTTCACTCACGGAACTATTATTTTTTTCCAATCAGAGAACTTCGGCAAAGACTGTTTTAGGAAACATGGTATCTATACTAACTGCACACAAAAAATTAATCTTAAAAACGATTAATGAGATTGTTTTCCCTTTCTAAACAAATGAATTAAAGTAAAAGCATGATCAAACTACTTGGCTGTACAGAAATCAGTTGTTAATACTGCTTAAAAAATGTAATAGGGAACAGCTGATTCAGTAGACACAGATATATTTGGCCTCTGTAGAGCTGAACTCGTCTGTCCCACATCACATTTGAAGTTATTCCAATAGTGTCAAGCAAAATAGCGACAGAGTAATTGGCATTAAACAAGATAAAGGATACGTATTCTTTGGCTATTATGTTAGCCAAACTATTTAGACACTGAAATACTATCAGCCAACAATATAATTTCCAAAAAGAACATTACTGATATAATAAATGTTTGTGACCTTTAAGTCTCCTAAAGGTGTTGCATGGTTCTAGGAGAAATAATTAGGCATTCTTGCACCAACTTGTCTTCTACCTCAGGGAAGGATTGCTGTGCAGTAAGGGGTCACCTTAGAAGGGAATTGAGGAAACATCCCTGACCGCAAATCTCTCCACCCTGACACTTCCAATAATGACCAATTAAATTATAAATACTCTAGAGGAGTAACCGTACTTGGCTTCAACATGGATTTGTTTATAAAGTTGTTTTTGTTTGTTTTTTGTTTTTTGCCAGAAATAATTTCTGATAGAGGAAGGGAGAGGGTGAGAAAGCATCAACAAATTGAGAGCCTGAAGTCAAAGGAAGAGAATGCAAGCAAGGCTGGGGAGAACAGAGGAGTAATAAAAAAGGAACCACTGGGTGGTGAAGACAAACTACATACTTCAATGTTGTATCCAGGGTCCACGCCAAATTTAGAAATCCCTAAGTTTAACTTCGAAATGGATAATGCTGTAACCTAACAGGCTGAGGTGAAAAAAAGAAAAAGGACAAAATTCTTGATGAAATCAGAAAAATAAATAAATAAAGATCACCAAGAATTCAGCTCTGATCTAAATCAAAGGCCAAAGAAGTTTCTGTAGAGGCCTCTGGATAACAGCATTAGACTTTCTTGTAGGCAATTCTGTTAGTTCCTCTTCACCTCTTGACCTTTTATTACTTGAGCTTTCTCTGGCACAGACACACTTTATCTTTCCTCTTTTTGTAAAAATGTCTTTACTTGGTGTCTATGATACCAGACTTTTCTTCATCTCTTCCCACCCACTGGCCATACCTTCTCTCTCTCCTCTTATTGTCAGTTCCTTTTCCTCTACCATCTCTGACCCCTTCAATACTGATGTCTTCCATATTCTCTAAGGGAAACTTCATCCTCTCCTAGAAGCAATCTTATCAATGCCAATCATTTTCTACCTTGAGCCCATTTTTCTCCTCTGAAATACACAGTATACCCAACCGCCTGTTGAATTTCTCTACCTGTGCTGGTTCTAAGTCATATTCATTTTCTCTATCCTCTTCTCCCACTTCACTCCATCTAGTTGCTCAAACTAGAAAGCTGAGAGTCTTAAATTCTATCTGCTACACAACCATTGACTGTGTTCTCTACTCTCCATTCCTACTGCTCCTGGGCACTCCTCAGTCCATCTCATCTCTTCGCTGCTGTCTGTAACCTCCTCCAGACTGCTCTCCACCTTTCTACTTCCTCCCTTGCTGGGCTCTATCAAAATGGAGCCTGACTCCTCTGCTCAAAATTCTTTCAAGGCTCCCCAAATCCTGCATCATACAAAATAAAACTACACTTATTTGCATGTCACTTTTAATCCTTGGTGATGTAATTCCTGATTATAGTTTGATTTCTTCACCTTCTTCTACACCTATTGAATCAGCAATACCAAACTACTTTATATTCACAGAACACACCCTGTTCTCTTCTCCTATCTCTACTTGATGTTCCTCTGCCTTCAAGGCTTTTGTATTACCCCTCGCAAATCTCCTTCTTTACTGGCCGTCTCCTACTCATTCTTCATTTCTCAAATCAAGTGTTTTTCCTGTGTGAAAACTTCTCTAATTCTCCCCTGCAGTTCTGGCGTTATCTGACACATATGTATCTCTACTGTTACCATGTTTGTTCACTGAACAGTCCCAGCACCTGGAACAATCACCAGCACATAGTAGGTGCTCAATAAATATTTACTGAATGAATGAGTATTGTGTATATTTATGGATATATATGTTTCCCCCACTAGATTATAAGCTCTGTTGTATCTATAAGGACTAGCCTGACAGAGTAGAACCACCAAGGTTTGGTGATTGAGTCTGGTAATGTGAACATCTACACTGTCTACAATCTTGAGCATATTTCAAGTATTCAAAAATATAGAGTGGATTATGAGTAAAATCTCAATAACATTCTAGTTAATTTTTAGAGAAATGATTTTATTTTGCTGAACCATCAATTTTAGCAAATACACATTGATGGATAGAAGACAATATTGGTAATAGCAAATGATGAATAATAAAGATAATTTATTTTGGAGTTTCACCAAGTTGGAAAGGGCTCTTTAAACTTATCATTCTCATATGTTGGTGACTGATGACCCAGAAATTCATAATGCATTGAACACATCTTGAATTCACACTGCAAAGGTCTGGTTATCTGGGTTCCCTTCTCTGCTCCCCGATCCTGACTTCACACTGGGCATTAATTTCGTCACCTCTTAGACTAATTCTAAGGAACAGTCTAACTTGATAGACAACAGAATTGGAATCTGTCTGCACATCTGAAGTAAAGTGTTAGCTCACAGCTTTCTGCAGAATGTTTTGAAAAGACTTCTTTTCTAAGGGCTTCTGCTGAGTTACAGAACAAAAGTCCTATTTATTTTAATAGTCAACAAAATAAGTAGTATCCAACTTATAGGTCATATAAGGCCAGCTGAGGCTATAAAAAGCCCACAACCTAGTATAGAGGAAATATTAACATTGACAGTAAGATAATAGAAAACTATGGCTTCAACACCAGATTTGTGTTTTGAAAAAACCTCATTAGGCAGTATCTTGAGTATCAGCACAAATATGTGGGTCTCATCCTGCAGTGATATTTATTGGCTGTTCCTAAGACCAGGCCTCCAAGATTCACTCCCTTTGTGCCTGGGCTCCAAACCTAGCACTTTTCACTGGAAGGCCACTCGGGCACTAATGTCCAGATAAGTATCTGTCATCTTTCTCTCTCTCTCTCTCTTCACTGTATTACCCCTGCCTAATAGCTTTGCTTCTCATTTTCCCCAAGAATCTATTTTATTCTTGAGCTTCTTTATTCATTCACTGAATAAATATTTACTGAGCATCTATTTGGTGACAGACCTTCTTTCAGGTGCTTCCAGTGAACAAAACACGAAAGTCCCTGTTGATCTGGAGCTTTCTTTCCTCCTCCCTTTCCTTATTTCTCTTCCTCAATGAAGACAGGAGAATTCGAATATTCTGATTCTACTCCCCATATCTGCAAATGCACCAATCAATAAGCTATAGATGGGATTAGTGAATTCAGAGTACATCTCTCATCTTCAGAGAGAGATCCATGTCTCAATTCTTAACACTATTTATTCAGAGTTACAAGTAGTGTCCATGAAATGCCTTGCCAGCAGGAGGAGGCTTGTGGGGAAATTGGTTAACTATTCTAATGAGTGTGGCCAACGCTGTGAGAACAGACTTCTTGAGAGACACCATCCACTGAACAGGAAGATCGGATGTGAGTGGGGAAGAGTAAGTGTGCATGGCAGGCAGCCTGGGTGACTGCTTCTGCCTGTCTGAGGCAATGAAAAAGCGCAGAATGTCCAGAGGAGCCTGGTGCCTATATATCCCGGTCTCTGAAGTGCTGAAGGTTAGAACTGCTGAGAAGCTAATCCAGAAGGAACACAGTCAGCACAGCTGCTCTGGGACTTGCCCTTTCCTCCCCACTCACAGACCAGCTGAGGCAACCTTCAAATAACAGATCTCTACCAGTTCATTGCCATTAATTGCCTTTAAGTCATGCATTTAAAAGCTGAAAGCATTTTGTGAAATTGTGTATATACGGGTATTGATAAATTGGATTTACCATCTGAGGAGTGTCTGTACTTACACAGAGCTACTAATTACATAGGAAAAAACGTTGTAGTGACTGGAGTTACGTGCACCGGTGACTAGAGCCAGCCAACATAATGTTCTAAAGTGCTTAACTTTTTTCACTTAATTCGCTTTATTGAGTACAAGAATAAAATTTTTATATTGAAATGCTTTTGACACAATGTCTTTCATGTCCTGTGCTGTGCAAGTGAGGCAGTGGACTCTGGGAATCGAAAGGCTTAGACTGTTCTTTTCCATCACAGCTGGTATGATTCAAAATGCAAACCAGCCTGGGTATTTCCAAGGAGAATATTCTTTTCATGATGAAGCTGGAGTAATCTATTCTTTGGTAGAAATGACCTGTGTTTTCATGGCCTGATAACTGAGCAGTTTCATATGATTTGATGTATTCTTTGAGATCAGAAAAAATCTGTCATAGATCTTTTCTGAAGATTAGGGCAATAAGCAACCTAGGGTTCTCTGATCTTCAAAGGAAACTATAAATACTGACTCCAAGGTCAACAAAAAAAATACTATAGGCAGCAAAAAGCCAGACTTATGGTTCATCTAATTTATATTCACTTGTTACTTTCAAAAATTCGAGGAAATAAAACTTTAAAAAATAAATCTAAAAGAGGCTTATGTCTATTCAGCTTAAACAGAATTCGAGTTAGTATGGGTTATTTCTGGGAAACAGAATAAGACAGAAAAATAACTACATAGATTTTATTTTAAATTGTATGATATGAGAAAATAGGATCATTTTGCTTATGTCATTTATATGTTTAATAACAGTAGCTGCTATTTACTGAATACCTCATAGGTGCCTGGTGATATATTAAGTGCTTTACATACAACTTGGTAAAATGATTTAAGAGAGCATGCTCTAGGATCAAATTGCCTGAGTCTAAATGCTGTCCATTTACTGTGATCTTGAGATAATTGCTGAGTATCTCTGTGCCTGTTTGTTCTTTTGAAAAATGGGGATAATCATAGTATCAAAATCATAGGATTGTTTGAGGACTGAATACATAGCATACCATAGGCATTCAATATATTTTAGCAATTATTATCTCAAAGGTATGTAGACGATCAAAGAAGCCCCCACTTTTTTCCTATTTTATAGGAGGAAATATGAGGTACAAGAAGTTAGGTTCTTTACTAAGGTTGAACACCTAAATCAAACCCAGCATGGTTAAACTCTTGAGGCTTATACCTTGTAATAGCTTGTTCTTCCATTGCTATAAAGAACTACTTGAGACTGGGTAATTTACAAAGAAAAGAGGTTTAATTGACTCCCAGTTCCACAGGCTGTACAGGAAGCATGGCAGGGGAGGCCTCAGGAAACTAACAATCATGGCAGAAGGCAAAGGGGAAGCAGACACATCCTAAATGGCTGGAGCAGGAGGAAGAGAGTAAAGGTGGAGATACTAAATGCTTTTAAACAACCAGATCTCATGAGAACTCACTATTGCGAGGACAGCAAGGGGGAAATCCACCCCAATGATCCAATCACCTTCCTCCAGGCCTCTCCTCCAACACTGGGGATTACAACTGGACATAAGGTTTGGGCGGGGTCATGAATCCAAACCATGTCAGCCTTTATCCACTACAGTATACTATATAGTTGACCCTTGAACAACACAGGTTTGAAGTGCTTGGATCCACTTATGTGGATGTTTTTTTCAACCAAACATAGATCAAATATTGATGGTGTGAAACCTGCATATAGGAAGGCTGCTGTTATATAGGTGGGTTCTGGTCCCATAGAGTCCACTGGACTTAAGTAAATATGGATTTTGCTATATGGGAGGGGGAGGTGTCCTGGAACCAATCCCCTGCATATACTAAGGGGTAACTATATTTGCCAAATATACTGGGGAACCTCAAATCTTTTTTTGGATTTAGGAAGAACAAAAACGAATAAGTTATATATGCCTGAAATTAGCAGTATTTCCCCATAAAGAACCTTTGGATTGCCATCACAGCTGCCAATTCATTTCTGATGGGCTCATGGGGAGACATGGAATGAGAGTTCATCCTACATACATTTCTAGCTCATATCCTTAGTCAATCACGAGAACTTAAACACAAAGTTATGTGCATTTTGAAACTTAGCAGTTAAACGACAACAAAAAAGTTCAGAGTATCTCTTTATATATACCAATGTCTGTAGTTAATGCTCCCTTTACTTCTTTTTTCTTGTTGAGGGCAATTGTTTTATATGTTTACAAGAGATAGATGTTATTACCACTGTAAGTTATTGCATGCTCTATGGTCTGGTTTTACAATTAAGTTGAGCTTGTGAGGGCAAAACTAAATCTATTTGGATTTGGATTATTTAATTTAGAGCCAGGATTACATCTTTGACTACTTGGTACAATGTTGGGTATGCTGTCACAGCCCAGAATATTTAACCACGATAAATGTGCTAGTGAACTGGCATAGAATTTACCTAGATTGATGGATCTCATTTGCTGGCCTATATTATTCAACTCCAGTGGAAATTAGAATTCATTTCTAAAGGGATCTCATTTATTTAACTTCAATCTTAAAAAACTGTCTTTCTTTTAGTTAGTTATATGTTTTTTTTCTCATTTTTCTTTTTTAAACACAATATTCCCTTGAGGGGGAGTTAACAGATTTAACTTTCTCTGGGAGCATGCCAAATAGAAAACCTACTATCATCAATTTTCTTTCCAATAAAAGATGATTCTCAGAGTGGGAGTGATAATGCTCCCCAGTCTAACCTCAGTGTTGATGAGATTTTCAAATGTTCCTAAATGAAGCAGAGTCTACATTGGGATGGAGCAAATTTTAATTGGTGACAAATAAAAATTAGACCACTATATGTGATGATAACCAAACAAGGAAAAAAGAGAAGTTTAAAATCAAACAAAAGGATTGATTATTTAAGGGCATGTTTCCATAAAGTGGACGATTGTAGCCCTTTTCAAAATATGTCAAGGGAAAAAGAAGCAGTCCCTGTACTGCTCCACTCCCAATTGCATGTACTTGAGGAGCTCCAGAACCACTTGGAAAAGGATCAAGCAGCAACTCAAACAGTTGCCTCATTCAGTTTTTCACAAACTTTTAAGAAAATGGTTGACACAATATTTTAAGAATGTGCTGAAAATAATGTCTTCTCTCTATAAAAGTAAATGAACATAAAATCTTCATGTAATTTCAGAAGGCTTAAGATTCACTGAAGCCCATCTGTGGATCCAGGGGACTCAGATTAAGAATGATATGGGTCTCAGGGACATGATTTATGCTTTAAATCATGCAGTCCAGAACACTGGCCAAGCAAAATCAACTAGTAGTACAACTGCAATGGAATTGTTACCAATATTAACCACCGCATAGCTATAGTTTTCTGGATTTCAAAGTGCTTTCTCACAGATGAACAATTTGAAGTATCAGCCCAGAGGGCCAGCTAGGTAGATCAGGTGAGAAAAAGGGAGTAACATTGAGTACCTATTCTGTGCTGTGATGCTTATTAACATCTGATATCCTACTAGAATTGTTTTCAATAAATAAAAATGTTCCATCATAAAATATAAATACCCTTCACTGGTGAATATTGAATACTTATTAGAGCCCTTCTAATAAAAACCAAAATACTTAGGTTTTGAAGGCATTAAGAAAGACACCTAGATCTACATTTCTGCAAGTTTTTCTGGTGGTGGTGGGGGTTAGTGGGGGTGTCACTAAGACTATTTCAGGAAAGTACATGAGGTTCTCCCTTTGCAAATTTATACATTGCATGAGTCTCGATTTTCTTCATATATTTCAACCAAAACAACATATTGCAACAGATTGGATGCAGAAGCAGATATGAGAATCCAGCTGTCTTCTATTAAACCAGCCATTAGGGAGATTTATAAAAGTGCAAAAACAATGCCACTTTTCTTACTAATTTTTTGTGTTTATTTTGGAAAGCAGAGTTATGTAAACTTGTAATGCATGTTTTATTTTAAATGAATTTACTTTTTTTCTATTTTAATTTCTAAATGGTAAATATCAATAGATATGACCCACATAAATAAAAGTTCTTTGGTGTCCTCACCAAATTGTGTTATGGGCGTCCAGATACCCAAAAGTTTGATAACCTGGCAAGTCTGAGAAGACATATTGGGGTGGATGAGCAAGGGTAGGGGTGGGAGGGGTGTGACAGGAACTGATGAGCGCACTGTGTGTCTCGTCTTTGGGACAGGGTTCCTTGAAAGGTACTAAAGGTGGACAGGGGAGGATGCAGTCCAGTCTACTTCATCACTTTGCTTGTGGCCTGTTCTTAACGCAGCTCTCATGGAAGCGCAATTTATACAAAGCGATCTTAAGAAACAAGAAAGTGGAGTTTAGACTCCTAAAATTAGGAAAGACAACTGCAATTTGTTTAGTGAAAAACACTGAAGTTGCCTCTTTCCAGAATGGAAAACATTTTCGGAGTGCTGGTCGCTTTTTTTGCCAGATGAGATTTTTGTAATACTTATTAATACATTTTTCTCTTATCTTTCGGGTTTTTTTTAAAAAAAAAAACTTAAAAGGGGGTAAACTGGCAGGAGATACAGGGAAAGCCTAAATGTATTCCCCAGAAAGTACGTTTTAAGTTTTAACATTTACTTACTGAGAGGTGAGACCAGCTGAACTTCCCGGGTTGAGCGCCCACTTGAGGAACTTTCCATCTTACAAGAGGATTTTAAAACACACCAATCAGTGCTCTGTGAAATGCACCAATCAGCGCTCTGTAAAACGCACCAATCAGCAGAATCCTAAAAGTAACCAATCGTGGGGAGGATTAAAAAAAGGGCACTCTGATAGGACAGAAACGGGCAACACGGGCAGGGACAACAAGGGAATAAAAGCTGGCCACCACCAAGCAGCAGCTGGGGTCCTCTTCCACATTATGGAAGCTTAGCCCTTTTGCTCCTCACAATAAACCTTGCTACCGCTTACTGTTTGGGTCCCTGCCATCTTTCAGAGCTGTAACACTCACCGGAAGGTCTGCAGCTTCATTCTTGAAGTCAGGGAGACCACGAACTCCCTGGCAGGCACCAATTCCGGACACATTACTAGACACTAAGCATTGTGCTAGAGAGTGTGCTGTGGTATAGGGGAAACATTCTTGACTTTGGAATGAGAAAAACTGTTTCAAACAACTTACTTGCCATGGGTAATTTATTCTCTCTTTTAGATAAAACATGGATAATATTTATCTCACAAGGATGTTTGGGATTAAAAAGTGATAACCTATGTCAATAGGACAGCATGGTGCAGTGTAGGTCTTCAATGAATAGCATGGAGAGTGCTTGCAAAGGCCAACGATAAAATCTAATAGAAATAAGACGTTGTAGACAAACACTTTAAAAACACGTGGCGTAAGGTATGATGTGCCAGCGTCACTACAGACGTACTTAGAAAAATGTTCTGGGGATCTATGTAAAGGAGGACTCCCATTTGTTGGGAGTGGGAGAAGTGCTTTAGGGAAACTACAGCGTGATGGGCGAACCCTCCTCTCAATATATCTACCCCGAAAGTCGGCTCCAGCACTGCTGAGCATCCTGGCCCAGCTGCACCCGACCCAGCGTGAGATGTTAAACGACCTCTTCGGGCTTCCACGCCAGACTGGAGGGGCTCTGCACAAGCCTTGCTCGACTCTTTCCGGGCACCTTGAGCGTGGGAGTCCACACTGCCCCCTGACCGACCAGCTGCCGGGTTGGCCGCACTAATTTGCGTCCGCCCGCACTCCAAGCTCGGCGCCGACCGCAAGTGCAGACGTGGGGGTACGAGACAGAGGAAGGAACTCATAAGTTCTCAGCTTCAGACCATCCACGCCTCCCCCAACATGGAAGCACCTTCAGCCTCCCAACTTGTAGCCACCCTACCCGCTGGGCCAGAGCCCAGGCCTCGGACAGCGACCGAGCTCCTCCACCCACCCCGCGCTCCAGCTCCTGCGCATCCAGCGGTCGGCGTTCGCACGCTCTCTCATCGATTGGCGCTGCCTTGCTCCTTGGGCTCCAGTCGCGGGGAAATCGGCCCCAGACTTGGAAAGTCCAGGGTAGCGCGGGGCGGGAACCGAGGCAGGCGGGCCAGGGGATTGCCGATCGCACGGATGGGCGCGCGCTCCGTCTGGCGAGTGGCGGCGCCGGCTAGCCCGAGCGGCGCGAAGCGAAAGTCCCGCGTCCGCCACCCCCTCGCCTCGCGCCGGCGCGCGAGCTCCTTGCCCTTGCCCCCAGGAAGTTCGCCCCGCGTGGGGCTCTCGCACCGTCCGGGGTGGGAGCAGGCGAGCCGGAGGGAGGAGGGAGAAGGGAGCGCGCGCGGGCGGCGGCGGCCCCTCCCCTCCCCCTCCCGCCGCCGCGGAGAGCGCAGGGAGCAGCCGGGGGCTCGGCGGCGGCGGCGGCGTCTACCCCCAGCTCCTCCTCCCTCCTCCTCCATCTCCTCCTCTCTCTCTCCATCTGCCGTGGTTATGGCCCGTCGCTGGAGCACAAAAGAGTCTCTGCGGTGGAGGTCTGCGTTGCTGTTGCTTTTCCTCGCTGGGGTGTACGGTAAGTGTCCGCGTCCCCGCGCCCCCGCGCCCCGCTGACCGAACAAAGCTGAGGCGACCGGGGCCCTCGAGGCCTCCAGGACGGGGGTTCCCCTGGAGACTTCAGCGGAGAGCCGGGCTGCCGACGGGACAAAGACCGGCGAGGGGGTGGATGTGGCGGAACGGGTGTCCCCACACGGAGATGCTTTCCTCCACTCGCCCACCTTCAGACTCTCGGGTGGTGGAGAGGGGCTGGGGTTCCCGGCCGGGAGGGCCCCGGCGGAGCGAGGGGGTGGCGGGAGGACTTCCCGACCTGCGCTGGAGGGCCCCCGCGGCCAGCTGCTCGAGGACCCGTAGCCCGGCACAATCCACACACAAAGATGTACGACTGTGAGAAAGCAGAGAAGGTCGCCCCCGCCGCTGCCGGGACGGTCCGCCCCCCACCCCGGGGTTAGGAAGTTCTCTTACCGGTGAGATTCCCACCGCACCAGCCCTTTTTCTACCCGAGTCCCTGAGAAGGCTCCCCGCTGACTTCTCCCCACCCCTCCACCTCGCGGGCAAGGGCTCTGCCGAATCCGGGCGTGCAGGATCCTGTTGGTTTCCCGGGAGCAGCACGCGGGAGAAGGCCAGAAAATAGTTTCCAGCCCCACCTCAGTCTCTCGCTCTTAGGGTGTCCTGGCTCCCAGTTCAATTGTAATTTCATCCATCATCGTCCGCCGCTGTGGTCACTATTACTTTATTCCAGTCGATGGATAGGGTTAAGAGAAGGCTGAAGACTGTGTGAGGACAGCTTTGTATTGCGTTGGGATCTGAGCAAGAGCTGAATGGAATTAACTGCAAAGAACATTTATCTCTTAAGATAATTGAGTTCCACTTCTGACTTCACCGTTCTTAGTTCATCAGTTAAACACATTGAATAGGTATTTCAGAGAGCTTAGTTTTAACCTTTCATTTTTGGAGTGTTGCTTTGATTTCTTCAGAAAAAGAATTAGAAGTTATCATTACTTCGGTAAATTTTACTTATAAAAAGTCAAAGTCATTTGCCACAAACACTAATTTGACTGGTATAATGGTGGTGGTGGTGAGGTTTAGTCAACAGCCAATTTGTCAGCAAGTATTATCTTTTGAACGCATTTATCTACGGAATTGAATGTGATGGTGGCTTTTGAAACCTGGCAAGTGACGCTAAATGAAGAATTAATGAACGTAATTGGGCATTTACTGACAGCCAAGAAATAGTAGTCTTTTTGGTACAATTCAGGATGCGTTCCTCCCGTACCTGATTAGCAGCATTTTTGTTTGTTTTGGTGAGGAGAGTGGTTTGGTCCATTTTTTATGTAGAGGTAATTGCCAAAAGTGTGCTTGTGTGGGACCAAAAACCCAGTGCACGACTTTTGATAGTTAGCTGCTTCAAGTGGCTGTGATCCCTGCTTGCCTGATGACTTGTGGGTTTGGGTCTACACCAGAGATCAATAAGCTATTATGTTATTTCTTCTGGCCTGAAGGTGGGTATAGTTCTGCTCTAGGTTTGGTGTAATGGCCCAGGAGAGAGAAGAAATTAAGAGGTATCTTTAATTTGGGGTGATTAGGATTGTCCAGCTTTGTCCTCTGCTATAAAAAGAATTGAATTTCTGTAATGTCTGATCAGAATAGATAAATAAATGGGCTCTTCTTTCATTAAAACCTGTGTCATCAGTGTTTGAACTACAAGTCTTTTGCCTCAAGGGATAAGAGGCTGTGAACCCCTTAATTTGTTTTGGTGCATTCTTTAGTACTTGTACACAAAGTGACTTTCTGGTGGGTGCTTATCAAAGCTTTATCTTTTTGGAATTTGTGTTCAGTGAGGAATTGTTAGTAAGCAAAGACTGAAACTCCTTTTTCCAACAGTATGGGCCCAGATTATAAAACCAGCAGGTGATTATGCCAAAGGTGGTTGTCTCAAGCCACAGCAAGTTTCAAAGTGTAAAAAAAAAAAAAAGAGGTAGTGAACCAGGCAGAACATTAAACTGTATCAGCAGAGATTAAAGGGAACCCTTCACCCTGGAACTGAGGAATCCTCTTTATAGCTGCATGTTTTTTGTCCTCTTCTGTCTCTGACCATATGTGGGTTTATAGTAGTGAAAAAGGGCTATAACAATTGTATGGGGGGATGTGGTTCTGTAACAATAGCGGGAAATGGGTAACTTAGAATATATAGTAGTTGTAATGGGTAGTGGATGCATCCTGAGAAATAGCTATCGTCTTGAACCTCTTAAAACAGATACTAATTCTAATTTGTGAAACTGTCCCCTATACAGTAAAAAGTGTGTGTGTGTGTTTTAAATGGCTTCAGAAACAATTAGCTCTATTAATGAAACTGAATATTCAGAATCGCTGTTAACAAAGAAAAGCAGGTTGATTGACCAATATATAGGGAATTCCAATATTAATTCTTCACAGAGTGACTCTTGAAAATGAAATGACTCTAAGGTGTGCTTCAGATTTTTGAAACATTTCACATACATAAAAACTTTTTTTTGTTGTTTATTTTGGTACTACTCTCCAGATGACGATTTTTATGGGCTGTGATATGTGGCTGTTATACTTCCAAATTAACTTGTCTGAATGCCACAGTCTTAACTCTAAATTGTAATCTAGAATATAATGTTTTCCAGAAGGAGTTGTTCAACGACCTGTAATTATCTTTCAGGGGCTACTGTATCTTAACTGCATTCAATGTGCCTAAGAGTAAGCAGGAGAGAGTAAAGGTTGACCTCTGCCACCTTTGGAAGTTTGAAGGGATAAAAACATCAGTGGTGACAACCACAAGCTTTGCTACACATTGTTCTAGGCTTACTGTAAGAGGAAAAAGTGCTTTGTCATTTTTCACATAGGGATGTCTGGCTTTTACAAATCTATGGGAGTTTCCAAAACCTCTGTCTCCTAGTCAGTAGAAGCTGTTAGTCTTGCTCACGTCCTAAACCACAAGTTGTTAATTCTGACAGTTCCATTGCTTTATCCTTTCCACTTCTGTTTGTCTCCCAGATTAGTGTTTCCTAACTTTTACTCAAACCCACCCTTAAAGTACACATTGCTTAGGGTACTATGACGTAGAGAAAAAAGTTAATGAAACCGTACTCTTACTACCTGTACACTCAGATGTTTTCTATTTATTCCTCCTCTTTCTCACCCTTCCCTTCTTCATTTACTGGTCTGGACTCATTATATTAATTTTGGATCCACTAATAAATTGCAGTCCTTAGCTTGAAAAACACTACCCAAGATGAAACCTTAAAATGTAGTTTAGAGGCCAGGCGTAGTGGCTCAGGCCTGTAATCCCAGCACTTGGGAGGCCGAGGCAGGTAGATCTCCTGAAGTCAGGAGTTTGAGACCAGCCTGGCCAACATGGCGAAACCGTCTCTATTAAAAATATAAAAATAAGCCAGGTGTGCTGGCGCATGCCTGTAATCCCAGCTACCCGGGAGGCTGAGGCAGGAGAACCTCTTGAACCCGGGAGGCGGAGGTTGCAGTGAGCGGAGGTTGCACGATTGTACTCCTGCCTGGGTGATGAGTGAAACTGTGTCTCAAAAAAAAAAAAAAAAAGTAATTTAGAGTGTTTGTTGTTTGTATGTCATTTTACAATAACCTTGAAGAGTTACAGATGGTTATTTTTTGGTTACTTGCTGCCAGAGCATTTGATAGCTGTAGAACTGTTCCTAGCATATACTGATTGACTTGTGATAAAATTCATTTTTAAACTGGTTTTCAGCTTATTACAGTAAATAGTCTTTACTGTTCTCAGTAGTATTCTAGATGTTGTGGTAGCCTAAAATAATCTTTTTACTCTTGCATATATGTAATGGATGAATCTTTTCCCATGAATTTTATGGAACATTCAGTAGCACTTAATAACTAGTTTAAGGGTAAACAAGAAATTCCAATTTTAGAAAGGTTATAGAAGTAACTGAAACATGAGGGAAAAATCTAAACCAGATACCAATTACTTCTTACAAAGTCAAGTTTGATTACATAAAATATGTTGAATAAAATTGAATTAATTGCTTAACATAAACCCTTCCTTGAGTTCAGAATCTAAATTATATCCATATCCTTGGGAGAATATGAAGGTAGGCAGCACATTCTACAAAATTTTAGGTGGTTATCAGGCAGAAAGTGTTAAACAAGCACTGTTAGCTGTATTCCAGATACAGTATGGAGGAGATTTGAATGATATATGGTAAATGATTTATAAGGTTCCTAGAAAGTAAAATTTCTTTTGAAGAACATAAAAGGGATTTTAGCCTGAAAAGTGAGCAGCAGTTAAAGAAAACATTAAGATTTACTTTTGTAGTTAGAAAATTTAAAGCTTATTAAATTATTAAGGGAGCAAGAGGGCCTTTTTGTGTTTCTGATATGAGATGTCTTTTTTTTTTTAATTTTTTCTCTACACTTTACCAGTGATACCACAATTTAAGGGGTGAAAGTTCAGTAAAAATATACGTGAGAATTATATAGATTTAAGTCAACATAGAATATTTTTATTTTAGGTGTTAATCCCGTTCTTGCTGCAAGTCTTTATAAGAAGAGGAAGGTTGTTCTAAATTTAGGAATTGGAAGTTGATGATCTCTAATTTCTAAGGTTACCTTTCTTTTCTGTTTTTCTTTTCTCCTTATCACTCCCCCTTTTGGAGAGAGTTAAGTGATAGTTGCACATTATTTAATTTCCATTTTCTAAAATTTAGGATTAGATCCTACAAATACAAATTACCAATGTATCTATTCAAATACATGTCATCAGAGTCTCTTCTTTTTAAGTATATATAAATATATTACTTCAATCCTGTATTAGCTTGGGGATTCTCACTGTCTTAAGTTATAGAAGGGAAGGAAGGAAACTAACATTTATTAAATTAACTTTGATAGCATTTATTTACTTACAAGTACTTAATACTTATATTGAAAGAGTCGTGATTAGTCTATTTATTGCAGTAGGCCTTATTTGGCAATCCTATCAGATACATACTCTTTCTTTTATTTTATGAAAGAGAACATTGAAACACAGAGATATTGTGACTTAACTGAAGTCAAACCACTATGAAGTAGTAGAGTCAGGATTGTAGCCTAACCCTGGCTGTCGCTTCACTCAGTTCATTTAGCAAATATTTATTGAGCCCTTGCTTATGTCTAGCACTGTGTTAGATAAAACCTGATGCACATAGTTTCTGCCCTCATGGAGCTTATAGTCTAATGAATAAGTTGTTGTAATAAGTGCTCTCACAGAAACAAACAAGGGGCAGAGATAGTGAGTAACAGGCACAGAGTAATTAGGGGAAGACTTTTTGATGAAGGGACATTTATGAGACCTAAAGGATAGCTGTAGTTAACTGTGTTATGGTTGGGTAAGAGAGCTTTGCATATGAGAACAGTGCACGAAAGGCCCGGGATCAGGAAAGAGCTGGTATGTTGCAGATAAATTAATAAAATTACTGTAACTGGAACATAATGGTTATAAGGGAGAGCGACAGGGTGAGATTAGAGCAACACTTAGAAACTCTGGGCTTTAGAATCCATGGTAAAGGGTTTAGGTTTTATTTTAAGTTTAACTATTCAAAGGATTTAAGTGACATCATGTGATTTATGTTTTGAAACAGTCACTTTTGCTACTATGTGGAGTATTGTTGTGAAGTGGGAAACAGTAGTAGAGATGGGATGATCAGTTAGAATTTGACTGTAATCCAAGTGAGAGATAACAGGAGCTTGGACCAAGGTAGTAGTAGTGGAGATAAAGGCGTATAGATCGCCCTTTTGATAGAGAAAAGGAGATTTTTCCCCTCTTGCCCTAAGAAGGAAAGAAGAAAATACTGGTGCAAGTGTGTTTAGGTCTGTAGGTTTTGGGGTGGGAAAGTGGACATTACATCTGATTGTTCTTATTTTTCAAAGTAATGTGACATGAGATCATCAGTGAAGAGGAGGAATGAGAATTTGAGGGTGATTTTTGTTCCCTTAATTCAGTAGAACAGTTTGGACCCTTAGCAAGTTAGATTTCTGTTACTTAATCTAGAATAGAGAAAGCTATGAACACTATGCATTAAGATATATTGCGAATAGTTGTACCACAGATGACAGAAAGAGATGGACTTAAATTACAAGGGGAGGAACCTTAAGAAGGTTACTGTGGAGAACTCAGTTCTGAGGGCAGTCATTTTGTCAGTGAAATAAGTATAGAACATAACTTTTTACAGTGTTTTAAGTGTATTTCAGACAAGAAGCAAAGGGTGGGGCAAAAGCTGGATTTCCAATACCTTTTTGCTTAAGTTAAGTGCTTTCTGCTAAGCTATCAATAAAGATTGCTTTAGAAATCAGATTGTCTTTGGTAGAGTTAAGAATGTATTAAAAGATAGGTGAATTTCAGAGCAGATTTGGAAAAACTGAGCTTTTATCTCTTTTTTTTTTTTGATCATGTAGCTTTACAGAAGATATAACTTTAGTAGGTACCAAAACTTCAGAGTAAATAAAAGTGACAGAACAGTTTTCTAATTTTCCTCTTAAATAGTTAATAACTCATTTACCTGCTGGTATCAGTTTGGTGAAGATGTGAAATTGTTTTATGCTCATGTGTTGTCATTGAACGAGACTAACTTGATACCTACCTTTAATTCACTTACATTTCATTTTTTAGAGAAATTAAAAATGGTGCTAATCTTTTAATATTAGGATTAAATGGAGCACAATAGGATGTTTAGTAGTTGGAATTTACCTTTTCAAATATAAGGAGTAAAGCTTTCATAATGTGACTTAATTTCATTAATAGTTAAGGCATCTTTATACATATATTGGAAAAAACATAAGAATAATCTTTGTATCTGATATATATTGAAGTAGAATTGTTTCTTGAAATTATTATTGCTTGTAAAAGTTTTGCCAAGAGAATACAGAACACCTATACAAAAAATGCCATGATTAATTCTCAAAATTACTGTGTGAGGTAGGTATTATTAGAAGAAACTGAAGCTTTGAAAATAGTAGTTTTGCCTAAGGTTCGTGTCTGTCTACTGCTGTGCTCTTCGTGTAGAGGCCCACTTTTTTTTGGTCTACATTATTGTAACAGCCCCCAACTAGTTTTGGCTCTAGTCTTGTCCTGATTGAATCATATCACACCTAGCAGTAGCCAGAGTGACTTATCTAAAGTACAGATCTGGTAATGTAACTTTCTTGCTTAAAACCCGACAGCAGTTCCCTGTTCTTAAAATGTAAATTTAACTCACTAGAGCTTTCATGATCTGGCTAGTTTCTTTTTTTTCACTTTTAAGTTCAGGAGTACACGTGCAGGTTTGTTATATAAGTAAACTTGTGTCATGGGGGTTTGTTGTACACAATTATTACGTGGGGGTTTGTTGTACTCAATTATTAAACAATTTGTTGTACAGATTATTTCATCACCTAGTGATATGTTACATCATATCTAATGAT
The DNA here is from genome assembly GCF_002776525.5 of Piliocolobus tephrosceles. Lineage (NCBI taxonomy): Eukaryota > Metazoa > Chordata > Mammalia > Primates > Cercopithecidae > Piliocolobus > Piliocolobus tephrosceles. Next base: position 107,993,183 of record NC_045440.1, on the reverse strand, counting down.
ATCTGTACAGCATTTCACACCTAGTACACAGTAGTTATTTTTTCTGATCCTCTCCTTTGTCCCACCCTCCACCTTCTGATAGGGCCCAGTATGTGTTGTTCCCCTCCCTCTATGTGTCCATGTGTTCTTTCTCATCATTTAGCTCCCACTTATAAGTGACAACATGCAGTATTTGGTTTTCTGTTCCTGCATTTGTTTGCTAAGGATAATGGCCTCCAGCTCCATCCATGTTCCTGTAAAGGACATTATCTTGTTCTTTTTTATGGCTACATAGTATTCTATGGGATATATGTGCCACATTTTCTTTATCCAGTCTGTGATTGGTGGGCATTTAATTCCATGTCTTTGCTATTGTGAATCAGTGCTACAATGAACATAACACATGCATGTGTCTTTATAATACAATTTATATTCCTTTGGGTATATTTCCAGTAATAGGATTGCCGGGTCAATGGTATTTCTGTTTTTAGGTCTTTGAGGAGTTGCCACATTGTCTTCCACAGTGGTTGAACTAATTTAGACTTCTGCCAACAGCATACAAGCATTGCTTTTTCACCACAACCTCGCAAGCATCTGTTATTTTTTGAATTTTTAATAATTAGCCATTCTGAGTGGTGTGAGATGGTATCTCATTGTGGTTTTGATTTGCATTTCTCTGATGATTGGTGATGTTGAGCTGTTTTTCATGATTGTTGGCTGTATGTATGTCTTTTTTTTGAAAAGTGTTCATATCCTTTACCCAGTTTTTAATGTTTTTTTCTTGTAAATTTGTTTTAAGTTCTTTGTAGATGCTGAATTGTTGTTTGTTTGTTTTGTTTTGTTTTGTTTTTTGAGACGGAGTCTTGCTCTGTCGCCCAGCCTGGAGTGCAGTGGTACAATCTCGGCTCGCCGCAAGCTCCACCTCCTGGGTTCATGCCTTTCTCCTGCCTCAGCCTCCCGAGTAGCTGGGACTACAGGCACCCACCACAACGCCCGGCTAATTTTTGTTTTTTGTATGTTTAGTAGAGATGGGGTTTCACCGTATTAGCCATGATGGTCTCGATCTCCTGACCTCGTGATCCGCCCGCCTCGGCCTCCCAAAGTGCTGGGATTACAGGCGTGAGCCACCGCGCCCAGCCTAGATTAGTTCTTTATAGATGCTGGATATTTTGCAAACTATGCATCTTTGTCAGATGCATAGTTTGCGAAAATTTTCTCCCATTCTGTAGGTAGCCTATTCACTCTGTTGACCGTTTCCTTTGCTGGACAGAAGCTCTTCAGTTTAATTGGATTCCATTTGTCAATTTTTGCGTTTGTTGCAATTGCTTTTGGCATCTTTGTCCTGAGATCTTTGCCGATTTCTGTGTCTAAAATGGTATTGCCTAGCTTGTCTTCCAGGCTTTTTATAGTTTTGGGTTTTACATTTAATAAGTCTTCAATTCATCATGAGTTAATTTTTGTATATGGTGTAAGGAAGAGGTCCAGTTTCAGTCCTCTGCATGTGACTAGCTGGTTACCCCAGCACTATTTACTGAATAAAGAATCCTTTTCCCATGGCTCATTTTTGTCAAGTTTGTTGAAGATCAGATAGTTGTTGGTGTGCTGCCTTATTTCTGGGTTCTCTATTGTGTTCCATTGGTCTGTGTGTCTGTTTCTGTACTAGTACCATGCAGTTTTGGTTACTGTAGACCTGTAGTGTAGTTTGAAGTTGGGTAGCATGATGTCTCCAGCTTTGTTCTGTTTGCTTAGGATTATCTTGGCTATTTGGGCTCTTTTTTGGTCCTGTATGAATTTTAAAATAGTTTATTCTAGTTCTGTGAAGAATGTCAATGGTAGTTTAATAGGAATAGCATTGAATCTGTAAATTGCTTTGGGCAGTATGGCCATTTTAACAATATTGATTCTTCCTACCCATGAACATAGAATGTTTTTCCATTTGTTTGTGTCATCTCTGATTTCTTTAAGCATAGTTTTATAGTTCTCCTTCTAGAGATCTTTTACCTCCCTGGTTAGCTGTGTTTTGGGGCATTTTATTCTTTTTGTTGCAGTTGTGAATGGAATTGCATTCCTAATTTGGCTTCAGCTTGATTGTTGTTGGTGTATAGGAATTTAGTGATATTTGCACATTGATTTTATATCCTGTGACTTTGCTGGAGTAGTTACCAGCTTAAGAAGCTTTTGGGCTGAAACTATGGGGTTTTCTAGATATAGGATCATGTCATTTGCAAACAGGAATAATTTGACATCCTCTCTTCCTATTTGGATGCCCTTTATTTATTTATTTTGCTCGATTACCCTGACTGGGACTTCTAATACTATGTTGAATAGCAGTGGTGAGAGAGGGCGGCATCCTTGTCTTGTGTCGGTTTTCAAGGGTAATGCTTCCAGCTTTTGTCCATTCATTATGATGTTGGTTGTGGGTTTGTTTGTCATAGATGGCGCTTATTATTTTGAGGTATATTTCTTAGTACCTAGTTTACTGAGAGTTTTTAATATGAACAGGTGTTGACTTTTAGCAAAAGCCCCTTCTGCATCTGTCAAGATAATCATATGGTTTTTATCTTTAACTCTCTTTATGTGATGAATCACATTTATTGATTTGCACATGTTGAATCAACCCTGCATCCCAAAGCCTACTTGATCACAGTGGATAAGCTTTTTGATCCACTGTGATAAGCTACTGGATTCAGTTTGCCAGTATTTTTTGAGAATTTTTGCATCAGTGTTCATCAAGAATATTTGCCTGATGTTTTCTTTTGTTGCCAATAAGTTTTTTGTTTTTGTGTTTTCGTTTGTTTGTTTGTTTTTTTAATACTAAAACCTCCATCAGGTTTTGGTGTCAGGATGATGCTGGCCTCATAGAATGAGGAGCAATTTTTTTGAATAGTTATAGCAGGAACAGTACCAGCCCTTCTTTGTACATCTGGTAGAATTCAGCTGTGAATCCATCTGGGCTTTTTTTTGGTTGGTAGGCTATTTATTACTGACTTACTTTCAGAGTTTGTTATTAGCCTGTTTAGGGATTCAGCACTTTTTTTCCTGGTTTAGTCTTAGGAGGGTGTATGTGTCCAATAATTTATCCATTTCTTCTAGATTTGTCTAGTTTATGTGCGTACAGGTGTTTGCAACATTCTCTAATGATTGTTTGTATTTCTGTGGGGTCTGTGGTAGTATCACCTTTGTTGTTTCTGATTGTGCTCATTGGAATTTTCTCTCTTCTTTATTAGTCTAGTTAGTGGTCTATTTTATTAATTTTTTCAAAGAAACAGCTCCTGGATTTGTTGATCTTTTGAATCGTTTTTTGCATCTCAGTCTCCTTCAGTTCATCTCTCATTTTGGCTATTTCTTGTCTTTACTAGCTTTGGGGTTTGTTTGTTCCTGGTTCTCTAGTTCTTTTAGTTGTAATGTTAAGTTGTTAATTTGTGATCTTTCTAACTTTTTGATGTGGGCATTTAATGCCATAAATTTCCCTTTTAATACTGCCTTAGCTGTATCCCAGAGATTCTGGTATGTTGTGTTGTTGTTCCATTGGTTTCTAAGAACAACTTTTTTTTTTTTTTTTTTTTTTTTTTGAGACGGAGTCTCACTGTTGCCCAGGCTGGAGCACAGTGGCATGATCTCTGCTCACTGCAGGCTCTGCCTCCCGGGTTGGTGCCATTCCCCTGCCTCAGCCTCCCAAGTAGCTGGGACTACAGACACCCGCCACCACGCCTGGCTAATTTTTTTGTATTTTCAGTAGAAATGGGGTTTCACCATGTTAGCTACGATGGTCTCGATCTCCTGACTTCGTGATCTGCCTGCCTCGGCCTCGCAGAGTGCTGGGATTCCAGGCACGTGCCACCGTGCCCGTCCTGTTTCCAAGAACTTCTTGATTTCTGCCTGAATTTTATTATTTACCCAAAAGTCATTCAGGAGCAGATTATTCAATTTTCATGTCATTGTATGGTTTGTAGTGAGTCTCTTAGTCTTGATTCCTAATTTGATTGCACTGTGGTTCAAGAGATTGTTTTTTATGATTTCATTTCTTTTGTATTTGCTGAGGAATCTTTTGCTTTGGATTATGTAATCAAGTTTTAGATTATGTGCCATCTGGCAATGAGAAGAATGTATATTCTGTTGTTTTAGGGCGGAGAATTCTGTAGGTATCTGTCAGGTCCGTTTGATCTAGTGCTGAATTCAGGTCCTGAATATCTTTGTTAATTTTCTGTTTCGATGATCTAATACTGTCAGTGAGGTGTTAAAGTCTCCCACTATTATTACGTGGGAGTCTAAGTCTCTTTGAAGATCTCTAAGAACTTGCTTTATGAATCTGGGTGTTCCTGTGTTGAGTGCATATATATTTAAAATAGATGTTGTTGAATCGAACCCATTACCATTATGTAATGCTCTTCTTTGTCTTTTTTTATCTGTGTTTTAAAGTCCGTTTTGTCTGAAACTAGGATTGCTTTTTTCTCTTTTCCATTTGCTTGGTACATTTTTCTCTTTTATTTTAAACCTATGTGTGTCATTGGATGCGAGATGAGTCTCTTGAAGATACCATACCAATGGGTCTTTGTTCTTTATCCAGTTTGCCATTCTGTGTCTTTTACTTGGGGCATTTATCCCATTTACATTCAGGCTTAGTATTGATATGTGTGGATTTGATCCTGTCATCATGATGTTTCCTGGTTATTTTGCAGACTTGTTTATGCAGTTGCTTTATAGTGTCATTGGTCTGTACACTTCAATGCGTTTTTGTAGTGTCTAGTAATGGTCCTTCCTTCCCATGTTCAGTGCTTCATTCAGGAGGTCTTGTATAGCAGGTCTGGTGGTAACGAATTCCTTCAGCATTTGTATGTCTGAAAAGCATCTTATTTCTCCTTTGCTTATGACGCTTTGGCAAGATATGAAATTCTGGGTTGGAATTTAAGAATTTTGAATATTGGCCCCCGGCTCTTCTGGCTTGTAGAGTTCCTGCTGAGAGGTGTGCTGTTAGTCTGATGGACTTCCCTTTGTAGGTGACCTACTCTTTCTCTCTAGCTACCTTTACCATTTTTTCTTTCATGTTGACCTTGGAGAATCTGATGATTATGCGTCTTGGGGATGATCTTCTTGTGAAATATCTTACTTGAGTTCTCTGCATTTTCTGAATTCGAATGTTGGCTTCTCTAGCTAGGTTGAGGAAGTTCTCATGGATGATATCCTGAAGTATGTTTTCCAAGTTGGTTCCATTTCCCCCATCTCTTTCAGAGACACCAATGAGTTGTAGATTTGATCTCTTTACATAATCCCTTATTTCTCAGAGGTTTTGTTTCTTCCTATTCATTCCTTTTTCTCTATTCTTGTCTGACTGTCTTGTTTCAGAACGCCAGTCTTCAAGCTCTGAGATTCTTTCATCTGCTTGGTCTCTTCTGCTTGTGATTGCATTATGATACTTGTGATTGCATTACTTGTGATTGCATTATAATAGTTGTGATTGCATTATGAAATTCTTAAAGTGTGTTTTTCAGCTCTGTCAGGTCGGTTACATTCTATTCTGTAGTGGCTGTTTTGTCTGTCAGCTCCTGCATTGTTTTCTTGTGATTTTTAGCCTCTTTGGATTGGGTTTCTGAGTACTCCTGTAGCCCAGTGATCTTTGTTACTATTCATATTCTGATTTCTGTTTCTGTCATTCAGTCATCTTAGCCCAGTTCAGAACCCTTGCTGGAGAGGCGATGTGGTCATTTGGAGGGAAAAAGGCACTCTGGTTTTTTGAGTTTTCAGAGTTCTTGTGCTGGTTCTTACTCATCTTGTGGGCCTGTCTACCTTCAATCTTTGAGGTTTCTGATCTTTGGATTTTTTTCCCCTTTTATCCTATTTGATAACTTTGAGTGTTTGTGGTGTAAGGTGGATTCAGCTGACTGGCTTCATTTCTGGAAGATTTTAGGGGGCCAGTGCTCAGTTCCCAACTCCTGGACTGCATGCTGTAATTCTGGGATACTTGTATTGGGCCCCGACTTTGTTCTCTGGCTCTTCAAGGCTTCAAAATCCACTACGTTAGATTGAGGGGACCAACTTGCAGCACCTGTGGCAGAGTGCTAGCAATGCCAGAGTGCCTGCCTTCCTGTGGGTGTTCACCACAGTGGTGGAGACAATACAGCTGGGCAGGGTGTCAGGGACCCCCTGCTGGTAAACTGAAGGTGATGTTGGCTTGGGGCTCTAGTCACACTGGAGGTGATGGCTTGTGGGCAGGGCACTGGTGGATCTGGATTCCTTCTCTGTGCGCTGCAAGCAGGAATAATCACTCAGGGGCAGGGGATCTGGCTAGTTTTTATCTTTCTGCCTCATCTTGGTCATTCCCCTTAACCCCTGCCCTTCCCCCTCTCCCACGCCATGTTCCTGCCATACTTGTGACTTCCAGCCTTTATACGCACTGCTCCCTCTGCCTGCCTTATTTCTTCCTCCACCACTTTCTTCTCTAGGCTAACTCCTGCTGTCCTTCAGTTTTCTTCCCATTGCTGCCTCTTTTGGGGAGTTTTCCTGGTTCCTCAAAACTAAGTGCCCTTCTTAGAAGCATCTCAAATATATAATGTGAGCCTCAAATGTAAATCATATATGTAGTTTTGAATATTCTATTAACCACATTAAAAAAAAACAGGTGAAATTAATGTTAATATTTTAAAACTAATATATCTAAAATACTATCATTTCAACACGTAAACAATAGAAAGTAATTATTAATGAGAAGCTCTGCATTATGTTTTTCATGCTCAGTCTTCAAAATCCAGTGCAAATTTTATACTTACAGCCCATCTCAATTCAACTAACCACATTTTAAATGCTGAAAGCCACTTGGAAAACAGTGTCTATTAAAGCTGTATGTAAACATGTCCTGTGGCCCAGCAATTCTGCCCCTAAATATGAACTCAACAGGTACATAATGTATGCCAAAATACATGTACAAGAATATTCATAGCATCCTTATTTGTTATAGTCTCAGACTAGAAACAACCCCTATGTCCATCAGCAATAGACTAGATGAATAAATTATGGTATATTAGCATATGGTAATTCTGTTTAGCAGCAGTTTCCAAATTTTCGGGTCACAGGACTCCACAGTTATTGAGGAATCCAAAGAATGGTTTTTATATAGGAGCTATATATGTTTTTAAGAATATTAAGAATTAAAATTGAGTAATTATTAAAATATTTATTTAAAATGACAATAAGAAACCTATTACATATTACTGTAAATAACATGTAAAATAAAAATATGTGAAATGACAAATAACTATATTTTCCAACACAAACAAAAATTATTTTGAGAACAGTGGCATTGTCTTAATGTTTTTGCAATTACTATAGAGTCAGAGTTATATGTAAAACATATTTAGTATAATGCCAGACAATACTTGTTGAATAAATGAATTAATTTATCTATAAATGGAGTAAATTACATTTATGTGATTCCTAATGTTGAATCATTTTTGCATTCATTCATAGGCCATACCAGCTTGCTAATGATAAATTTTAATCTGCTAGAATACATTTACTGATTTTTTTATACTTTGCATTTATATTTATGATATCAGTCTATTGTCAGTCTTAGCTTTCTTCTGCCCTCTACCTCTTTTCTTCCTTCCTGTAACCTAACCTCCCTCTCTTCTGCTTGATTTTCATATGTTAATCCATTCTTTTAGATGCACTTACAATCTTTTTTTTTGTTGATTTCAGTGTTTAGAAGTAGTATAAAAGATTCTAGTGTTCCAGTTATTATTATTTTACCTTGTAAGATTAGAAAAGGAGAGGTGATTGTTTATGAACTGTATAGGTACTGTAATAGGATAGCAAAAATTAACAGTTTTGTACTAATAAATGCTGAGGGGAGAAATGTTTTCATTCCTAGTATGTTTAAACTTTATTCCACTAGGCAAGATAATACAGATGAGCCTGTAAGAAGTAGATCCCTTCTTATGCATGGGCTTTGGGACTAATTAAGCCAGTAAGAGACCTCAGTGGAGATGGATCAATTCCATGAGAAGTGGAACTCACATCTGAAGGCAGGAGCTGTGTGGGAGGTAAAATGGAGATGCTAAATGAGGATTGAGCTCAAGTCAGGGGGTAGGACTCCTGTATTCTGTCAGTTGGGTACATCCAGTTTGTGTGGATGATACTTTAAGACCAAACTAATTTGCTCAAAAAGTAGCAGACATAAAGTTAACCAGAATATGGCTCCAGTGCTGTCTAAACTATGATCTAGTAGTGTACTAACATGATTACTTGTATATAAAAGTATTTGCCCAGGTACAAAGGATGGGAGATTAAGGAGAACCTACTACTATCGGTGCTGCTGGAGTGGATCACTACACAGGGGCTAGGAGCCATATGAAAAATACAAAGGAATATTAAGAAATTGCATAAATTACATTTGTATAAGATTCAACTTCACATTATTTTTTCCACCATGTAAGAATAAGTCTGAGTGTTTGATTTGATTGCTGTATGTGGGTGGGTTAGAGAGAATTAGAATCAGAATACATGATTTATCTCTCGTCTTTATTTTATTATTTTATTTATTCTTTTATTCCCTCATCTAAGTAGAGGGCTAGCTACAATAAATAGAAATTATGTTTTTTAAAGGTTTATTAGAACTGTAAAAGCATATGTGCGTGATGCCTTTGGGGAAATAACTCTTTAATTTTTAATTCCTTCATCCTTGAGTCAGCTTTGCTAATTTATATTAAATTATATGATCTAGAACATTATTTTGCCCATATTTCCATATTTACTTTAAAGTTGTAAATAATATTCTTTTAAAAATATTTTCTACATCTGTGATTATATCACCATAGTCATTCCTGATACCCATCTGTCTCTCTTGTCTGTCATTCTTTTCTTGAACAGACTTGTCAAAGATTTCTTTATTTTAGACGTTCTTCTCAAAGAACCAACTCTTGGTTTCATGCTGTACTGCTTTCCTTGTTTTCTATTTTATTAATTTTTTTCACTATTTCTTTATTTTGTTGATTTTTGTAGCTGGTTGTTTACTTTTAAATTTTGTTTTAGACATTATACAGTAAAACTGACTCTCTTTTTTTCTGGTGCAAAGTTATATGACTGTTAACACATGTACACATTCATGTAACTACCACTAAAATCAGAATGTAGAACAGTTCAGCACCCCAGAAAACTCTTGCCTGTTCTTCCTTTATAGTCACAACCATGTCCTCACCACCCTTAATCTGTGATAGCCACTGAGATGTTCCTAACCATAGTTTTGTCTTTTTAAAATTGTCATATAGATGGAATTGTCCAACACATAACCATTCGAGACTGACTGCTTTTACTCAGCATAGTATCTTGGAGATTCATGCACATTGTTGCATCAATCAGTAGTTTTATTCCTTACCGTTGTATGGATATACCACAGTTTATCAGTTCACCTATTGAAGGACATTTCCATTGTTTTCCGTTTTTGGCTATTATAAATAAAGCTTCTACAAATATCTAGTACAGATTTCTGTGTGGACATAAGTTTTTATTTCTGTAGGGCAGTGGTAAACTGGGGACTTGACACCAGGGACCAGTTTTGTGGAAGACAATTTTTCTGCAGACCTGGTAGGGAGGGAGGATCGTTTTGGAATGAAGCTGTTCCACCTCAGATCATCAGGTATTAGATTCTCATGAGGAATGCCCAACCTAGATCCCTTGCACGTGCAGTTCACAATAGGGTTCGCAGTCTGCCACCAGGAGGTGGACCTCAGGTGGTGCATTAGTCTGTTTTCTCACTGTTGTAAATAACTGCCTGAGACCGGGTCATTTATAAAGGAAAGTGGTGTAGTTTCTCACAGTTCAGCATGGCTGAGGAGGCCTCAGGAAACTTACAGTCCTGGTGGAAAGTGAAAGGGAAGCAAGGCACCTTCTTCACAAGGTGACAGGAAGGAGAATGAACACAGGAGAAACTACCAAACAATTATAAATCATCAGATCTCATGAGAACTCGCTCACTATTACGAGAACAGCATGAGGGAAACCACCCCCATGATTCAGTTACCTCCACCTGATCTCTCCCTTAACACATGGGGATTATAAAGATTATGGGGATTACAATTCCATATGAGATTTTGGGTGGGGACATAGGCAGACCTTATCAGGTGGTAATGCTTGCTCACCCACCACTCACTTCCTGCTCTGCCGCCCAGTTCCTAATAGGCCACGGACCATTACCAGTCTGCAGCCTGGGGGTTAGGGACCCCTACTTTAGGGTAAATACTTAGGAGAAGAATTGCTGGGTCCTAAGTTACACATACGTGCTTAACTTTTTAAGAAACTACCAAACCATTTTCCAGAGTGACTGTATCAGTTTGCATTCTGACTAGCAGTGTGAGAGTGTTCCAGTTGCTCTGCATCTTTGTCAGTACTTGATATTGTTAATATTTTTGTTTTTGTCATTCTAGAAGGGATATGGTGGTAGCTCATCTGATTTGCATTTGTGTTTTTTAATGGCTAATGATATTGAACATGTCATATACTTCTTTGCCATCTTGTGTAAAATGTTTAAGTTTGTTACACATTTTTAATTGGGTTGGTGGTTTTTTTGCTGTTGAGTTTTGGGAGTTCTTATATATGTTTTTTCCCCTCTAAATCTGTAGCTTGTCTTTGTATTCTCTAGACAGTGCCATTGGCAAAGGAAAAGTTTTAAAATTTGATGAAGTTCAACTTGTCAGTTTTTTATGAGTTGTTTTTTGTGTCATTTCTGAAAGCTCTTTACCTAATCCCGGATCACAGAGGTTTTCTTCTGCTTTTTTTCTGAAAGTTTTAGAGTTTTATGTTATACATTTAGATCTAAAGTTCATTATAGTTTATCTTTTTAAAAGGTATGAAGTTTAAAAAAGAGGTTCAGTTTTTGCATATGGATAACCACCAATTGTTCCAACACCATTTGTTGAAAATATTATCCTTTCCCATTGAGCTGCCTTTGCACGTTTATCAAAGATCAGGTGGCTATATTTGCATGGGTCTATTTCTGGATTATATTCTGTTCCATTGTTCCGTGTATATCATTTTGTCATGATCACACTTTCTTAATTACTGTAGCTTTATCCTAAGTCTTAAAATTGGGTAGTGTATGCAATCCTTTCAGTTTTAGTCTTTGTAAAAATTAACTATTCTAATTCCTTTTCTCTTCCATAAACATTTTAGAATCAGCTTGCTTTTATCTACAAAGTGTCCTGCAGGGATTTTGATTGATATGTTAAATTTACAGATTACTTTAGGAAGAACTGACATCTTTACTATGTTCAGTTTCTAATCCATGAATGCAGAGTTGCTCTGTTAATTTAGGTCTTTGATTTCTTTCATTAGTGTTTCATAGTTCTCAACACACAAATCCTTTGTATGTTTTGTTAGATTATACATATTTTATATGGGGGGAGCTATAGAAAATAATATTGCTTTTAAAGTTTGATTTTTAATTGTTTTTTGCATGTATATGAAATGTAATTGGTTTTTGTGTTGACCTTGTGTCTAAATTAACTTGTTAGTTCTAGGAGTATTTGTGTAGATTTCTCTCAAATTTTCTGCATAATTATGTCATCTGTGAATATGGACAGTATTATTTTTGCCTTTCCCAACTATACACCTTTTTAAAATTTATTTATTTTCTTGCCTTATTGCATTGGCTAAGACTTTTAGTATGTTGAATAGGAGTGGTGAGAGTGCTTGCCTTGTTTTCCATCGTAGGTGGAAAGTATTTCAGATTCCACCATTCAGTATGTTAGCTGTAAGGTTTTTGTAGATGCCTTTTTACCAAGTTGAGGATATTCTTTTGTATTCCTAGTTTGCTAAGAGTTTTATTATGAATCTTTATTATGAACATCATTATGTTGTATTTTGAAAAATTCCTTTTCTGTATCTACTCATGTCATTATGTGATTTTTCTTTTTTGACTGTTAGTATAATGGATTACATTGATTGACCTTTTTCAAATATGTAACTAACCTTTCATTCTGAGGATAAACCACTGGGTTGTAGTGTATTATGCTTTTTTAAAAATAACAATGTTATGTGATGAACTTCAACTTTTTAAAGTGTACAGTTCAGTTTTGAGCATATTCACAAAGTTACACAACTGTCACCACTATCTAATTCCAAAATATTTGCATTGGCCCAAAAGGAAACTCTGTATCTATTAACAATCACTACCCATTCTTCCTACCCTCTAGCCCCTGGAAATTACAAATCAACTTTCTGTCACTATGGATTTGCCTATTCTGGGCATTCATATAAATGAAATCATACGATATTTGGTCTTTTATGTCTGGCTTCTTTCACCTAGCATAATGTTTTCATGGCTTATTCATGTCATAGTATGACTGTAACATGGCTCAGTACTTTATTCCCAAATATTCCTTTGTATGGATATTCCACTTTGTGTATCTGTTCATCAGTTGACAGACATTTGAGTAATTTGCACTTTGGGACTATTATGAATAATGCTATGAATATTTCTGTGGAAGTTTTTGTGGGCACATAGTTTCAGTTCTCTTGGGTATATACAAAGGAGTAGAATTACTGACTCATATAGTAATTCTATGTTTACCTTTTTGAGGAACTCCAAACTGTTTTCCAAAGGGCAGCACTATTTTACATTCCCACTAGCAGTATGTGAGGGTTCCAGTGTCTCCACATCCTTGCCAACACTTTATTGTCTGTCTGTTTCATTACAGCTGTTTTAATTGGTGTGAAGTTGTATGTCAAGGTGGTTTTGATTTTCATCTCCCTAATGGATAATGATGTTGAGGTTCTTCTCATATGTTTATTGATCTTTTGGGTTTATACTCTGAAGAAATATCTATTCAAATCTTTTGCCCATTTCTTAATTCGTTAGAGTATCTGTCTTTGTTGTTGAATTATAAGAGTTCTTTAAACATTGTGGTTATTAACCCTGTTTTCTGATATATGATTTTTCAAATATTTTATCCTGTTTTGTAGTTTGTTCTTTTACTTTCTTAATGGTGTTCTTTGAGGCACAAGTGTTTTCAATTTTGAGACAGTCCAGTTGACCTAGTTTTTGTTACTTGTGCCTTTGATATTATATCTAAGAATCCATTTGCTAACCCAAGGTCATAGGGGTTTACTCTGGTGTGGTTTCTTTTATTCCCCTAAGAGTTTTATAATTTTGCTGTTGTATATAGGTTTCTGATCCATTTTGACCTGTTTTTTGCATATGATATGAGGTGGGGGTCAAATTCATTCTTTTGCACATGGCTTCCTTTGTTCCAGCATTATTTGTTGAAAAGACTAGTCTTTCTCCCATTTAATCTTCCTGGCACCCTTGTTGAAAATCAACTGACTGAAATTATGATCTGTATTTTATGACCTATATTGTCTATCCCTATGCCAGTACCACACTGTCTTCATTAGTGTCGCTTTGTAGTAAGTTTTGAAATCAGAAAGTGTGAGTATTCCAATTTGTTTTCATTTTTCAAGATCCTTTTTGCTATTCTGGATTTCTTGAATTTTCATATGAATTTTAGGATTAGTTTATCAATTTCTAGGCTCAGGGGAAGGTAGCTAGGATTTTGATAGAGATTGCATGGAATCTGTAGAGCTTATTTGTCAAGAATTGTTGTCTTACTAATCTTAGTCCTTCTGATTGATGAACATGGGATATGTCTTTTCATTCATATAGATTTTAATCTCTTTCAATAATATTTTGTAGTTTCAGAAACTATTTTATTCCTTTTCATGCTATTGTAAGTGGAATTGTTTTCTTAGTTTTCATATTATCATTGTTGGTGCATATGAATATACTTTTTCTTGTATCCTGTGACCTTGTTGAACTTATTAGCTCTAATAAGTTTTTGTTTCTGTGAATACATTAGAATTTTTCATATACAAAATTTTATCATATGCAAATAGAGATGAACTTCTTCCCTTCTGATTTGGTTTGGCTGCGTCCCCACCAAATCTCAACTTGAATTGTATCTCCCACAATTCCCCGGTGTTATGGGAGGGATCCAGGGGAGGTAATTGAATCATGGGGGCCAGTCTTTCCCGTGCTATTCTCGTGATAGTAAATAAGTCTCATGAGATCTGATGTGTTTTTCAGGGGTTTCCTCTTTTGGTTCTTCCTCATTTTTTCTTGCCGCTGCCATGTAAGAATTGCCTTTTGCCTCCCGCCATGATTCTGAGATCTCCGCAGCCATGTGGAACTAAGTCCAGTTAAACCTCTTTTTCTTCCCAGTCTCGGGTGTGTCTTTATTAGCAGCGTGAAAACAGACTAGTACACCTTCCAATCTAAATGGCTTTTTTTCCTTACCTAATTGTCCTGTCCAAAACCTGTAGTACAGGGTTGAATGAAAGTGGCAAGAGTGGATATCCTTGTTTTTATTTGTAATCACCTTTAATTTTCCTGCTCTTTTACTGCTTTTTTTTTTGTCCTGTCATTTGCTTTTTTTAAATAAAATTACACTTATTATGGATTTTGTAATCATTATGTAATTATATATTTCAGTTTTGCTTTACATACATAAAGATCACAGCCAAGGAGGTTACCCATAATTTCAAATTTTATCACCAGCCCCTTGTGGTATTTTATATTTGAAAATATTCACTCTTACTATTTACTTCAAACAGGGATCAATAACTTTGTTTAAACAATAATAATTAAGGGCCTTTTCTTCTTTGGGACAATAAAAAGTTAAATGATGTATTGAAGATACTACTAAAGAAACTCTACTTTTTGATTATGGCCTCTGCATTGAAGAGCTGTAGGAATTTTTCTAAATGTCGGATCTTCCCACAACCTCTGTTCAAAGAAATAACATCTTTGAAATAATTCGCGCACTTTGCAAATCAGAATTTGATTCACAACACCATATTACCATAATCACTAATTTTAAAAAGCCACCTATATATCTTATAATACATTTTATAATCAAGAAAAATGATACACAAAATATTTAGGAGGCACAATCTCGGCTCACTGCAAGCTCCTGCCTCCCAGGTTCACGCCATTCTCCTGCTTCAGCCTCCGGAGTAGCTGAGACTACAGGCCACCACACTCGGCTAATTTTTTTGTGTTTTTAGTAGAGACGGGGTTGCACTGTGTTAGCCAGGATGGTCTCAATCTTCTGACCTTGTGATCCAGCCGCCTCGGCCTCCCAAAGTGCTGGGATTACAGGCATGAGCCACCACGCCTGGCCTGGGTTGTATATATATTTTGCGGGTACACAGCTAAAACTGTTTTTTAATTTTGCCCTCACACTTGAGTAATGGTTTGGCTGGATATGGAATTCCAGGCTTCAGTATTTTCTTTCAGAATTCTGTGTATGTTATTTTATCATTTTGTAACTTTTAAGTTACCATTTTGGTTCTCATACCAAAGAGTTGTCCTTTTAGAAGTTTGTGATTTCCTTTTCCTATTTGGAGTTTACAGTTTTCACAAGTATGTGTCTGTGTGTGTATCTCCAGTCATTATTATTGTTTGCTATTTGGCAGACCATTTTATCTGAGCATATTGATATTCTTCCAAAATACTTACATGTGTATATGTCTAGTTGTATGAATATATGCACACATACGTATTTATTACGGGTGGTGCACATATATATGTCTACACCTGTATATGTGTTTTAAATCCCTTTTATCCTGTAAGTTTCCTCCATTTAGAACTTCTATTAAGTGTAATATAATATTCATAATACCTAGCTTTTTTTTTTGTCTCTTAGGTTTTTATATTGTTTTTATTCTATAATTTAAAGATTCTTCAGTTTAGTCTTCTAAATTATAATTTGTCTGTAATACGTCTATTTATGAATAATTTTTTTTTGTTTCAACAGAGTCTCGCTCTGTTACCCAGGCTGGAGTGTAGTGGTGCGATGTAGGCTCACTGCAATCTTGACCTCCCATGTTCAAGCGATTCTTCTGCCTCAGCCTCTCTAGTAGCTGGGACTACAGGTGTGCACCTGGCTAATTTTTGGATATTTTGGTAGAGATAGGGTTTCACCATGTTGGCAAGGCTGGCCTCAAACTCCTGACCTCAAGTGATCTGCCTGCCTTGGCCTCCGGGATTACAGGTGTGAGCCACCACACCCAGCCTAATTTTCTTTTTTTTCGTAACAGTAGTTTTGTTTTTTTCAGTTAGCTATGAGGAGCTGATTTGTATCTTTCTCATCTTCCCTGATTACTCCCTCCCTGCCCTGTCCCCTACTCTCATCCCTACACCTGAGAATATAAGAATTGTGGGTCCTTTCCTGAGAAAATAATCTCCCTGTGTGCATTCACAGAAAATTTTGTACATA
Source organism: Piliocolobus tephrosceles (assembly GCF_002776525.5). Classification (NCBI taxonomy): domain Eukaryota; kingdom Metazoa; phylum Chordata; class Mammalia; order Primates; family Cercopithecidae; genus Piliocolobus; species Piliocolobus tephrosceles. Next base: position 107,976,939 of record NC_045440.1, on the reverse strand, counting down.
ATGCATGATTCTAGAATGTCTAAAAGCTCATTTATGACCTCTAGATCCTTGCTATTCAAAGTGCTGTTGTAGAAACAGCTACATTGGTCCTGTCTGGTAGCTGGTTAGAAATGCAGAATCTCAGGGCCTGTGCCAGATACCAAATTGGAATCTTCGTTTTAACAAGATCCCTTGTGATTTATTTTATATTCAAGTTTGAGAAGCACTGTGGTAAGAGGTTAGAAACCTCTGTGGTGTATGTGATATATATGATTTTCCTGTTGTATTACCGTTTACATATCTGGAATATCATCTACAGCACTTAAAAAAAAAAATCATGACTCGATCACCAAAATTGTAAAGCAGAAATATTTTGAAGTAGTTACAACATAGTATAGTATTTGAATAGCAAGCTATGCTATATGAAGTAGCAGGACTCAAGCAGGGACTGATGTATACACTCATTCTTGTCCAAACACCTACATAGTGGTTACTATGAGCGAGGCAGCATTCTAATCACTGTGTGTTTGTTTATGTATATGTGTGTCTTAGTCCATTTGGAGTGCTATAACAAAATACCATAGACTGAGTGGCTTATAAAGAACAGAAATTTCTCACAGTTCTGGTGGCTGGAAAGTCCAGCATTGAGGCACTGGCAGATTTGGTGTCTGGTAAGGGATCACTTTCTGATTCATAGACAGTATCTTTTTGCTGTGTCCTCACATGGCAAAAGAGGCTTGCTAGTTCTTTGGGGTCTCTTTTATAAGGACACTAATCCCATTCTTGAGGGCAGAGCCCTCATGACCTAATCACCTCATGAGGTACAGAGACTCCACTTCCTAATACTATAACCTTAGGAGTTAGGATTTCAACCATATGAATTTGGGGAGGGATACAGATATTCAGACTCTGTGAATGTATGAATGTATATGTATTTACACAGATTCATTTGCTTAGCAAATGATAAACATATGAATCTGTGTAAATAAATACATATACATAAATCAGCTTCGATACTGTTTCCATTTTACAAATAAGGAAGCCGAGGAACAAAAAGGTTAACTATCTTAGCTGAAGTCACATAATTAGTAAATGGAAGATCTAGGATTTGAACCAAGATAGCATAACCTAGAATCTGTGCTCTTAACCATTACATTGTATTGCTCTTTTATAGTTGTACTTGGAGATCTCCGTAAATAAAATGCAACCCAAAAGCAAACTGATTAATTCCTTATACATTCACCTTTTAAAATTTATTACTAGAACTCATCTGCTTGTGGTGCTGATAGATGAGCCAAACATGCTGGATCATTAATTCTTTCTGAATTACTTTTGGTTTGCTATTAACTGAGATTTCTACATGGCAAGAAGCTAGATTATTGGATTTTACACTACCTATCCTCAAGGTTTGATATAAGATTATTAAGTAATTTATGCAAATACTTTCTACATTAAATGTTAATTTTCTTCCATCTCCAGTAGATGGACAAAAGACAATTTATAGAAACTGTAATTGGATGGCTAATAAAATTAGAACAAAGATTAACTTCAAAAGCAGTCAGAGAAATACAAATAAATACCACCTGTTAATTTAGTAAATATATAAAAATGAAACTATTTTATCAAATGTTCAATAAAGACATAAAGATAAAAATGTGATTAGTGTTTAATGAAATGAGCATTCATACTTGATAAGTAGAAATGTTCGTCTTTGCTGATGGGTTTGTTGGTATTATTTGACATATCATGGTCTTCTTTTCCTTATCGCTTTTTTCCATAAACTGTTTCCTAATTTTGAACATTAAATTGTTTACAGTTTTGTTCACATAATGCTGTAATTAACATGCTTTTATCTTTGTTTGAATTTTTATTATTTATGGTTTATGAAAGTAGAATTACTAGGTCAAAGTAATTTTTCAAGTGTTTTCCAAGCTCTCATTAAAAATAGCATCTAATTTGTATTGAATGCTTACCGTATGCAGTCATTGCTCTAAATGCTTTACATATATATGAACTCATTTAATCTTTACATCAAAAATACAAGATGGACCCTGTTTTAACTCTGTTTTACAGGAAATTGAGCCACAGTGGAATTAAAATAATTTTAAAGTCACATAGAGCCAGGATTTGTTTTCCAGAAGATTATACTACTTTAAGCTTCTGCTTATAGAATTTGAGATTATCTACCCTCTTATGACCTCCCCAGTAAAATGTTCTGATAATTGCACAATAGCAGTGAGCACAACTAGAACCTCTAAATTATGGTCTCTAAATACCATTCCTCACTGAAAGAATCCAAGGGTCATTGGATGAATGACTGATTTCCATTCTAGGGCAGAAAATACAAGAGAAACCAGGGATATTCTGTTGTATCAGAAGGCAAGGAAGCGACCAAAGACTACTAGTTCCAGCCAAAAGGACACAATGGCCAATAAAAAGGGGGCTCCCAGTGACCAAAAGATGAGAGAACTTGAACATGATAAAAGAATATAATGAAGTCAGTTGGTTGAAATGCACTGAATTTATAAAAACTCCTTGGTGTATAACAATAGATGTGTAATAAGGAACACACACACACACACCCCACTACAACAGTCAATTACTGGATACAGTAAAAATAAATAAGCACTAACTCCATACTCTGATAACAAGCAATTGTGAAGAAAGAATTAAACATTTATCCTTTTTCTCTGTATGAACTCTGGTTATAGGTTAAGCAAATAACCTTATTTGTTGAGGGAAACTTCTTTGCAGAATTTTAGTTAATGAATGTGGAAGTAATGACAGGATTAGAATATTGGTTTGCCAACCCTAATGAAATAATTTATTCAGGCTATGATCATCAGTGGATAAAAGCATTAGACATACGATCACGTGAGAACTTCTCAATGGAGGAATCAGTCTGCCGTACCTGGACCTATTGCTTAATCTCAGTTTTATGAAAAGTAGGGTAAGGAGATAGAGTATGACTTCTGTCACACGTATGAAACATACAGCATAAGCTCTGAAGTTTTCCAGCCAAAAATGTTGAGCCTGTGTCAAATTAAGATCAAGTTTCTGTAGCAAGGTTTGACAAAACATGGCCTTTCAGTCAAATTCTACCTAATGACTGTTTTAATAACATTGTTTTGTTTTGTTTTTTTTAAACACAGCCACTCTGAATCATTTACATATTGTCTAGCTGCTTTTGTGCCGCAGTGACAGAGTTAAGTAGTTGCGACAGAAACTGTGTGGCCCACAGAGCCTAAAATATTTACTAGTTCGGCCTTTCACAGAAAAGGCTTCCTCATCCTTGAGCTGGATGAACCAAAGTTAAGTGACATCAGAAAGAAGCAACACCACAGAATATGGACCTTTTACAGGACAGCTGATCTAGCTTCTTTAACTAGTCAGTGGTATGGAAAATGAGAGAGTATCCCTCTAGGCTAAGAGAGACTTAAACACAGCAACCAAATGCAATCTTGAGGCTGTTTTGATCCTGCTTCAAATAAGCAAACTGAAAAAAAACAGGAGACAATCAGGAAAATCTGATTATTGCCTGGCTATACTGAATGACATCAAGATTTATTATGAATTTTAAGTAGTACCATTATAGATAGGTGGTTAATGTATTTTGAGAGAGATGTATGTTGAAGTATATAGAGGTAAAATGATATGTGGCATTTACTTCAACATACTTCACAAAAACAAAAACATAGCAAAGACACATTGATCTCAAGATTCTTTAATGTCAAGACTTACATACTTTATACTGTATCATCATGCCATCATTACTATCTATAGTAGGTTTTAGTGTTGCCTCCTAGATTGCTGTGCAAGACAGCTACCAACCACTCTTTTAAATGCCCTAATTCCTTGGTTACTTAACACACTTGTGTGCTTACTCCTATTTCCACAATATCTAAGCAAGACTGACAGAGGGACATCCATCAAGACTGGATCTATATCTTCTGGTCTTGATGGTAGAAGAGCGTTGTATTTGATACTTGATTCTGCTCTTCAGTAACTATGAGATTTCGTCCTGACAGGTTAATTTTTTAGTCTCAACTTCTTGGGCCTTAGAAGGGGGAATATCAGTTACTCCTGGAATTGTTTCAAAATTAAAGGATACGTTTGTTCTGTAAATAATGAAATTATTAACCCAAATGAGACCCGTATATATTTTGGAAGTTATAGTGAGGGAGTTGATGCGTGATCTTTATAATAAGACAGACTTAAGTTTGGATATTAATTGTATGTGTTAGTCATGTCCTTGAGCAAGTTATTTACTATATCTGAAGTTTAGTTTCTTCATTTGTAAACTGGAAACAATATTACTTCAAGTATTTGTTCTAATAACTAAGTGAATTAAAATTTGCGAAAGCACATAGTATAGCAACAGATACATGCTAATTAAATATTTTTTTTTCATTTGGGGAAATATATAGTATAGCTAGATATATTTACATTGGATAACTTAAACTTTTTTTGAACATCAGATGGTGTGATTAATAAGAATTATGTAGAACTTACATAAAGAAAATTTCTCTAACATAAGGAGAATACTAAATGGAGAGATATCCTTTGTTTTTGGATAGGCACATACAATGTTGTTAAGAGGTCCTTTCTCTCTAAACTTTTTTTTTTTTAAGTAAAAAAAATTTATTTCAACAGGTTTTTGGGGAGCAGGTGGTGGTTGGTTACATGAATAAGTTATTTAGTGGTGATTTCTGGAATTTTAGTACACCCATCCCAAGCAGTGTATGCTGTGCCCAATTACCCAATGTGTAGTCTTTTATCGCTCACCCCCCCCACCCTTTCCCCCAAGTCCCCAAAGTCCATTGTATCAATCTTATGCCTTTGAGCCCTCATAGCTGATCTCCCATTTATGAGTGAGAATATAAAATATTTGATTTTTTCCATTCCTGAGTTACTTCCCATGGAATAATGGTCTCTAGTTCCATCCAGGTTGCTGCAAATGCCATTATTTTGTTCTTTTTTATGGCTGAATAGTATTCTGTGGTATATGTATACCACATTTTCTTTATCCACTTGTTGATTGATGGGACTTTGCACTGGTTCCTTATTTTTGCAATTGTGAACTGTACTGCTATAACTATGCATGTGCAAGTATCTTTTTCATATAATGACTTCTTTTCCTCTGGGTCAATACCTAGTAGTGGGATTGCTGTATCAAGTGGTAGATCTACTTTTAGTTCTTTAAGGAATCTCCACACAGTTTTCCATAGTGGTTGTACTAGTTTACATTCCCACTGGCAGTGTTAAAGTGTTCCCTGTTCACCACATTCCATGCCAACATCTGTTATTTTATGATTTCTTGATTATGGCCATTCTTGCAGGAGTAAGGTGGTATTGCATTGTAGTTTTGATTTGCATTTCCCTGATCATTAGTGATGTTGAGCCATTTTTTTCATGTTTATTGGCCACTTGTATGTCTTCCTTTAAGAACTGTCTATTCATGTCCTTAGCACATGTTTTGATAGGATTGTTTTTTTTTTCTGCTGATTAGAGTTCCTTGTAGATTCTGGATATTAGTCTTTGTTGGATGCATAGTTTGGGAAGATTTTGTCCCACTCTGTAGGTTGTCTGTCTACTCTGCTGATTATTTATTTTGCTTTGCAGAAGCTTTTTAGTTTAATTAAGTCCCATCTATTTGTTTTTGGGACATTTGCTTTTGGGTTCTTTGCCATGATGAAGTCTTTGCCTAAGCCAGTGTCTGGAAGGGTTTTCCAAATGTTATCTTCTAGAAATTTTATGGTTTCAGGTCTTAGATTTAAGTCTTTGATCCATGTTGAGTTGATTTTTGCATAAAGTAAAAGATGAGGATCCATTTTCATTCTTCTACATGTGACCTCCCAGTTGTCCCAGCACCATTTGTTGAATAGGGTGTCCTTTCCCCGCTTCATGCATGTTTTTGTTTGCTTTGTCAAAGATTGGTTAACTGTAAGTATTGGGCTTTATTTCTGGGTTCTTTATTGTGTTCCATTGGTCTACGTGCCTTTTTGTTGTTGTTGTTGTTGTTGTTGCTGTTGTTGTCATTTTTTGAGATGAAGTCTTGCTCTGTCGCACAGGCTGGAGTGCAGTGGCGTGATCTCAGTTCACTGCAACCTCCGCCTTTAGGGTTCAAACAATTCTGCTGCCTCAACCTCCTGAGTAGCTGGGACTACAGGTGTGCACCTCCACGCCCGGCTAATTTTTAAATATTTAGTAGAGACAGGGTTTCACTATGTTGGCCAGGCTAGTCTCGAACTTCTGACCTCAAGTGATCTTCCCGCATTGGCCTCCCAAAGTGATGGGATTACAGGAGTGAACCACTGCGCTAGGCCTACATGCCTACTTTTATACCAGTATCATGCTGTTTTGGTGACTGTAGCCTTATAGTATAGTTTGAAGTCAGGTCATGTGATGCCTTTAGATTTGTTCTTTTTGCTTAGTCTTGCTTTGGCTATGTGGGCTGTTTTTTGGTTTCATATGAATTTTAGGATTGTTTTTTCTAGTTCTGTGAAAAATGATGATGGTATTTTAATGGGAATTGCTTTGAATTTTTAGACTGCTTTTGGCAGTATGGTCATTTTTACAATATTGATTCTACCTATCCATGAGCATTGGATGTGTTTCCTTTTGTTTGTGTAGTTTGTGATGTCTTTCAGCAGTGTATTGTAGTTTTCCTTGTAGAGGTATTCACTTCCTTGGTTATGAGGTATATTCCTAAGGTTTTCTTTTCTATTTTTTTTTTCCAGCTATTGCAGAATGGTTGGGTTCTTGATTTAATTATCAGCCTGGTTACTGTTGGTGTATAGTGGTGCTACTGATTTGTGTAGATTAAATTTGTATCCTGAAACTTTCCTGAATTCATTTATCAGTTCTAAGAGCTTTCAGGATGAATATTTAGGGTTTTCTGGGTATAGAATTGTATCATTGGCAAACAGCGACAGTTTGACTTCCTCTTTACTAATTCGGATGCCCTTTGTCTCTTGTCTGATTGCTCTGGCTAGGACTTCCAGTACTATGTTGGTAGAATGGTGAAAGTGGACATCCTTGAATAGAAGTAGTGAAAGTGAGCAATCTTGTTCCTGTTCTAATGGGAAATGCTTTCAACTTTCCCCATTCAGTATAATGTTGGCTATGGGTTTGTCATAGATGGCTTTTATTGCCTTAATGTATGTACCTTCTATGTTGATTTTGCTGAGGGTTTTAATCATAAAGGGATGCTGGATTTTGTCAAATGCTTTTTCTGTGTCTATTGAGATGATTGTGATTTTTGTTTTTAATTTTTGTTTATGTGGTATCATATATTGACTTGTGTATGTTAAACCATTTCTGCATTTCTGATATGAAACCCACTTGATCATGGTGGGTTATCTTTTTGATATGCTGTTGGATTTGGTTAGCTGGTATTTTGTTGGGGGTTTTTGTATCTGTGGTCCTCAGGGATATTGGCCTGTAGTTTTCTTTGTTATGTCCTTCCCTGGTTTTGTTATTAGGGTGATGCTGGTGGCTTCATAGAATGATGTAGGGAAGATTCCCTCTTTCTCTATCTTTGGAATAGTGTTAATGATATTGATACCAATTCTTTGAATGTGTGATAGAATTCAGCTGTGAATTCGTCTGTCCTGGACTTGTTTTTGTGGACAGTTTTTAAATTATTTCCGCCTTGCTGCTTGTTATTGGTCTCTTTAGGGTTTCTGTTTCCTCCTATTTTTCAGGAATTTATTCATCTTCTCTAGGTTTTCTCACTTGTGTGCATAAAGGTGTTTGTAGAAGCTTTGAATGATCTTTTGTATTTCTGTGGTATCAGTTGTAATATCTCCCATTTCATTTCTAATTAAGCTTATTTGTATCATCTCTCTTCTTGCTTAATCTCACTAATGGTCTGTTAATTTTATTTATTTTTTCAAAGAACCAGCTTTTTGTTTTATTTAAATTTTGTGTGTTTATTTGTTTCAAATTCATTTAGTTCTGCTCTGATCTTTATTTCTTTTCTTCTGCTGGGTTTGATTTGTTCTTACTTCTCTAGTTCCTTGAGATGTGACCTTAAATTGTCTATTTGTGCTTTTTCAGACTTTTTGATGTAGGCTGTTAATGTTATGAATTTTCCTCATAGCACTACTTTTGCTGTATCGCAGAGGTTTTGATAGGTTGTGTCGCTATTATCGTGCCGTTCAAATAATGTTTGAATTTCCATCTTGATTTCATTGTTGACCCAACTATCATTCAGGAGCAGGTTATTTAATTTCCATCTGTTTGCGTGGTTTTGAGAATTCCTTTTGGAGTTGATTTCCAATTTTATTCCACTATAGTCTGAAAGAGTACTGGATATAATTTTTATTTTCTTAAATTTATTGAGACTCATTTTGTGGCCTGTCATTTGATCTATCTTGGAGACTGTTCGTGTGCTGATGAATGAATGTATATTCTATAGTTGTTGGGTGGAATATTCTGTAAATATCTGTTAAGTCCATTTGTTTTAGGGTATAGTTGAAGTCCATTGTTTCTTTGTTGACTTCCCATCTTGATGACCTATGTAATGCTGTCAGTAGAGTATTGAAGTCCCCCACTAATATTGTGTTGCTGTCTATCTCATTTCTTAAAGTCTAGTAGTAATTGTTTTATAAATTTGAGAGCTCCGGTGTTAGGTGCATATATGTTTAGGATTGTGATATTTTCCTTTGGACTAGTCCTTTTATCATTATATAATGTCCCTCTTTGTCTTTTTTTTTTTTTTTTTTTAACTGTTGTTGATTTCAAGTTTATTTTGTCTGATATAAGAGTAGCCATTTCTGCTCACTTTTGGTGTCCATTTGCATGGAATATCTTTGTGAGTGTTTATGTGTCAAATGAGTCTCTTGCAGACAGCAGATACTTGGTTGGTGAATTATCTATTCTGGCATTTTATGTCTTTTAAGTGGAGCATTTAGGCCATTTACCTTCAATGTTAGTACTGAAATGTGAGGTACTATTCTTCTCATCATGCTGTTTGTTGCCTGAATACCTTGTTTGTTTGTTTGTTTTCATTGTGTTATTGTTTTATAGGTCCTTTGAGATTTATGGTTTAAGGAGGTTTTATTTTGGTATATTTCAAGGATTTGTTTCAAGATTTAGAGCTCCTTTTAGCAGTTCATGTAGTGTTCACTTGGTAGTGGTGAATTCTCTCAGCATTTATCTAAAAAAAGGCTGTATCTTTCTTTCATTTATGAAACTTAAGCTTTGCTGGATACAGAATTCTTGGCTGATAGTTGAATTCTTGGCTAAAGATAAGACCCCAATCCCTTCTAGCTTGTAAGGTTTTGGCTGAGAAATCTGCTGTTAATCTGATAGGTTTTACTTTATAGGTTATGTGATGCTTTTGTCTCACAGCCCTTAGGATTCTTTCCTTCATCTTGACTTTGGATAACCTGATGACTGTGTGCCTAGGTGATGATCTTTTTACGATGAATCACCTGGGTGTTCTTTGAGCTTTATATTTCAACGTCTAGCTCTAGCAAAGGCAGAGAGGTTTTCTTTGATTATTCCCTCAGATGTGTTTTCCAAACTTTCAGATTTCTCTTCTTCCTCAGGAACACCAGTTATCCTTAGGTTTGGTCGTTTAATGTAATCCCAAACTTCTTGGAGGCTTTGTTCATTATTTTTTTTAATTCTTTTTTCCTTGTCTATATCAGATTGGATTAATTTGAAAGCCTTGTCTTCAAGCTATGAAGCTTTTTCTTCTACTTATTCTATTCTGTTGTTTAGATTTTCCAATGTATTTTGCATTTCTCTAAGTGTACCCTTCATCTCCAGAAGTTGTGATTGGTTTTTATTTATGCTATCTATTTCTCTGGAGATTTTTCTGGCCATATCCTGTAACATTTAAAAAAAAAAATCTTAAAGTTGGTATTCACCTTTCTCTGATGCCTCCTTGAGTAGCTTAATAATCGACCATCTGAATTATTTTTCTGGCAAGTAAGAGATTTCTTCTTTGTTTAGCTCCATTGCTAGTGAGCTAGTGTAATCTTTTGGGGGTATCAAAGAACCTGGTTTTGTCATAGCGCCAGAATTGTTTTTCTGGTTCTTTCTAATTTGGATAGACTATGTCAGAGGGAAGATCTGGGGCTCAAGGGCTGCTGCTCAGAGTCCTTTTTTCCACGGGGTGCTCCCTTGATGTGGTGTTCTCTGCCTTCCCGTAGGTATTCGTGAGAGCTGAACTGCAGTGATTGTTGTTTCACTTGTGGGTCTAGTCACCCAGCAGAGCTACCAGGCTCTGGCCTGGTACTGGGAAGTGTCTGCAAAAAGTCCTGAGATGTGATCCATCTTCAGGTGTCTCAGCCATGGATACCAGCATCTTTCCAGTGGACATACAGGGGAGTGAAGTGGACTCTGTGAGGGTCCTTGGTTGTATTTTTGTTTATTGCACTGGTTTTGTGTAGGTTGGCCTCCAGCCAGTAGGTGGCACTTTCAAGAGAGCATCAGCTGTGGTAGTGTAGGGAGGATACAAGCTTGCCCTAGGTTCACCTGGATAAGGTTTCTCAGGCAGTGGGTGGGACCAGAGAGCCCCCAAGAGATTATGTCCTTTGTTTTTGGCTACCAGGCAGGTAGAAAAAGATCATGAGGTGGGGGCAGGGTTAGGTGTGGCCGAGCTCAAACTCTCCTTGGGCAAGGCTTGCTGCAGCTGCTGTGGGGGAATGGGGGTGTAGTTCTTAGGCCAATAGAGTCATGTTCCCAGGAGGATTATGGCTGCCTCTGCTGTATCATACAGGTCACCAGGGAAGTGGGGGAAGGCCGGCAATGACAGGTCTTACCCAGCTCCCATGTAGCCTGAAAGGCCGGTTTCACTCCCACCGTGCTTCTCCAATGGCACCAAGTTTATTTCCAGGCAGCCGGTAAACAAGGCTGAGAACTTAGCCCAGTCTACAAACCTCCCCGCTGAGAAAGCAAGCAGGGCTTTCAGGTTTCATGCCTTCCCCTTTGCCAAGGCTTTTGTGGGCGTATCTGCAGTCCCCATTTGCCCGCTCCCCCGGATTCTGTCGAGTAAACTTCACATTCTGTCGAAATTGTTACAAAGTTCAATTGGAAGTTTCCTTCTCCCTGTGGTTTTTTGTCAGTTCCATTGGCAGGCCTCCCCAAGTACCCCTGGGAGACAGTCAGAAATGGCTTCCCGTGGACCTAGAGTGCCCACCAGGCTCTTCCCACTGCTTCCTGTACCCCTGTATTTCACTCAGCTGTCTAAATTCATCTCAGCTCCAGGTAAGGTCAAGTTCTTTTCCCATGATCTGTGTCATGCGCGTCCGTGTGAAGAGACCACCAAACAGGCTTTGTGTGAGCAACATGGCTGTTTATTTCACCTGGGTGCAGGGGGGCTGAGTCTGAAAAGAGAGTCAGCGAAGGGAGATAAGGGTGGCACCGTTTTATAGGATTTGTGTAGGTAAAGGAAAATTACAGTCAAAGGGGAGTTGCTCTCTGGCGGGCAGGAGTGGGGGGGTCACAAGGTGCTCAGTGGGGAAACTTTTTGAGCCAGGATGAGCCAGGAAAAGGAATTTCACAAGATAGTATCATCACTTAAGGCAAGGACCGGCCATTTTCACGCCTTTTGTGGTGGAATGTCATCCATTAAGGCGAGGCAGGGTATTTGCACTTCTTTTGTGATTCTTCAGTTACTTCAGGCCATCTGGGCGTATACGTGCAAGTTACAGGGGATGCAATGGCTTGGCTTGGGCTCAGAGGCCTGACAATCTGGACCTTCAGGTTTCCCAGTGAGGATGTGCGTTCAGGGGCATACGTTCCCCCCTCACACTTTGGGCACTCACAGTTTTTGGCTGTCTCACAGAGCCTGCAGCAGCAAGCAGCTTCATTCAAAGGATCTGTGGATTCTCTAGGCTTTCCTACTATGTTTCTGTGGTAGTTCTTGGAGCAAAAGTTCATGATGTGGGTCTCCACACACTGCTCTGTCTGTCTGAGTGGGAGCTGCAAGTTAGTCCTGCCTCCTGTACGCCATTTTTTTTCTTACATTGGGTAACTTTTATCAATTATGTGAAAAAGGATAATTCTGCTTCACATGTGATACTTCTAGAGAAAAATGCCGTGCTGACGGGTTAACTGGAAGATAGTACTTTAAGGTTCCATGAAAGAGTAGATAAGCTATGAGATGACTTCAGTAGAAGTAAGTGAAAAGCTAGCTATTTGCTGAGAGAAAAAAAAATTGTATTTTTCGTGGAGACGGGGTTTCCCCATGTTGGTCAGGCTGGTCTCGAACTCCCAACCTCAAGTGATCTGCCCGCCTTGACCTCCCAAAGTGCTGGGATTACAGGCGTGAGCCACCGTGCGTGCCAAAAAAAACCCAAAAAACAAAAAAACATGGATTTATACATTTATTAGATTAATGGGCTGTAAGTTCTTAAGAACCCAGGCGTCACTGAAGATCAAAAATGGTAAATTAAAAAACATGCCATTTTCTTGGTATCCTCCTCCCCAACAAGTTCTAAAGCTAATGCAGAGCAAAATCCCTTACAATCTAAAGACTGAAGCTGCTCAAAATGTAAAATACTTGGTAATCATTTACCAAACATTTTGAAAGACAGTGATAATAAATTTCTCTCTAATTCAAGGGAACAGTTGGATTTGAAATCTTTCACTTGTGGCTTTCTGACTTAGTTCACTCATAGAAGAATGCCTGGCTTTCTCTTTATACATTCTTTCTCCTTTTCCTTCTCTCTTCTTTCCCTCCTAACAGTAACATATGAAACCAAATTGTTAATTATGCAGAGGATGTTTCATGCCTAATTCCAAAATCTGATAATTTGTATTCATTAAATCAGCAAACATTTACTGAGATCTCACTGTGTCAACAATTGGGAGATGGTTGCTGGGGAATAGCAAGGCAGGGAAAAAGAGTAAGAAAGAAAAGGAAGGAGAGAAGGAAGAAGAGGAGAAGGACTTTCTTTGCCCTGAGGTAGTCAACATTTGGTGTGGAAGACTAGCAGTTAAAATGTGGTACATATATATGTGGAATACTACACAGCCATAAAGAACAGAATCATGTCTTGCAGCAGCATGAATGCAGCTGGAGGCCATAATCATAAGTGAATTAGCACAGAAACAGAAAACCAAATACCACATATTCTCACGTTTAAGTGGGAGCTAAACATTCACGGACATAAAGATGGGAACAGTAGACACTGGGGACTACTAGAGGTAGAAGGGAGAGGGATGTGGGTTAAAAAACTACCTATTGGGTACTATGCTCACTATCTGGGTGATAGGATCCATACCCCAAACCTCAGCATTACACAATCTACCCATGTAATAAACCTGCACATATACCCCCAGTATCTAAAAGTTGAAATTATTTTTTAAAATTAATAAACCCCAAATATGATAAAGATTGTGGTAGTAATTTGCTCATAACACAATACATACTAATACAGTGTACTATGTGAACATCAAGAAGGACCCGTAACTCATCCTAAGGTAGACAGAAATGTATTTCCTGAACTGGGTTGAAGGAATTAGAGAGTAACCAGTGGCAATACACTCGACTTTTCCACGCAAAGGGTACATCATGTTCAACAATGGCAAAATTTCAGAATCTGTTTGTATTTTAGCAGTGCTGAATCCAGAATATATAAGTACAACGTAAAGGCAGAAAAGGAGTAGCAAAATGTAAAGGATGGAGGGATAGAAGAGCCAGATTATGGTGAGCCTTAGAGACTCTTAACACATAGAAGGAATTGAACTAGTTACAGTTTTATAAGCTGAAGATTAATGTCAGATGTGCCTTTTTAAGATCTCTGGTAGCATTGCAAAGAATGATAGAGGATTCATGAGAGAGTAGTGCAAAAAGGATCAAAGAGTTGTGAGACCAAAAGTAGGAAAACCAGTTTGCAAGCTAATTCATTTATTTATACATTCAGCAAATATTCATTGATTGTCTGATATGAACCAGGCACTATTCAAGTGCTCTGCCCCTTTGAAGCTTATATTTAATGCAGTAAGACAGGAAAGAAATATCAAAGACATGGAATAAGGAAATAGCAGGAGGGTTGGAAAGAACTGAGAACTTAATATATAGTGCATGAAGGGAAGGAAGGAAGGAACGATAAGGAAGAAACTGAAATGACTTCCAGGTTCCTACTTGGACAACAGGGAGATGCTAGTGTCATTCACCAAGGTAAGGAATATAAGAGAAAGAGCAGACTGAGGGTAGATAAGAGTTTAGTCTCACACCTACCTAGTTTGAGGTACCTAGGATATTAAGACAAAACTGTACAATAGAAAGTTAAAAACAATATTTATTGTAGAAATTGGACTAACAGCTCCTTCATAAGGTGATTGTGAAATTAAATGTACTGAAACATGGAAATTCCTTACACCATCATTTGGTACATAGTACGTACTTACGTTAGCTGCTATTGTTTTTTATTTGAAGATTATGGGCTTTGAGCTAGACGCATTTGCCTAAATACTGGCAGCAGCACTTGCCAGTTTTGTGACCTTGAACAAGTCTCTTAACTTCGAGTCTTTTTTCTGCATGTAAAACTGGAATAGTATCTATTTTAGAGGGGTGCTGTAAGAATTAGTAATGATGTATGAAAAGTACTGACTACAGTGACTGGCACAGTATAAGTGCCCAGTGACTACTGGGAGTCGAATAAAAATTTGCAGCTTAGGAGAAAGTTCAGATTAGGGGTTGAAATTTGGGACCTATTAACATGGAGTACTTGAACCTTTAAACATGTATGCTGAGAATAGACTTTCTAGAAAGGGAGAGGATAATATGCCTAAAGATCCCTGAATAGTTGGAAAGAGAGGCGATTTACTAAGAATAGTGGTTGAGGAATTTGTTGGAAGCTTGAAGCAAATAATGAAGGGCTGATGGAGTTTTCAAGGGCATTGGAGATAGAACTGAGTCAATTATTTAAAGGTTATTCAACAGCATTGAGTATCCAGATGAACTGAAACCATGAATTTGTAGTGATACTATTCTTTATAGTTATATGGTTTTCTCCAACTGTAAGAAAAGTGGAGGCCGGGCACGGGGGCTCACGCCTGTAATGCCAACACTTTGGGAGGCTGAGGCGGGCGGATCATGAGGGCAGGAGATGGAGACCATCCTAGCTAACACAGTGAAACCCCATCTCTACTAAAAATGCAAAAAATTAGCCAGGCATAGTGGCAGGTGCCTGTAGTCCCAGCTACTCGGGAGGCTGAGGCAGGAGAATAGCATGAACCCAGGAGGCAGAGTTTGCAGTGAGCCGAGATCGCGCCACTGCACGCCAGCCTGGGTGACAGAGCGAGACTCCATCTCAAAAAACAAAAAACAAAAAAACGTGGATTCAGAGTTGATGTTTTTTAGGATAAAGTGTTTTCTAAGTAGGCCATTGGTATCCGTTTCCACATGAGCTTCAGAAACGTGCTAGGAGTCAAAGCTAGATTGAGGAGGGTTCAGGAGCATATGATAGGTAAGGAAGCTCCATTAGTCAGTATAGATTCTTCTTTCAAAAATGTTGGCTGAGAAAGACCAAAATAGGAAAATGTAAGGAAGGAGGTGCACTGGCAAGAAAGTAGTGGTTTTGCTTTTGTTGTTTAATGGACAGGAATTACTTGAATGTATATTCAAGAGGAAACAAGGGAACCAAAAGAGAGGAAAGGTCTGAAGTTGAAGCAAAGAGATGGGCTAATGAATGACTCCAGGATCTAGAGTAACCTTAGACCTAGTATGTCCTTGGCACTCATTATAAAGTCTCTGATAAATTTGAAAACCACCTTTATTTATTTATTTATTTATTTATTTATTTATTTATTTATTTATTTATTTATTTATTGAGTTGGAATTTTGCTCTTGTTGTCCAGGCTGGAGTGCAATGGTGCAGTATCAGCTCTCTACAGCCTCTGCTTCCTGGATTCAAGCGATTCTCCTGCCTCAGCCTCCCGAGTAGCCGGGATTACAGGCATGCACCACCACACCCAGCTAACTTTGCATTTTTAGTAGAGACGGGGTTTCTCCATGTCCATGTTGGTCAGACTGGTCTTGAACTCCTAACCTCAGGTGATCCGCCCACGTCCCAAAGTGCAGGGATTACAGGCATGAGCCACTGCGCCCAGCCGAGAACCACCTTTATTATCAGTGAAATACCATGTGTAACTTCATGTTCTCTGGTCATAAGTAGTGCTAGAAGTAGAAACAAACTACTTGCTTTCTCATCTTTTATACATAATAAAGATAGGAAAAAGACAATACTAGGGTGTTTGATGCAAAAAAAGAAAACAGCGTTAAGGTTAAGAAAAATTTAGATCTACAAATACTATTGACTGATTTTAACAATTCAGTAATTTCTTTTAATGTTATTAAAAGTATAGTTTAAACACACTCATTTTTAAATTTTGCTTTCTTTATAATTCTACCTGTAAAGGCGTTTCTTTCTGCAGTATAATACATTTAATTATCTTTGTTATTACAAAAGTAAACACCGTTTCTGTATGTTTCTGTTAGTCTGTACATAGACTACATAGTGCTAGTAGTGATGTCAGCAAGAATAGCAATGTGGTATCTACATACTCATCTTCTCATCACTGAGTCTCATGTATAAGAACATTTTTTTAAAGTGACCTGTTGCTATAGAAGAGGAAAATTTATATTAAATGATAGTTCTTATACTGTTTTGACAATAATATTAAGAAAAAAGACATCACCTGTAGTCATGTTTTTATTATAATGGTATAAGGAAAAGCTTGAAACTGTATAGCTGTAGAATTTTATGTTGTCTTTTTTCAGAAGTTAGCATGCCAGTACATATTCAGTACACATTAATTACAGAAGTAATATATACTTTTAAAATTCAAACATTATAGAAATGTATCAGCAACAAGAGTTAATTATTTCTGCCCTTCTCCCTATCTTGGGAGTGAGTAAACAGTGCTAGCAGTTACATATATATATTATATGTATATAATGAAATATATAATAATCATATATTATACATTTAACATATAATATATACAAATAATTATGTAATATATAAATATATTATATATTTATATATTATGATAGTTATATGATATATAATGTATTATAATAATTATAAATATATGTAATAATTATAAATATAATTGTTATATATTAATACATTATATATAATGTAATACATAATGATAATTATATATAGCACATATATATCTGCCACATATTTTTCTACATATGTAACTTGACTATTTTGTGTACTTTCTGATTTTTAATTTTTAAAAATTAGTCTCACAAAATAACACGTGGGGTCACAAGTTCAAGTGCCGACAAAGACCAGGAAGGTAACACAAGTGAATGAAGAGGGCCTAGTATCGGTCTCAGAATGACAGGGGAAGGTAGTGGGCACTGGACACCTAAAAATGGCATGCTTCTTCTAAAAGAGGTCAGCCACAGATCCAGCTCAGTAGGTATGTATGCAGAAATAGATATACACAGATACTAAATTTTTTTCAAAGGAAGCCCAGAAATTCAGTTTTTTTAGGTGAATACTCTCAATTTTTAATGTTGGAATTGGGTAAATCTGGATTTGAGTCTGTCTCTACCACTTACTAGCTATAGAATTGTGGGGATGATGGAATCTAACAACTTTAGGAGGAAGATTTAATAATGCATCGTGAATTCATACAATGTGTAATTCTTATTAAATGTTGACTGTGATTAGTGGTTTTAAAGGTGTAGAAACAGGATTGATTACAAGGGAGCATCAGAGAGCTATTTTGGGTGATGGAAATGGTCTGTGTCTTGATTGTAGTGTTGGTTGCTTGACTGGACATATTTGTTAGTACTTATCAAACCCTTGAAGTTGATGGATTTTTTGCATATAAATTATACCTCAACAAAGCTGATTTTATAAAGATAACTGCCTTTCCCTTTTCTGTGTACTCCAGTTACATCAACTGTTAATAAAATAGAGTTGATACTAAAGGTTTCTAACATTTTTATCACTAGTCTCTTACTGTCCCCTCTGAGCCTCAGTCACAAGCCCCACAGTGTGAAAGATTTCGCCCGCTGGGAAACAAGAAAGAAAGAAAAAACTACCTTTATTAGTTCAGGATACTCTTCTCCTATACTGTGCGAACCATGTACTGGATTTATCAATTTGGATACTGTGCTTGATACATAATATGAGTAAAGCAGGCCACTTAGTTACTTTGCAAAAATGTTATAATGTAATCTACAAGCTAATTACCTACTGTTTAGTAATAAGCTATAAAGCTTAATAAACCAAGAAGAAAAATTAGAAGCAAAAGTAATATACAGGCGTACCTCAGAGATACGGTTTGGTTCCAGACCTCCACAATAAAGTGAATGTCACAATAAAGTGAGTCACATGAATTTTTTGGTTTCCCAGTGCATGTAAAAGTTATGTTTATACTATAGTCTGTTAAGTATGAAATGACATATCTAAAAACAGTATGCCTTAATTTAAAAATATTTTATTGCTTCAGAATGCTAATGATCATCTGAACCTTTAGCAAGTTATAATTCCTCTCCTGGTGAAAGGTCTTGCCTCAGTGTTGATGGCTGCTGACGGTCAGGGTAGTGGTTGTTGAAGGTTGCAGTAGCTGTAGCAATTTCTTAAAATAAGGCAACAATAAAGTTTGTCACATCAGTGAACTCTTCCCTTCATGAAAGCTTTCTCTGTAGCATGTGATGTTGTTTGATAGCCTTTTGCCCACAGTAGAATGTCTTTCAAAATAGGGGTCAGTCTTTTCAAACCCTGCTGTTGCTTTAGCAGAGCAGAGTAGATTTAGCTTAATTCCTAAGGGCCCTGGGATTTTTGGAATGGTAAATAATCATTAGCTTCAACTTAAAGTCACATGCTGCATTAGCCTATAACAGGAGAGTCAGACCTCTTTATCTTGGAAAAATGGTACTGATAGACTTGATCCATGTAGGGATGCCACAAACCTCCAATTTGGTAAACAAAACAACAGAAAAACAACACTATCTGCAGAGTATCATAAAGCAAAGTGCAATAAGAAGAGGTGTGCCTGTACTTAAGCATATAAAAGTTTAATTCCTTAAATGAGAATAAATTACCTGAGTAACAGCACTCATTGTCTTTGTGCATACTTCTTTAGGTATACGTGTATATGTGTGTGTGTGTATATATATATATTTATGTGCATTCTGTAAACACACGCATATATGTATCTTTCACAAACTTCTCCTAACTTCATTCTACCTCTGCCACTCTTGAGATTGCAAGTGGTAGTTAGAAGACTAACTCCTTCTCTACCACTTCCTCCTCCTCCTCTGCCTACTCACCATGAAAACAGTAATTCACTTCCACTTAATGAACAGTAAATACATTTTCTATTCCTTGTGATTTGCTTAATGACATGTTCTTTTCTCTAGCTAACTTTATTGTAAGAATACAGTCTGTAATACATGTAACATAGAAAATATGTGTTAATCAACTGTTTATGTTATTGTTAAGGCCTCCAGTCAGCAATAGGCTTCTTGAAGTTATGTTTTGGGGGGATCAAAAGTTATATGCAGATGTTTGACTATGCAGAAGGGTTAGCACCCCCAACCCCTGTGTTGTTCAAGGGTCAACTCTATAATTACAAACTGTGACCAAAGCACAAGCATCAAAAGAAGAAATACGTAAATTAGGCTGTTCTGAAAATTAAAAACACTTATGCTTCAAAGGACACTATCAAGAAAGTGAAAAGTCAGCTTATAGAATGGGAGAAAATATTTGCAAATTATGTATCTAACCAAGAGATCAATATCTACAATGTCTAAAGAACTCTTACAACTCAGCAATAACAGAAAGACAATCCAACCAATTAAGAAATGGGCAAAGGATTTGAATGGACATTTCTCCAAAGAACAGCATAAATGGCCAGTAAGCACATGAAAAGAGCCACATTATTACTCATTAGGGAAGTGCAGATCAAAACCATAATGACATAGGATAGCTAAATTGAAAAAGATGGACAATAATAAATGTGGTCAAGGATGTGGAGAAATGGACCCTTACATGTTGCTGATGGGAATGTCAAATGGCATTGCCATTTGGAATATAGTTTGGCAGTTCCTCAGAAAGGAAAACATAGGGATACCATATGACCCACTAGTTCCACTCTCTCTATATACTAAAGAGAATTGAAAACGTGTCTATATAAAAACTTGTATACAAATATTCATAGCAATGCTATTCACAAAAAGTAGAAACTACCTAAATGTGTGTCACCTAGTGAATATGTAAATAAAATGTGATATATCCAGATAATGGAATATTATTCAGCCACAAAAACGAAGTACTGAGTCATGGATGAATCATGAAAATATAAGGCTAGGTGAAAGAAGCCACATGCAAAAGACCACATATTGTATGATTCCATTTAGTTGAAATGACCAGAGTAGGCAAATCCATACAGACAGAAAAACTAGATTACCTGTTGCTAGGGGATGTGGGGATGAGAAAAGGGGGAATAACTGCTGATAGGTACAAGGTTTTTTGAGGGGGTGATGAAAATGTTCAGGCATTAAATGGTGGTGATGATGGTTGCACAACTTCCTGAATGTACTAAAAACCACCCATTGTGCACTTGAAAAAAGATGAAGTTTGTGATATAAAATATCTTTCAATAAAGCTGTTACTGTAAGAAATGTAGGTGTGTAATTTTTTTTTCCTGGAGTTCTGAATTCTTTCAAACTCATATTCATTCTTGTGAACCACAGTCATAGGTAGGAATCTTTGAACTTAGTAGTCCTAAAATTCCTTTTCCAGTTTATGTTGTGAGCTCTTCTATCAGTAGCTCAAGCTAATTTTAGAATAGAGAAGATGATTTTCATCTGTATGAACACTCACTGAGGTGCTCAGCAGTAGGATGCATAAGATCTCTGCATGTTCTTTAAGGGACCTGATTCATTCTTTGAATACTAGGAGCTTGTGTTTGTTTAGTATTTGTACTTTAAACAACATAGTAGTTCGTTGTCATTATATGCTTATTTCCAAGACATTTCAAACATAAAATCTTACTGACATAATACTACAGGAAGTCTAAACATGAAAACACTGAACTCCCAAAGGTCCATTAAGAATATGGTTTGGCCGGGCGCGGTGGCTCACGCCTGTAATCCAGGACTTTGGGAGGCCAAGGCGGGCGGAACATGAGGTCAGGAGATTGAGACCATCCTGGCCAACATGGTGAAACCCCGTCTCTACTAAAAATACAAAAATTAGCTGGGCATGGTGGCATATGCCTGTAATCCCAGTTATCGCAAGGCTGAGGCAGGAGAATTGCTTTATTTAACCAGGGAGTTGGAGGTTGCAATGAGCTGAGATCGCGCCACAGCACTCCAGCCTAGCGACAGAGGAAGACTCCATCTTAACAACAACAAAAGAATGGGGTTTAAAAATTATAATGTATATTTTCATTAAAAGTAATGTTATAAATAATTATTACTATTGTTTTAAGTGGGAAATATGTTCAAGGCTAGTTCATATAAATACATAATGGATGGCCCAATTAAAAAGTTAAAGAAATAATAATTTTAGGATACCAGTAATTAAATTAATCAGGAAAATATCTTTTTTCTCAGGGATTTCTTAACCTTTTTGACAAAATTAAACATCTCATTGTAGGTATTTGTTAGACATTATGGAGCCTTTCCTTAGAAGAATGTACTGAATTCATCATACACTTGAAAGGAATTCACAAAAATCTTCATCTAGACCTACATGGGGAAGGTAGGTGTGTGAGTCTGTTTGGGCTACCATAACAGAATACCACAGACTGGGTGGCTTAAACAACAGAAATTTGTTTTCTCTTAGTTCTGGAGGCTAGAAGTTCGAGATTTAGGTGTTGTCAGGGTTGGTTTCTGGTGTGGCCTCTTTTCCTGGCATGCAGTGTCCTCCTTACTGTGTCCTCACATGGTCTCACATAGCATGTGTGGACAGAGATCTCTGGTATCTCTTCTTCTTATAAGAGGACACCAGCCTTCTTGGATAGAACCCCCACCCTTACCTTATTTAGCAGAGGGCCAAAATTCACTGAAAATGTTCTCAATCAATGAGAAAGGGACCACTCTGCACACTTTGATTCTAGATTTTAGGCCTGCCGACATGTAACACCGGCAAAATGAGGCCTCCACTATCAAGCCTGCCTTTTTGGCAAACTATCTTAGGGTTTGGCCTGACAGGTAGTAAAAAAGAAATATTTATTTGCCTGGCTTAGTTTTCTGCATATATATCTTCACAAATAAAAAGTGATGATCAGGCTACAACATACCAGGTTTGAGGATTCTGGGACCTGGATTTTGAGCCCTCCTCCCTCATTTTCTTTATCTTCTTACATAATTTGACATGAATTATCTATAAGTTTCCTTACAATGCTGTCTTCCCATAAAAGTAAATAAGAAAGTTCACACTATAATTATTGGAAATATTTATTTTGCATAATTTGCATATGTGATACTAGATTAAGATACTGAAGGGGAATAAAACAATGCTTATGATATTAACCCTGATCTTAATTCACCTACATGTTTTAAGATTCATAAGTCATTTGTACAAATCTCAAATCCAGAATATTTTGTGTGTTGTATAATATGCTATCAGAGGGTTTTATTTTTTTGTTTAAAAAATGTCTTATGGATAATTTCAAATATTTGTGAAAATAGATAGGACAGGATAATGAACCCCTATGTACCCAAAACCTAGGCCCTAACAGCAGTTATTAACCCAGAGCCAATCTGCCTCCTTGCTAGCCTGTTAAATTCTTCTGCATATTTTGAAGAAATACCAGACCTCATTTCATCCGCTAATATTTTAGAATGCATCTCTAAAAGAACAAGTATGCTTTCTTTTTAAATCAATTTAAGTGCCATGCCATTATCTTAGGAATGATTGTTAATTTTTCCTCGGTTTTATAAAACCAAAGTGGTTTGTGTTTACAGTTGTCTCATTAATGTCCTGTTTGTTTATGAATCAGAATGTAAATGAGGTCCACAGTTTGTAATTATTCAATACTTCCTTTAAGCCTCTTTCAATCTGTGGACTTCCTCCACAACTTTAAAAATATATATATTTGTTGAAACAATTTAGAGTTTTTCATTCTGGAGTTTGTTGAGTGTTCCTCTGTAATATGATTTAAAATGGTCCTCTGTTGTTTGCTTTTTCAGTAAACTGGTAAATGTATTTAGAGCTATAAAGCCTAACACAGTAGCCGTCAGCCACATTAACTATTTTAAATTTAAGGTTAAATTAATTAAAATTAAATAAGATAAAAAATTTAGTTGCTAAAGTACAAAGCTCATTTTAAATGATTAATAGCTACATGTGGCCAGTGGCTACCATATTGGGCAGTGCCTTGATAGAACAGTTCCATCATGTGGGAAGTTCTGTTAGTCAGTGCCGCTTTAGATAGCGGCTTGATCAAATTCAAAGGTTTCTTCTCCTTTGTGTTCTTCCATTAGGAGGCCCATGATGTGTGATGTCTCATTGTCCTTTTTTCCTGATGTTAGCAGTTATTGATAGTCAATGCCTGAATCCATTCATTCATTAAAGGATGCAAAATGTTGACCATAGGAGTTTTAAAGAATTACTTCTGGTTGGGTTGATCTCCAGAAGCTTTATGGCTGAGGTAACATTTAGTTGAGCCTTGAAATTTCTCTAAAAGTTTGGTAAGTGAAGGTACAGGGAAAAGAGGAATTTTGTGGTTGTGGGTTGTGGTGGTTGTGTTTGTTTTTGTTTTTTAAACAGGGCAGAAGACTAATGTGTTTGGTGCACAAGAAGTATGGTAATTTAAAATTGAAAAGTATATTTAGAGCCTATACTATGTAGATCCTGAATGCAAGGACAAGGCATTGGATTTTATTTGAAAGGGAAATGCTATAGTAGCTATTTGTTGGTTGCCTACCATCCAGTTATCCTTTTTCTCTTTTTAACAATGCCCTTAAATGCTTCAGAAAATGTAATTCAACACCTCACTCTAGGCTTATGTCTATCATCGTATTCCATTTTGTTTTCCTTGACAGGGGTGGGCATGTGACCTAAGCTGTTCTAAACAGAATGAATATCAAGGCTTTTGGTTGTAAGTGATGAGATACAAATACTCTCTCTTCCCCTGGATGTGGTACCTGGAAGTGCTGTACTTATTTTGTCAGGCTGATGAGGAAGCCAGCACACAGCCGGACAAAATAACACAGAGAGATCAGGCAACCACTGAGCTCTCTGTCACTAGAGATTATTGTTTCCTGTTCTAGAACTTTATAGAATAGAATCATACAGAATGAATTCTTTTGTGTTTCTTCTTTTGCTCTATGTTTTTGGAATTCTTTTTTGTCTTTTTTATATGTTTTCGTTTCCCTTACCTAGGTGTGGGAATATATCTATATGTTAGGTCATATATCTATATGTTCATCTTGAAAGAACTGTTTTCCAAAGTGGTTGTACTATTTTATATTCCCACTGGCAATTTTTGAGAGTTCTAGTTGAAGCTTGTTTTAAAGCTTTGCTAGGATAATTACAGAGTAGCTTTTACTTGGCAGTTAAGTTAGCCCTGCTCCTAAGGTGTGGGTGGACTTCCTGGTCTAGTAATACCCATGCATTTATCAAGGTCTCTCCACTTCGGAGTTCTCTCTTGCTGGTCAGAACTTTAGCATCTTCCAGATTTGTGGGATGGAAGGGTTTATTTAAGCTTTCAGCAGCAATTCTTTGCGTATTCTTAATAGGTGACATCTGTTCTTAAGGTGTCACCTTACCCATGTGCAGCTTGACGTTCAGCCTAAGACTAGGACTGTGAGGCAAATTTTGGAGTTTTTCTTTGTTTTTGTGTGTGTGTTTCTTGTTGTTGTTTTAAAAAACTGATACTGGTACTCTGAATGTTTCTGTTGCCTGAGCCCCTCTAAACTCTCATCTCTGTCTCCTCAGTTTAGCAAGATCTCCCTCCTTTGCTTGGGTTCTCCCTCAATATGCCAGAATCCAGGAAGTCTCCAGATAGAAAGGGCAGTAATAGGACTCACTTTAATTTGTTTCCCTTTTCTCAGAGATCAGTCTTACACTATCTGTTGTCCAGTGTCTGCATTTTTTTTTACATATTTTTCTGTTTTTTAAATTGTTCACAGCAAAATTGCTGATCTGTTGCTACTTCCTCTTTTATAACCAGCAGCAGTTCCATGAGTTTTTTTCTTTAAATCTTTTTTCGTTGCAACTGAAAATGGGGTCTTCTGCCATGTCTTCCAACTGGCTGTCATTTGTATTTACAAATGCTTTGGATTTCTGTATGCTTATTTTATATCCTACTACTTTACTAAATTTTCCTGTTATTTATAGTTATTTTTCTATTGACTGTCTTGACTTTCCAACTAGATATAATCTGCACATGGACCCAGTTTTACTTTTTTTTTTTCTTTTTTTTTTTTTTTTTTAACAATTCTTGTCTAATTGCACTGTCTGATATTAGTAACTATAGTGGCCACTCCTGTCCTCATTCCTACTTTTAGTAGGAAAGCCTGTAGGCTTTCCCCTTGAATAGGAAGCTTGCTAATTATATTTTGTTTTATATTTTGTTTGCTTCTGTTTTATATATTTTCAATTATTTTGTCAACAGATTGCCAACTCTTCAGGAGCAGGACTCTGCATGCCTCTTACTTATATGGACTAAAGTATTCCTGCTATGTGTTATGTTTTGTGCTAGTCATTGGAGTTGCAAAACAAAACCCTGCTGTGTCCCATCAGAATACTCCCCCCACCCCAAAATTAAGATCTAGTAAGGAATATAGGCATTACACAGATAAAGCAAATGTGATAAAATTTCAGAAAGTGACAGTGTCAGACACTAAAGGAGCCTATAACAGAATGACCTAACCTAGTATGGGAGAATCAAGAGATATCTTCCCTAAAGAAATAATGTTTAATGAAAATCCAAAGGCAAGAGAGACAGTTGATACCTTTCTAAAAGACATCCATTATTACTGGAAAGAAGAGATAGAATGGGAAAGTGGGTCACAAGAGAAAAAGATTTAGAAGTAGTTAGGAAGAATCGGACTGTGGAGAGCTTGACAAGCCCTATTAAGATTGTGAACTTTTTCCTTAAGTATAATAAAATAGGAACCATCTTTGCTTTTTTGGTTTATATGTATATATATGTGTGTGTTTATGTTTGATAACTACTCTCACTGAGGAGTAGAAAAGAAATTGTAGGAAGCTGAGCATTTTCGTTTCTTATAGCTGCCAGTCATTTAACTTTTAAACCAATGTTTTTCTTACAAATTGGAATGCTGTGGCAGGTAGATTTTAATTCTGAGAGCTAAGCACTATTTCTTACATAAGCAAGAAATATATTCATGTCTGAATCCTTTAAAAAAAAAAAGCAAGGAACACAAACTTTTTAATGTCATGGGAATTAGTATTGAGCCTGAATTCTTTTTAAGAGGTGAGGAATACAGACTTTTTAATGACTATGTATTTGAATGTTGAATCCATCCAGTTACTAGCTCTTTGGGAAAAAAATTACTAAACTGCTAGAAGCTTTGGTTTTCTCATTTGTAAAATGAACTGTTGTTTTAAGGATTAGCTGGGTGAACTCTTGTAAGGCACTTAGGATTTGGCTGGTACATATATATCAAATCTTAGGTGTATTTATTAGCTATTCTTAAGAACTTTAGTTCTTAAATAAAAAGGACAGAAATATATAAAAGAAGACAGAAAGATAAAGCAACAGGGATGCAGAGACTATAAATTTAGACATTCTCTTACGATAACATCCCCATTATATAAGTGAGCAAACTGAATCTTAGAAGTCATTTGAAGTTCATGACTATATAAATAGTAGAGCTGGGGTTTTATTACAGGAGTCTGACTCGAGAACTCAAACTCCATATCACTGTTGTATAGTTTCTTTCCTAAAATAGCATCTGTTTTAGTCGATTCTCTCTCATATTGCAGTCAAAACTACAGAGCAATAAATGGGAATGGTTGATTACGTCTTGGTGTTTAGTGAGACCAAAAAATTGTCATAACAAACTATTTTCTGATTTAGGTGATAATGAAAGTTTTTCATAGTTGAAAAATCTTTTTTAGGGTTTATCTACTTAACCGTTTCATTACATAATTAGCTGTTAATGTGTAGTTAAGTAAGTAATGTTTCATCAGACTTTTTTTTAGTATTTGCCATCTCTAAAGGGTGATGTCTGAAAAAATATCTGAAATGACTGCATTTGAACACTGTAGTGTAAGATTGGTGGCGGGTGTTCATGTTCGTACATATGAAATATTCTTGGGGTTTGGGAGAGGGGCATTAAGGAGAATATAATTTGTATTAACAAAGCAATTTTCTTTGGGCTATCTACTGGAAACCTAGAAATGATTGAAAAATATTTTTGTAAAAAAATATTTTTTTTTTTATAAAAAAGACATCTTTGTAAAAATATTTTTTAGAATGGCAGTACACATAAATTAAGTAGCCCACTTCTTCAAGTGATGTTCAGAAGCGGAAACATCACTTTGATGTTAACAGAAGTTATCATTGATTTTTTTTTTTAACTTCTAAATAGGATTGTTTTTAAGCTAGAGTAAATGTATGGGAAATTAGTAGTATCATGTTTTCCGTTTTAAAGGGTTAACCAGTTTTTAAAATCATTAATACTTCAATGAAATTTTAATATAATTGGCACGATATTTATCACATTTCTGTTTATCCAGAATGATGGGAATGAACTATATTCTGTTCACCTGTTTATCTTTTTTTGTAACATAAATAAAATTTTTAAAGAAATCTGTGCCTGTTTGTAACAAATTTGCCCAATGCTAAAGTATACAATTCAGACTTCCTCTCTAATTCCAGTTCTAGAGGTTTTCCTCCACAGCTTGTATATACCCTTAGGCTCATCAGTGTTTATGTAAATGCATAGACACATATATGACATGTTTAATATCTGCATATTATAAACTATACATACATAATTTTAAAGTTAAAATTAAATCATACTTTACTGCTCATCTGAAACATTTTTAATTTAATATGTGTATCCAATTAGTACATATATAATTATTTGTTTATTGAATATTTTATTATAAGGCTGTATCAGTTTATTCATGTGCATGTTGATAATAGTTTTAGATGTTTTTTTTTTACTGTTAATAAAGACTTTCACTAAGCCAGCCCTATGATGTAGGTATTATCTCCATTTTAAAAGATGAAATTGAGGCACAAAGAGATTGGGTAACTTGCACACCAAGTAAGTAATGGAGCTGGTTTTAGAATCCTGGCAATATAGCTCAGAATCCACAATCTTCAATATTACATTATGCTGCTTCTTTGCCTTCTGTTTTTGCTCTGTTTACCCAACTGGAAAAATTTCATGTTTAAAATATATCTTAACTGGGACTACTCCTGTAGTCCCAGCTGCTCGGGAGGCTAAGGTAGGAGGATTGCTTGAGTCCAGGAGTTCTAGTCCAGCCTTGACAACATAGTCAGACCCTGTCTCTTTTTTAAAAAAGTAAAATCTGATATTAAAACTCTCCTGAGCCTAATATGCTATCTTACGGATATTGGAAACGTTGCTATCACAAATTACACAGTTATGGTTTGTAGCTGTGTATAATATAGAAATAGAAGGTTTAAGCCCAAACCTTACCAGTGCTTCTCAAACTTTAATGTGCATATAGATCACCGAGTGTGCAGGAGGATCTTGTTAAAATATAAATTCAGATTCCACAATCTGGAATGAGCCTGAGTCTCTGCATTTCTAACACACTCCCAAGGTGGCCAGTACTGCTAGTCTACTCGTGAGTGGCAAGGATTTAGGCAGTTTATACTGACCTTTGGCAAACCTTGTTAAGTGTTTTATTGAATCAGTTTCATGTTTTGTTTCTGCTGCCTGTTTTTATAAATTGTGTGTGGTAAAGAAATGGGTACAGTCTTTCTAGTCATTTCAATTCTATATGTGTGGCATTTAACAATAAATGAGAAAAATAAATTGTGCCTTTTTTTGCATCAATGCACGGTACTTAAAATGAATATAATCACTTATTTGTATACTTAATATGGTCCTCCCTCGTATCTCATCATTTCCACTGTTTCATTCTTAATTGAGGGAAACATAATGTATGTTTTCATTTTGAAGGGTATAGCTGTAGTTGAACCAAAAATATTGTTTTATCACTGTTATTTTTTCTTTAGTAATAAATAATATACTTTACACAGTTACAAAAATCAACACCTGTTCAATGCTATGTGCCAGGCCCTATATAAAGTGCTTAATGGGCATGATTTCATTTTAATCATCAGGACATCCCTCATTTATTCATCTATCAGCTATTTGTGCGCCTCTTCTGTATCAGAAACTGCCTACGGGGGGAGGCAAATAAACACAAATTCTGTTCTCCTACAGCTTAGTGCATTGGAGTGGGGGGTGCGATACAATATTCAAGCAATCATAGAAGTGTGATAGTTGTAAACAAAAAGTTGTTAATTATAATATTTGCTATTTTCTCCACTCAACCATGTAAGAAAATTCTGCTTTTGCCTTCTAAGCTTTTTCTGACTAGCTTCCTTCCCTACCTGACTCCAAGGAGAATTCTTTCTCTGCTCGGTTTCTGAGCTGTTGTGATGCCAGATCCAACTAATGGGTTAGAACTAATGATGTATGAAATACAAAATTTTAAGACAAATATCTGAAGAGACATTGTTTACATTAATTTGAGGGAATAAATATTCCCAGTACTTAAGATTGTTAGAATTGTTGGTGAGAAAAATTTGAAAGATTTTTTGAAGATTTAGAAGACAATGCAAGACTTTTCTTTTTTTTTTTTTTTTTTTTTTTGAAGTACCAACATGTGTGGCCCTGACAGAAATTACTACACCAACTTGTGGCTGATTTGGACATGCTTTTCGGGGAATGCTATTTTTAACAAGCTGTGTTCTGTTTTTTTCTTGTAGCAGTACTGACTTCCCTTTTGATTATTAATTGATAGAAAATTCTTTCTGGTATTGATCAGATCTATCTATTTGATCTTTATCTATAAACACTACATTGTTGAGATTTCCAAAATGTTTGTTTTCCCCATTCCACTTATGATTTTGAGCTTCCTGGGATTGTGTTGAAGATTATTATAAGAAACTTTAGCTTCTCAATATTAAAAGGAGCTCTATGTAATTGTTTCTCTTTTAAAGGGAGGATCTGAAAAATTTTATAAATTTATCTTGGATATTAGTTTATTCATTATGTTTAATTTTAGGAAATGGTGCTCTTGCAGAACATTCTGAAAATGTGCATATTTCAGGAGTGTCAACTGGTAAGTCATTTTTTGTAATGTTTAAATTTCATGCATGACTTATATGGTAAATATTGAAAGCCACCTGGTATCTTACGAAGTGATATTTGGCTATAAAAATTATTACTGCTTTTTGCAGCATGTAATAAGGAATGAAGTAACTGGAACATGGAAAAATTCTCATAAGATAAAACTGATACTTGCATGCCCATGGATTGATTATACTTTTCCAAACGGACTGCATAATTATTTTTTCATCCAAACATTGAACCTAGGGAAAAGTTAGCTCAAGTTGAATTAGTATTTTCTTTCCATACAAAGTTATGTGAAATGAAATTTACTGAAATGTGATTGTAAGGCTCTAATCCTATCCCTACATAAAACTATTGTAGTTGAGCACACAGTTTATTTGCTATTAAAAGCAACCCAATATGCTTGTGTCCATGAAATTCGGAAATTCATCATTGAGGTAAATGTATTTTTTGTACTCATCTAGGCTTTTATAACTTATAATTACTTTATAACTTTATAATTACTTAAAGACTTACAACTACTAAAATTTTTATTCTTAGGTCACTTCCACAACTCTGTTACCGTTTTTGCTGTATCAACCACAGTTACTAGGAGAACTAAAATATTTATTTTTGCATATATTGAAATAGATTTTTCTTACTGTTCATTTATTATTTCCCTATATTGGTAAGTTTTGTGTGGTTAAAACTGCACTTAGTGTATTTATCAATCCATTGATTAACTTCTTTGTGTCATCTTGTAATTCGTTTGGTTCTTTTTTCCTCACTTGAAGCAAATCTTGTTCTTTTGTTTTATGTCTCACTTTGTATTCAGAAAGTTTATAGACTTAAGAAATACTCTGAGGGTTAGTATGCTCTAGTCGAACACATCAACAAGCCTAGTTTCCTGAAAATGCAAAGCAAGTGCTTCAGTGCCTGCATTAATTTTTTTTCATAGTTTGTTTCACTTTTTAAAAAATATGTTCTCAAATGATACATAATTGTAAATATCAAATAACAATAAGGTTATTTTAAAGATGGCCTTCTCCTTTTTTCTTTGCATTTTGAATAATGAGAATTTTAATTACTTTTCCAGGTTGTAACTATAAAGTTGCTTGTTTACAAACATTTTAATTTATACAACCAAATGGTTACTATATAATTCAGTAGTTTTCAAAAGGTTTGGTCTCAAGACCCATTATAAACTTTTTAAAACTACTGAGGCCTGTTTTAGTCTACGTGCGCTGCTACAACAAAATACTACTGTGAATAGCTTAAATAACAGACATCAATTTTTCTCACAGTTCTGGAAGTCCAGGATCAAAGTGCTGGCACGATTGGTCCCTAGTGAGACCTCTTTTCCTGGCCACCTTCTCATTGTGTCTTCACATGGCCTTTTTACTATGAATGTTCCGAGAAAGCAAGAGGTCTCTTGTGCCTCTTCTTCTAACAAGAACATCAGTCCTATGGTATTAGGGCCCCATCCTTATGACCTCATTTAACCCCACTTACTTCCTTAAAGGCTGTATCTCCAAATACAGTCACATTGGTAGTTAGGGCTTCCACATATGGGCTTGATGGGGGACACAATTCAGTCTATAACAAGGACTTAAAAGAGTTTTTGTTTATGTGAGCTACAGCTACCAATATTTACTATGTTAGAAATTAAAACTGAGAATTTGTTTTAAAACTCATTAGTACAATTAAAAATAACAGTAACCTATTGCATGTTTACATCAATATGTAGTATAGTTTTATGAAAAATATATTTTTCAAAACAAAAAACACCCATAAGAACAGCTTTATTTTATAATTTTATAAAGTAATGATTGGCTTAAAAGAAGATAGCTAGATTCTCCTATCTGTTTCTGCACTCAGTCTTTTGCAACATCATGCTTTGTTTGACATACTAGGAGACAGGCCAGCCTCACAGTGATGTGTAATTGGAAAAGAGAGTAATATTTTAATAGCCTTTTTCAGATAATCATGAATATTCTGTGATAATAGACCAAAACTCAAAAAGAGGTAGTTTCTTTAAGGTTAGTTGCAATGTGGAGTCTGATACCATATCATTGAGCATTTTGTGCTCTGTTACATTAAAATCTAATTGGGTCTTTCTTACCCTTTGAATCAATTTTCTTACCATGTATGATTTTATAATGTTCTTTGATCACTTCCAAATGCAGATTTGCTGAGTTATGCAGATTAATGCAGAGTATGAGAAGTTATGAAAAGTTGGAAATTTGGACAGATACAGTACTATATTCTGAATTTTGTGTCAACTAATCAAGAGTTAGATTATACTTATTTTTAGCTGTTTTCTTGTGATTAGACCACTAGGCTATTGTTGAACATTGATAATACCCTTCAATAAATTTCTGTTTGAAGAAAGAAATCAGAAGTAAAGATATTTTACATTTTTTAATCTTTTTTTTCTTCTGAATTTCAGATATATATTTAGAAATATGTATTAGCTTGCTAGGGCTACCATAACAGAATGTCCCAGACTGGGTAACTTAAACAACAAGAATTTATTTTCTCACTGTTTTGCAGGCTAGAATTCTGAAATCCAGGTGTCAGCAGGGTTGGTTTCTTCTGAGTTCTTTCTCTTTGGCTTATAAATGGTGTCTTACTTTCTTCACAGTCTCCCCTCTGTGTGTGTTGTCCTGATCTCCTCCTCTTATAAGGACACCAGTCATATTGGATTAGGGCCACACATATGACCTCATTTTAACTTTAACTCTTTAACGACTGTCTCTCCAAATCCAGTTATGTTCTGATGTACTAGGGTTAGACTTTAAAATATGAGTTTTCGAGGCAACACAATTCAGGCCATAACAAAATGTGTGTTTTAATTAAATATATTTATATGTCAATAAAATACTCCATTTCAGAAGTGAGTAAAACCTTATTCATGGCTTATTTTTTCTAAGTCTCATCTTATAAAATCTTTCTAACATAGAATGGGAAGAATAATACATGAAATCTATTCCAATTATATTATTAAAAATAAATGGATGCTGTCTCCAAAGGTATGTCTGGGTACACAGAGTCATTGCTGCTTTTTTTTGTTTTGTTTTGTTTTTTTGTTTTTTGCTTTTTTTGTTTTTTTTTGAAATAGAGTCTCACTCACTCTGTTGCCCAGGCTGGAGTACAGTGGTGTGATCTCAGTTTACTTACAACCTCTGCCTCCCGGTTGAAGCGATTCTCCTGCCCCAGTCTCCCAAGTAGCTGGGACTACAGGCGTGCACCACCATGCCCAACTAATTTTTGTATTTTTAATAGAGACGTGGTTTCACCACGTTGGCCAGGCTGGTCTCAGACTCCTGACTTCAAGTGATCCGCCCACCTTGGCCTCCCAAAGTGCTGGCATTACAGGCATGAGCCACCATGCCTGGCCTCATTGCATTTTTTTCTGAGGCCAGTACGGAGCTATAGATGTAATGTTTAATGGAGTATAAGCTTTCTGAAATCCTTGCATCCCCAGTAGAAACTAGGGCCCCTTCAGTGCTGGTCTAAATGGAGAGCTAGCCTTTGGAAGAATCTCAAAACACAGGACTTGCTTTCTATTGAGATCAGCAAGCAACAGAAATGGCGAGATGCTTCAGTATTCTATGCTACCATCTATTTCTGCTCTTCCCCTGCTCTTTTCACCTCTGCTACTCTATTTTCCGGTGCTCAGTGCCCTGCTCGATTGTCGTTTGCACTTTGGAAAGTATATTGATGATTTTAGAAAGAATTTTAATTGTCTACACCGAGTGTTATCAGGTAATTTATTTTCCAAATCAGGACACTTTGAAAGCAAAATAATACATTATTTCTAATTATGCTGCACCAGTGACAAAACAAGAACTGTTCTGGACATATCAGGCTGTATAGTCACCCTGTTGGCAATGAATTCAATTCATTTAACATGTATCAAGCACCTGATAGGACCTTGTGCCAAGGAGGGTGGAAGTAAGTGGTGAGTAAAATATTCTGTCTCAAGGAACTTACCACTTAATAGCAGAAGTAAATGTGCAAACCGTACCTATAATATGGTCTTAATGTACTAAGGCACATTATGGCAAATAATGAACATATTAAGTTAGAATATGAATTTGTAAAAAGCCTAGTTATAATATCTGGTAAGTAGTAAATGACTTAATATTAACTTTTCTTATTTTATTAATTAGGCATAGTATTAAGTGCTTCATTCTGTTTACTCATGAATTTTTTGGGGAATTACTAATTTCTAATTAATAATATAGTTTTGGTTCTTGTGCTTGGAATAATTTGTTCTTTTTTTAATATTCTGTTTATTTCCATCTTCTTCCTGCTCAAATCCTTGCCAGGAAAGATAAATCTTTGCCTTTTTGCTTGTTCTTATGCTACAGGGTTGGCATAAGAAATTGTAGTTAAATTATCAAAAAGTATGTATCTAGTTGTTATATAATGGGAAAGAATATTGGATAAAATCTAATTTTTGTACTTTTTTAAAAATTTAGTACTTTTCTTGGTCCAGAATTTTAAATCTCCCTTCATATATTAAATAAAGGAGAAAAGACAAATGATATTTTTATAAATTTAATAACATATGAAAATTAGTATGAATTGTACCGCAGAAACTGCCAAGTAATTTAATTGCATACACAAGAGAGTAGGAAGGCTATTTTAATCACTTTTTTTTTTAAATGTCTAAATTATATGTTTCTTTTTGAAATGTTTAAAATTACCAAATTACTGCTCATCTGCTACATAGAATGAAATATATCTTAGGTCAAGTTGATTTACCACAAAGCCCTTGTACACATTAAACACATATATTTGATTTTTTAAAATATATCTGCTTTAACCTGAATTACTCTGTAATCTATGATATTGACTTTAATCAGGATATTCTAGAAATAATTTATGTTCTCCTTATTCTTGATTACTTCTAAATCAAGTTTTTTGTTTTCACAAATTCTATTTATTATACAAGTTTCATTAAACATTTAGAAAAAAGCATTAGAAAATCGCCCATTAACCCTACCTTCCTAGAATAATTAATAATAGTATATTAAATTTTTTATTTGTCCTTTTGTGTACATACCTTAAAAATAATTGTATATGCATTTGAATTATCCCTAATTTTATCTCCTGCTCTTTCTATTTAACACTATGTACATTTTTCCCTTAGTCTTCATATCCATTATTGTAATGCCTGCATAAAATTTCCATCACGTGACTTCATTATAATGGGTTGTTTCCAATGGATTTTGCCTAATTTGGATCTTGCTCAAGAGATATATTCTTATACAGTTGACTCTTGAACAAGATGGCAGTTAGGGCCACCCTGCATAGTCGAAAAACCATGTATAATTGTTGATTCTCCAAAAGTTTAAGTACTCAGTAGCATGCTGTTGACTGGAAATCTTAACAACAACATAAACATTCAATTAAATTAATATACGTTATATGTATTAAATGCTGTATTCTTTTTTTTTTTTTTTTTTTTTTTTTTGGAGACAGGATCTGGCTTTGTCACCCAGGCTGGAGTGCAGCGGCATGATCTCAGCCCACTGCAACCTCCACCTCCTGGGTTCAAGCCATCCTTCCACCTCAGCCTCTTGAGTAGCTGGGACTACAGGTGCTCACCACCATGCCCAACCAATTTTTGTTTTTGTAGAGATGGGGTTTTGCCATGTTGCCCAGGCTGGTCTTAAACTTGTGAGTACAAGTGATCTGCCCACCTCGGCCTCCCAGAATGCTGGTATTACAGGTGTGAGCTACCGTGCCCAGCCTTAAATGCTGTATTCTTAAAGTAAGCTGGAGAAAAGAAAATGTTATTAAGAAAATCATAAGAGAAAATCCATTTACAGTATGCTACTGTATTTATTGATACTGTAAGTTTACATTAGCTATTTACAGTTGAGTCATCTGTCTGATAAGGTGGGCAGCTGCAGTTGCAGACCTCAGTCTACAGTACATATCAAGCAATTCAGCTTTTTCTTGTGATGTCGTGACTTTTCTTTGCTTCTTGGGAGCACTTGTAACATTACTAGTAGCACTTCGTATGGATCCCATGGTGTTATTTGGGGTTTATGGTATTGCACTAAACAAATGAAAAATACATGAGAACCACCAGAGATCGCATTATACTGTGACACACAATTTACTGGAGATACCAACTGCTCACATGGAGGTGATCAGCATCACACAGTGGTTTAAGCAGATACTTGCAAATTGAGCTCACCAAAATAGCAATCGGAGGTGGCTACAGAATTATTAGTTGTATAGTATGTCCTATAATTAATTCTATTCAGTTATGATTTAGTATTCATCTTTATACTTCTCTTGAATGTAAATGGTGCTATGTGTGGTCTGCAAGTGTTTGTGTAAGTTTTGATAAATTCTAACTCTTTATAATAGGTTAGTGTATTTTTTATGGTAGTAAGTGATAAAATAGACTAGTATTTTACATACATATGCATTCATGATATACCTAATTTTTTTTCAAAATTTCCAGTCTCTGATTTGTCTGCAAGGTTTTTCAAATTGTCACAAATCTCCAAAACATTTTCCAGTGTATTTATTGAAAACAATCCATGTGTAAGTGAACTCACACAATTCAAACACATGTTGTTCAAGGGTCAAATGTATATCTAGCCTTTTGTATTTCTAAGAATATTTCCTTAGCATACATTTCTGAAAGTGAAATTACTGTATCACAGGTCATAAATAATTTAATGACTCTAGAAACTTTCTGACAGATTGCCTTCCAAAAAGGATGTACTAATTTACACAGTTGTCTGCATTTACTTTCAGTATAATCATGTTTTTCTTGCTTAACTTTTTTTCTTACTATGTTTCCATTAAAGTGTCAACCTTTTATTTTCTGTCAAACTGTTAAAAAAAAAAAAAAGTAACGTTTTCTTTTCTTTTTGATTCATGGCCTGGAGTTGTAACATTTCAAAGAATAAGAGAATGAGATTTGCTTCCTTTATAGTTAGGCAAAAACTAGCCTGAAGTTTATAAAATATTTTCTGTTTGCTAATAGGAACAGATGTTAAGGCTTGCTGCTTTCTCAGGCAGAAGCTTTTTTTTTTACATAGGAAGATTAACATGGTATTTCCAATTACCAGTGATACAACTTCCAAATATTCGTACTTTTTAATAATAGCTGAAGTCTGAAATTACCTTGATTTTGAGTCTACTCTACATTTGACTTGAAATCTTTTGTCAGGCAAAGCTGACATTTCTGTGAGCTGAGAGAGAGAATATTTACTTAGGAAGTTCCTTTCTTAATCCTTATTCATATTAACTAAATTAGCAGAGTATATAAAATAGACTTCAGATAGTTTTTAAGTATTGTTTATACTGTCAGAATTTTATTCTATCAAAATCATCAGCCTTTCTTGCTTTTATGTATTTGCATTTTATAGTTTCTAATATTTGAAGGCCTAGCACATTGCTAATCCTGTATGCCTTTTACAACTGTTAATTTAGTTGTGGCCTTTAAAATAGGGACATATTGTCTAAATTGCAGTAAATTTGCTTTCAGATTAGTTAACAACATTTTGTAATAATGGAGAGTACTAAATTAAAATGGCTTTTGTTTTTAACCACAGCTTTGGGCTTAAATATTTTAACATGGTATTTTGAAATTTTCCTGGAAGAACATCTAGTCTGATAAAGCTTTTATTATCCTAGAATGTTTAAGATCTTCCAAATAAAGAATTTGAAAGGAAATAAAGGTTAAATTATAATTATCTCTGATAGAAGTTTACAATTATTTTTTAAATATAGAAAAGTTACATGAATAAGTAGCAGGTCAAGTGGTCCTTTGCACCTTTCCTATGTAATTTTAATATTATTTTACAGTTATTTAATTAGGTACCTGGACCTCTTGCTAAAGTTACTAAGAAGAATTTCACTAGTTCTTTTGACCAGTGTTATAAAAATGTCTTTCATCCATGTTTCAAATGAAGAAAGAAGGCTTATTACATTTTAGTTGATTATTAATACATTAGGGTTTTTAGGATTTCAGAATATAGAAATAGAACGTAGTGTGAACCCAAGAAGCTATCCTTTATATAAAGAAAATGAGTGGGGAATATGAGACAGTACATTCTTTATATAAAAAAAATTACTATAGGATGCTAATAATTTTTAAAGTCATTGTCTACCTTCAGAGTTTACTTCTGAGACACTTAAAGTTTTAAAGTAGTGAACTCCCTTTAAGTTTTGGAAAGGCAACTAATGGTGCTATTATTATTTCTATATTATGTACTCTCTAATTTAATCTTATGGCCAATGTCTTATATGAAACATCTTTATGTTATATAATTATAACCTATTTTATATTACATATCAAGTATTTATTGAACAATTATGTATTTATAACAAAATAATTATGTTATATTTTTATGTTACATTACAGGTTGACTATCCCAAATCTGAAAATCCAAAAATCAAAATGCTCCAAAATCCAAAACATTTTGAGCAACGACATAACACTCAAAGGAAATGCTCATTGGAACATTTTACACTTCAGATTTTTGGTTTTGGGATGCTCAACTAGTAAGGATATATCTGCACATATTCCGTAATTTGAAAAAAAATCAGCATACTTCTGGTCCCAAGGATTTTGGATAAGGAATATTCATTGTATGTTGTAATAAACAATAACCCCAGCGTTAGAGCAGCACATGTGAGTACCAGAACTATAGACAAGACAGAACAGGTTGTATTGTGACAGAGTATGCAGTGCTTAGATGGTAGAAGTGAAGTTCATCTGGATGGATATATTTATTTCATTGAATGAGCCAAACCTAGTGAAGGTAAAAAGGCAAGTTCTGTTCAAGCATTTGACATTTTCTTTTCCAATCTGTAACTTTGGGAATGACTCTTCAAAGTGTGATAACGTGTTGGTTATCAGTAATTTTTGCCAAGGCATGAATTTGAATTGATTGTACTGTGAAACTATTGTGCAAAAGCCAGTCACTTGGTGAATAAGCAAACTGTACTTGGGTATTAGTTGACTAATAGCCTGTTATAAGTAAGGGGGTGATTTGATATTAAACTGCAGTAATGGAAGTACAGTATCCAGAACCAAGCAGATGATAGTTCTTCTTTACTATTCATGCAAACATACTCTGGTATTGTTTATTTCTGGGTACCACCCTTGACAAAGGACACAGTAACTGGTACACTCGTGGAAGATGTGAGTATACTAAAAACTTGTGTCAAAGCTGATAGAGATGGGTTACAAAACCATGAGCTCCAAGGCCAGTTAGTTAGTTTAAGTGATGATTTCTGCCTTACCTTTTTATGCTTCCAACCCAGAGTCACAGTAACCTTCAAAAATTAGTAATTTTTCCCCTTCTGGAAATAGTAGTCGTTTGCTTTAGCGTTTTAGTCTTCTGTAGTGCTTAAAATCGGAAAATGTAGGTACCATGTCAGTAATTTTTATACACTTGCAGGAAAAAAAAATTGCCCTCAGAAGCCCTTTAAAAATGGTGTAAAAGTATACATCTTCTCTATTCATCTGATGTTATGCATTGTTAGCAAAATCCTAAATTATTTTTACTAAGAAGTTTCAGGTGAAGCTGGCTAGTTAGTTCCATTTTAGGTGGGTATATTCAGTGTCTTTGCTCTCCTCATCTTCATTCATACTGTGTGCTATGACCCTGGTTTTTTTTTTTTTTTCTCCTTCTCTATCTATATTTTTGTCTCTTCTGACTTTATGTTTTATTTTATTGCCATATAACCCTTGATTATAGTTTGTTTGTTCTGAACATTAGTGACTTTCAAGATACCAAGAAATTACCTGCCTTGATTACAGCCGATAGCCAAGTAAAATATTTTGGTCCTTAAAGAATGTCACTTAGAATAATAAGAATAAATAGTGGCTGTATTCAGTTTTAAATGTCAGTACTAATGCAGAAGAATATTCATTTAAATTATAAACAGCTGGATATAAGATTTCCTAGTTGCCATGGCACTTGCAGTTTCTAATAATAAGTCTGAGACTAATGAGAGTCCTAAGTGAGAGTGATGGATTAATATCATTTTTTCTGCTTGCCTGATTCTTGACTTTCAAGTCATAATTAAAACCTTTCCCATCTTAGGCTAGTAAATATTGCTACAAGTTGGGCATCCCTAATCTAAAAATCTGAAATTTGAAATGCTCCGGAATCTTTTAGAGCACTAACATGATGCTCACAGGAAATACTCATTGAAGCATTTCAGATTTTGGATTAGGGATGTTCAACCAGTATATATGCACAAATATTCCAAATTTTGAAATCCAAAACACTTCTGGTCCCAAGCATTTTGGATTAGGGGTACTCAACCTATGTTCAAGTGCTAGTAATTATTCCCATACAGGGAGAAGTTCAGTTTTCTAACTTCTTTTTTAAAAAGAATGAAGTTTGGAGTAATTCTAAGAAAATCTTACTCATGTTCAATCTCTGTTCCCTTCCAGCTCTGTTCATCCTCAAAATGTTGACTGTTGTGACGTTTCGCATTATGACGCAGCTTGGCTCAGGTGCCAAGGAGTCAGAAAACCCCATTTAAAGAGTCTGGAGGGTTAGAGAAATCAAGACACTATTTAGGCAAGAAGCGCAGTCAAGATACAGGAAGAGGACTTTGGAATCAAAGTCATTTCTTTCTAGCTGTGGGTGTATGTTTCCGATTCAGGTTACAGGGCCTAGTTACGTTAATACATGACATTTCAACGGAGGGCAACTATAGTACTCTAACTTATTTTTCTTGCATATTCCAACAGTTGGTCACTTGCCATGTATTCTCAGTGGCCCATAGACTCTATGCTGAATATGCATGCTTTCCAAACTGTCCATTTTTAAGTGTCTGTCCATTGCTCTTCCTTTGAAATGTCTCCCTCAGCCTCCACTTCATGCCCTTATTGCTTCTGTTCTACTCCTTGCCCTAAGCATCTTACCCATAATTATATGTATATATGTTCTCTTATCATTAAAAGTAGGTTCTAGAATGCTGTTTATAACATTTTTAATTCCAAA
Organism: Piliocolobus tephrosceles; assembly: GCF_002776525.5. Taxonomy (NCBI): domain Eukaryota; kingdom Metazoa; phylum Chordata; class Mammalia; order Primates; family Cercopithecidae; genus Piliocolobus; species Piliocolobus tephrosceles. The sequence goes on along the minus strand of NC_045440.1, from coordinate 107,935,710 downwards.
GATACTAAGAAGCTGTACAGTCCTGCCTGTAGTTCTTAGATAATGGAATCAATCTTTAGAAATTTTAAAACTACTAACTGTACTTATGTTCTCTCTGTTATTATAGATTATCTACCCTTTTAATCCATGTTAATGTAGGACCAATAGTTCATTTTTCTAGAATAGACCACTTTTGTCATTTAAATGCTATTGAAGCGGCTCCCTTCCACCTCCCTGGTAATTTTTCCAGATGTCATAGGGAGTTCTTTAGTAGGCAGCAGTTTGCCTTAGTGGTTAAGAATACAGCTTGTATGAAGTCTCTTGCCTGAGTTCCATCCTAGCTCTGACACTTACAGCTTTTTTGTGATCTTAGGAAAATTACCAAATTTCTCTGTGCCTCCATTTTTTTCTTATCTGTTAAGTAGGGATAATAATAATAAACATTAAAGTACCTGACAGGTAGTAAGAGTTCAGTAAATGTTAGGTAATTTTATAACATTATCATCATCTCTGGATCCAGGGCCTGCATACGTGCTTCACTTTAATGATACTTACAGTCCTTGGACTTGGAAACCATGCATTTCTGAGTTGAAGCAGAAATCTCATCCTCAGCACTGTGTGTCATACTTAGCCTCTAAGTTTTCAAACTGCTATTATTTTCCTATATTAACAATAGTCCAGCAGGTATCTGATATCTGATGCTAATCATCTCACTACAAACTCTGGTTTTTCCATGTTTGGGTGCCTCTAGTTGTTTGCATAAGCATAGTATTTTCAATGTGTTGGATGATTCACTTGTTAACTTTCAGAATAATTTTTACTCTAATCCCATATGGCCATTCAACAGACACCCTTTGCTTACCAAATTTTTATTTTGGAGATGGTGGGGTTTTTTAGTACATTTATTTCCATTGGAATCAAATCCTTCTTACTAGTTTTCAACACTTGGAATTGCTTTTGTACTCATCAGCCATAATGGAATTAATATTCTTTATAATACACTCTATACAGTACTCTGAAAAATGAGATGGCCAAATGACAGTAACCACTGTTACCTATATATGCTATTATCCTTTGCTTATGAACAGAGTGAGCATGATTTTACTCTGTCGTGAAACTTTCATAAAGTAAAATTGTACAAAAAGATGAGTTTTTATAATTGCCTTTTAGGTGATCTCTTTGCCTCACTGGTTTCCCTTCCCTCAATAACCTTTACAAAATACTTGGATCACATTCCTTTTGTAGTAGGTCTGTCTTGGCTTGACTACTGTCTATAGAATTGAGTCATTAAATTCTTTTAACTAGTTTAGAGTTTGCTTTTCTGTGGCTCTACCACCTTCTCTTCTATGAAAGAAATCGTTTGTTCATAGTCAGGCAGAACCTTCCCTGTTCTATATTTGGCGTAATGCAGGTTTTTGGTCGGCCTTTGTTTCTGTTTAATAACACCGTGTGTTTAACTGAACATGTGACACTTTGCCTAAAATTACTTGTTATACATTATATCATGTAGTACTGTATTATCTGGTATGCTGTCATATTAACTGTTAAATACTTCTTGAGTTCAGTTAAGAAGTATATGTCATTGTTATAAAACTATAATTTCCATGAGAGCACGAGTTCTCTATTTCTTTTGTGCCCTTCATATGTGTCTTATGAAGTTAGGTGGTCAGTAAACATAAACAGACACTTACTTGCATTTCAGTTTTGTGATTTATTAAAATCAAAATCAAAAAGATTTCACATAACTTAGTCTCAACTACTTTTTGTCATAAAGTATCAATTCTTGTCAGTTTAAGAAAACCCAGTTCTTCATCTATGGAACAGGAAATTGTACTTTTTCTTTGACAGTAGTTCAGCTCTAATTATAAATATCTTTACTTAATGTTTTTTTCTGTGATTTTTTAGGTGTTTTGAAACTATGAAATCTCAAATTGCAAGACAGCTTGAAATTATTTTGAAGTGATCCTCCCTCTTTCATGTGTCCTGTTAATAGAGGTTGTTTGAGCACTTCCAATTTTTTAAATAATTTATTTAAAGATAATAAGTATGATGCATTAATCTAGTTTTAAAACGATAGTCCTGTGTTTTCTGTACGATTATTAAAATAGTGTAAGTATAAACATGAAGAAGTCTTCAGTGTTTCTTCATCAGTTAATCTTGCCCTGTTTTCTAAACTATACAATGAGATCTTTGTATTTTAAACGAGAAAACTAATACCAAAATCTTAAGAACTCCGTCAGAGAATCTCTACCTATTCATTCTTCAGTTAATTCTCCCTTTCTCAATTGACAGCATACATGATAAATTTTAAAAATATGTATTCAGTTAATCTTTTCATATAGCTTAACCATTAGCATTATAATAATGTCATTGTTTTTTTCCTATACACTAGATCAACTGTAAATTAAATAGGCTTTTGTGGGGGGCTAGTCACATAGCCTGTATGTTCCTACTAAGAAGATGCTATCCACGTTTGAAAGTTGCTATCTTTTGAATAAATATTTAGAACCTCTTTAATTTGGGGATTTCTATTTCTGGGGTTATAGGAAATTTATAAAAAGTAGAGAATGTAGATCGTCATTATTCAAAGTACTTGAATATTTGTTTATATCAAAAGATAACTGCCGAAAGTAAATTAGACAGATGATTTCTGTAGAACAAAAGTTGATACTGGCTGGATGTGGTGGCACACACCTGTAATCCCAGTACTCTGGGAGTCCAAGGAGAGTGGATTATTTGAGTTCAGGAGTTCAAGACCAGCCTGGGCAACATAGGGAGACCCCATCTCTATAAAAAAAAAAAATAGTAAATTTAAAAAGTTGATGCAAGTAATTAAGAGATGTATTAGGGAAGCAAAATGAACAAAGACTAACACAGCTTCTGAGAAAATAGTGTTGGCGTAGATCACTTACAACTACATACCTTTTAAGTATAACCCTAGCAAATAAAATATCAATCCAGATACTAGCACAGTCAGATACCTGTAGACATTTACAATTAGAATCAGTCTATATTCTGCAGCCATACATGCACAGGTTCATGCTCCCCTACTTAAAGGTATTTGCTTCTAATGGAGACTAATTTAATCAAAATTAAAAATACACGTCAGGCATATCCCTCATCAATTAAGTGGTTTTGTTTTCATAGTGGTGTGATGTCTTCACATTTCCATCTGCATTTTGCAACTTCCCAAGATAGTTTAATATAGACAAAAACCAAGCAGTTATTTTAGCCAAAAAAAGTAACATTTTGCAATAAAGGCAGTTTCTATAGGGTTTTCATATTTTTTCTTAAACTCTGAAAACTTCTACTTCTGGTTATTTCAAATCATTAGCATGCTGGGAATAAGATCTTACACAATTCTGCATAGTACTGACAAGATGTATTTATTTGCCAATTACATATAAACTAATTCTTAAGGAAGAATTAGGCATATCATAGCTGAAATAACTATGTTTAAGCAATAGAAAAGGTATGAATAGAATGAATGTAAGCAAAAGAAGGTCAAGTTTGATGTATTTTAATCTGGGAGGATAGTCAAAATGTAGAAAGATGAAGTTCAAGCCATGTAAAGATTTTGATTTCAAACAAAAAGAGATTTATTTCCTAAAGTAAAGTTTTGTGAGTATGTGTCCCAACCCTATCCTTCCCATGGCTTTTATCTGTGTCAGGTTAATCATGACGTATTTTCTCATTCTTTGCAGTGCATAACGGTGCCCAGCACTTACTCAGTAAACAATCCTACATCCTCTTTCAGTCACTGTCCTCTTTCTTAGCCTGAAAACAGCCTTAGTAGCCATCTCAATACAGCATTCCAGGCATTACTAGCAACCAATCTGATTTGGCATATCATGTAATATTGTTTACTGATAGTTTACTGTAATGCAAGCAGTGTGCTATGTCTTTTACCAAAATAATTGTATATAATCCTTGGAACACCGTGTGTATTAGTATTTTAATCTCCATTTACAAGTGAGGAAATGGAGACTGAAGTGGATTTTTTTGTTTTTGTTTTTGTTTTTTTTGTCTTTTTTTTGAGACAAAGTCTCACTCTGTTGCCTACGCTGGAGTCAGTGGCACGATCTCAGCTCACCGCAACCTCCGCCTCCCAGGTTCAAGCAATTCTCCTGCCTCAGCCTCCTGAGTAGCTGGGACTACAGGCGTGCACCACCACACCTGGCTAATTTTTTTTTTTTTTTTTTTTAAGTAGAGACAGGGTTTCAGTGTATTGGCCGGGCTGGTCTTGAACTCCTGATCTCATGATCCGCCCGCCTTGGCCCCCCAAAGTGCTGTGATTACACGCATGAACCACCACACCTGGCCCGAGACTTAAGTTTTATCTATTTTATCAGTATTATAATAATAAGCCATCTCAAATCTATAATGTACAATGAGTAACAGTAGTATAAATATAATAAGCTAGGAAAAAGGAAATTACAGATGGTAGTAGGTACTGGAGCTGAAATATTAATGATAAGTTTGGACTGGGAAACCATTTATAAAACTTATAAATAATGAAAAATAATGAAAAAATGGAAGACCCAAAGGAGATCCTTTGGAAGGTTGGGGCAGATTTGTAAGAGATAAAACAGGACTTGGTTCCCTAAGACGTGGCGAAGGCAGGCTCAATTTCTGACTGAAATTTCCAGTTTTAATCTCTGTGAGGCCTAACTTATTTCCTGTCCTTAAAAATTCTTGAAAACGCCTATGGTATTCTTCAGTTTCTTTTTCCTTAAGTACCTATTCCATCAACCAAATGCTGCCTAAGACAACATAGATTCAGAATATAGGATATTCTGAAGACGAATTTGGGAAACACACAGGTTTGATCATGTTGAATTTGAGGTTAGAATGTCCAGTGGGCATTTGACTGTGCAAAGCCTCTGGGTTAAAAATTTTAAACTCATGACCATAGTTGAAATTGTAAAAGCAGATGAAATCTTCCATTGAGAGTGAGAAGAGCAGAGGGCTTTAGAATTAACCATGAAACCAGTATCGGGGCTGGCTGTCTGACTGGCCAAGGACAGAGGATCTAGTGCTAGAAAATTAACACAGAATAGAGTTAGAAGGAGACTCAGTGGAGGTGATGTCCACAAAGTCTGGGTAGTACAGTTCCAAGTCTGGGTAGTCAGTGTCCAGTGCTCCAGAAAGATCAAGTACCTTGAGAATGTGTATCCATTGCATTTAGCAGTGAGGTCACTGATGACCTTTGCCTGCTAGCGTGGTTTCTGTGGAGATAAGGTCAGAATTGAAAGTCTATTTCAGTGGGTCAGAGAGAAAATGCAAAGGAAGAAAATGAAAAATTTATCATTGTATCCCAGTGAGCTGTCAGAAATACAGTGGGAAGAGATGCATGATTGAGGGCTGAAATAGACTTTAGAGGTATTCAAATAGCAACTCCTTATTTCAACACCTGAGGAAATTATTAATAGCACCCCCCAAAATTTAGTAGTTTACATTGTGATAGAACAGACATTGGCAGATAGAACAGACAGTGTCTAGGTCTTCTCATTCCAAATCTGCCAGTATACATAGGCAAACTCTTAACCCAAAAGGGAGTTAAAAATTGCTTTAATAGTTTCCTTTGACTTTTGAAATGTATTCTTTATTAGATATAGAAAGGAATACATTATGGCTGTGCTAGAGCGTATTTGTCTACATACTCAGTGTATTGTACATGCAAAAATAGGTTGATAAAAAGCCACTGGCTAGATCTGGAGCCAAATTCCAAAGTCAGTCATGTTGGAAATGTGCGTAACTAAATCATTATATATATTTATAATTAATTCAGTAAGAAACTTTAGGATACTGTGGTTTTGTTTTTGATTAGGAAGAATCATTAATATTTTAAAATAATGTTATAAAAGTACATATTGAATTAGAAATATAAATATTGAATCATATAATAACCATTCTTATTTAGGGGTGGTATGTCTTATCCTTGGGCAGTTGTATGAAAATAAAATATTCACAAAATGTATTTTTGAGTACCATACTAGAATCTTCGGTTTTTGGTATAAGAGCACCACCTATGGGTTTCTCATGTACTTGAAATTTTTTTCCTAAAACAAAACCTAATAAAATTCTTTCTAGTTTTTCCCTATCATTAGAATATCGATTTAGTCAAAGGTTAGGAATATTCTTTGTCATAGATTACTCCCACCTTGTTTTTGGCTGTATGTCACTGCTGTTAAACCATTTAATAAATAGTTGAGTACGTGGCATGCTAGTACAGTATTATAATTCTGAGTTGAATGTAATTTAACTCAAAATTGTATTCTCTTTAATGTAGGTGAATCTTTTAATACAAATGAACAATTTTCCATATTCTGGGGAAAGGGTAATGATTGTTTTTGGCTATTTATTTATATGTTTGTTTATATTTTCGTGAACTTGAGATTTCCTTTAGCTTATTACGACTCCAGAATGCTATGGTAGGAGATAATGAAGAGTCTCGCTCTGTCACCAGGCTGGAGTGCAGTGGCGCGATCTTAGCTTACTGCAGTTCCCGCCCCTCAGCTGTACTCCATTGAGTCTGGAGACAGAGCGAGACTCCATCTAAAAAAATATCACTCAGGTTCAAGCAATTCTCCTTCCTCAGCCTCCTGAGTAGCTGGGACTACAGGTGCACACCACCACACTCAGCTAATTTTTGTATTTTTAGTAGAGACAGGGTTTCACCGTGTCCAGGAGAAAAGAAGGTGTTATAAGTAACTTAGCTATCCTTTTATTAAATTATTGTAATAATAACTGAGAGCAAAGTGGAAGCAAACTGGCAGTTTATTATTAATAAACTCTTAAAAAAGAATTACATTTGGATACATTTAGTCTTTTTCTAAAACATTTATTAAAATTAAAAAGTTTTTGTCAGGGAGATTTACTAATGAAACAGCAGCAAAAAAAAAAAAAAAGGGAAGCTTTGACTATGCCTTGGCAATGAGATGAATGCTAAGCCCTTGATGTATCTGTGTGCTGTATGCTATCAATCTGTTCTGAAAGCGATTCAAAACAGATTCCCTTTGGCAGTGGACCCTGATTCCAGGGCAGATCCATTTTTAGATATGAACTTTTTTTCTGCAGTAGAATATACTTTTAAAGCTCTGATGGCATGTTTTCTTCAGGGAACAGGTTATTCTATAGAAATAAGGATTGACTTTAAGTAACATAGCTTGTTTCATTTTGATCATTATGTATAAAATTCTTTAAATTACATAGTATACTTCCTAGCATTCTTAACCTAAATTGAACAGAGTATAACCTTTGTTATGGGGAAAAAAAAAATTGCCGTGCATGGTGACATGCTCTTTGTTGTCCCAGTACCCAGGAAGCTGAGGCAAGAGGATCACCTGAGCCCAAGAATGCAAGGCTGTAGTGTTCTGTGCTAGTGCCTGGGAATAGCTACTGCACTCCAGCCTGGGCAACACAGTGAGATCTCATCTCTTAAAAAAAAAAAAAAAGCTGGGCACAGTGGCTCACGCCTGTAATCCTAGCACTTTGGGAGGCCAGGGCAGGCAAATCATGAGGTCAAGAGATCAAGACCATCCTGGCCAACCTGGTGAAACCTCTTCTCTACTAAAAATACAAAAATTAGCTGGGTATGGTGGCGCACGCCTGTAATCCCAGCTACTCGGGAGGCTGAGACAGGAGAATTGCTTGAACCCAGGAAGTGGAGGTTGTAGTGAGCCGAGTTTGCACCACTGTACCCCATCCAGCCTGGAGAGACAGCAAGACTCCGTCTCAAAAAAAAAAAAAAGTTATTTTTCCAAGTTAGAATTGTAATAGTGATATTTGGCCATCTCTTGGGTTACCTGATTTTTAAACTACAGCTGAACTTAAAAAGCATTGGAGTGCAGGCCATGTATTATACCAGTCATTTTGCCTATACCGATTCATTATTCACTTAACTCTTAGATCAGTATGAACATTAATTTATTATGACAATATACAACAGTCTTACCTTTTGAGAGACAGGCAATAATGTGTAAATTATGAGCTCATGGTTTTTGAGTTTAGTATGTAGTGTTTATTGTTTTTCTGAAAACTTACTCATCACTTCTGATACCTGTTTATGTAACCCTGGCAGCTACTCTCCCCACTTCTAATTTTCTGCTTCTAATCTGCTGTTACTTTAAAATCAAGTAATCTGATTTGTTGAAATTGTATTAAATAAGAGGTTCTAGGATTTTAAATTCTACTAAAGGCTTAAACATCACGTATGTAATCGAGAGAATAAATTGTCACATTATCAACTGAATTCTGGACAATGTTAACTATATTACAACGAGAGTTCCAGATAATGCAAGAATAATCCAGGAAAGTGTTGGTATTAGTTTTAATTTATTCTGTATGCATGAAGATTTTCCTCTGTGATATGCAGATATCTAATCACATGATGGTATTTTAAGCACTATTTCAAGATTTTACTTTTAAATAATGTAGGAATCATTAATAACACTGTAATAAATAGCTTGGAAGTATTAATGGAATAAATTGAAGAACTGCTTTGCAGTAATTTTGAATGTTTTACTATCTTTATTCAATCGTCCACTAACTTCTTAACAAAAATTACAATCCAGCATCTTATTGTTAGGCTTATTTAGAGTACCCTAAAAGCAGCATTATGCTCCTAAGGATCTAAACAAAGTAGGTGAGCAAATGTTGGAAAGGTAGTTTATGACAAAGAAAATAAACTTGAAAGATGAGTTTTGAAAAAAGAAAGGTAGGTGGATAGATCAGTCTCCGTGGCCAAAGCCAGTAATCTTGAACTCTTATTCAGTGTCCAGGTTGAAATTTCCTTGCCTGCCCAAAACATGTACAGTAGTCCCTCCTTATCTGTGGGGGACACCTTCAAGATCCCCAGTGAATGCCTGAAACTGCAGAGTACCAAACCTGATTGCTGTCCAATATAATGCCTTTTCCATCTTAACTAAGCACTTAGGCACTGTGGCCATTAAGTTTTGCAGTTTGAGGTATCACAGCAAAACTAGCGTAAATTTCTTTTTCCTTCTTCATAATTTCATGGATATAAGATTCATTCTTACTTTAGAGCTCAGACACCTCAGCATACGATTTTTTTTCTGTTGTTGAGAACTTTCACCTTTTCACTTAATGGAAGCACTTTACAGCTTCTCTTTGACATATCTGAATTACCAGCATCACTGCTTTTGTGCTTTGAGACCATTCATAATGGCAAAATAAGGGTGATGTGAACACAAGCACTTCAATACTGTGACAGTTGATCTCATAACTGAGATGGCTACTAAGTAACTAATGGGTGGGTAGCATACACAGCGTGGATACACTGGACAAAGGGGAGATTCATGTCCCAGGAGGGACAGAGCGGCACAGCAAGAGATGTCATCACTTCTCAGAACAGCACACAATTTAAAACTTAAGAGTTGTTTATTTCTGGAATTTTCCATTTAATATTTTCAGACCACTGTTGACTCCAAGTAACTGAACAATGGAAAGCAAAATGTCTGACAAGTGGGGCTACTATATTTAATTGGAATAAGAAATTTTATCTAAAAGGGAAAAAATTGAAATATCTCATTAGAATAATAGCTTTTTAAAGTTGATACTACCATATCTTATTGGATATTATTTGATGTGTAAAGTTTTTTGGTTTTTTAAAAATAAACACTGACTTACCTAGTACTGTTTTGAATGTGTAATAATAAGCAAAGATTGCTTTGGCTGTCTTCCAGCTTGTGGAGAGACTCCAGAGCAAATTCGAGCACCAAGTGGCATAATCACAAGCCCAGGCTGGCCTTCTGAATATCCTGCAAAAATCAACTGTAGCTGGTTCATAAGGGCAAACCCAGGCGAAATCATTACTATAAGGTAATTCTACCTTTCTGTATTACTACATAATTTATTATAAAACATAAATTCCATTTTCATTTATTATTACTTAACATGCAGTAATATAAAAAGAAGTCTTTTCAGGAGATGTGATAAAGAACAGCTATTGGTGTCATCTTAAGAGTAAGAATAACAGCCCATCTGGTATGTGTTTTGACTATTTTCTAAGGGTGGTAATATATTTGCATTGAATCATCTATATTCTTCTAAGCTGCTTTTTAACAAAAGATACACACATTTGCAAAATAGCCTATTAGGGTCAAGACTAATCTTTGGCAGTGGAACAAACAAATCAATAAAACTCAGTAATTCACTTGAATATCGAGCCCTTAACCGTTGTCTCATTAGTAGAGCCTTCTACCTAAATAAGTTAAAACACGATGGTCGTGCATGTCTGTATATGTGTATGTATGTATAAAACTTGAAACAAGCTGATAATGGAGAGTTACTGTATCTAGAAAAATCTTTTTTTGTAACTTCAAAACAAAAGAGCATTTGTTAAGAATACAAATGAAAGGCATTCGTAAGGGAAATAACCATAAGTTCAAGATTCTAAGAATAAATGTGACATATAAATAAGGAAGGTTAAGATTAAATTTTAAAACATTTAGCAAATTACTTGCAGAAAAAAACAGTACGGGAATAAGATTGTAAAGAATATATTTAGTAGAACTAGATACTGCTTGCTTAGGAAAATTCTCTCAAGGCCATTGGAAAAAAATAGTTATCTACGGGGGGTGGGAAAAAAATAGTGTGCCTGAATGAAGAACTGCAGTTGGAACAAAACACAAATAAGAATGTCATTTCCATCACAGAGACAGTGTAGCACAAAGGCACCTTCAACGTGCTTTCGCGTGTAACATTGTATGGGTAGGAGGCATAGAATTTTAGATTTAGAAGAGACTTTGGAGATCATAAACTCAAATTCCTTCATTTTGTGTTTTTAAAATAAGACTTACACATTTAGCCTACTTTCTCATCTTTTTTCGTCTTCCTTTTTTGTATATATTAACTAATGAGGAAACCAATCTCTCCTGAGAAGCATAACTGTCATCTATCTCCTTTTTTTGGTGGAAGCCATAAACAAGGGCAATAGTTTGCTTTCCTTTTATTTTCCTCTACCCTACATTACCTCTTCTGGAACCCTGGAGCTTGGCACATACAAAAGCTGTTATTCTCCTACAGGCAGTGTTTTTCTCTTGCCTGATTGAGTGGTAGAATATACCATTAAGGTTATCTTTCTGTAACAGTGTCAGTGTTGAAATGTAAATAACATACCTATTTTCTGTTACTTGTTGTATGACTAAGTATGTGTTTGAAAAATAACATTTTTACCACATATTGGGAGTTAGCATAAAACTAGAATTTATAGAGACCTTCACCTTTTAACCTAAAAATTAAACTTACAGCTTACAGTTCAGTTTTGTAAAACTTGAAAATCTTTTTTTTTTTTTTTTTTTTTTTTTTGTGAGACAGAGTCTCGCTCTGTCGCCCGGGCTGGAGTGCAGTGGCCAGATCTCAGCTCACTGCAAGCTCCGCCTCCCGGGTTCACGCCATTCTCCTGCCTCAGCCTCCCGAGTAGCTGGGACTAAGGTGCCCGCCACCTCGCCCGGCTAGTTTTTTGTATTTTTTAGTAGAGACGGGGTTTCACCGTGTTAGCCAGGATGGTCTCGATCTCCTGACCTCGTGATCCGCTCGTCTCGGCCTCCCAAAGTGCTGGGATTACAGGCTTGAGCCACCGCGCCCGGCCAAACTTGAAAATCTTATCAGCACAGAAGAGATTACATGAAATACTGCCATCTGATTTTGATAATGTATTGGATCTTTGAGATTTCATGAAGTAAAATACACTGAAAACCAAGCACAGTACTAAAATGCAGAATAAAATTGAAGTGAGCCCCACGGCTAAAGGAGAATTTCCTCAGTTCTGGAAGGGAGCAGTGAGTTTGGATGTATACAGACCAGAAGGTGATTTTAGTAATTGTTCAAATTCTTTACTGAAGTCATTATCTTGTTAATACCATAACTTTAAAAAGATGACACACATGCATATATACAAAGACAAGTTTTACATATGATTATCAATGCATAATCTTAAATGATTCAAAAGAATCATATGCATAATTAAACGTAGCTCTTTTAGATATACAAATGAGTCACTCTTAGGAAATATTAAATTACCATGTTAACAAGTCAATAGAAAAAGTATGTGATTATCTAGCGTACATAGATGCTTTAAAGCATCTTGGTAAAAAAGAAAATCAGCCTTCATTCCTGAATTTAACATAAAAATTTTAAATTCTTAGTAAAATGGAATTAGAAACACGATTTTTTCGATCTGGATAGAAGAGGGAAACTAAAGTTATGGAGTAAAAACAAACAATACTGAGAGCTATCTGTATAAAACTTGCTTAAGATGGTGAAATAAAGGCATTTTTACTTCATTCCTCTCTCTTGGAACCCACTACAATCAACAAAGGCCACCTTATCCACAGGGAAGAGAGGATTGAATACCAGTACCCTGCTTGAAGCCAAGGACTAAGGGACAGGCAATTTTGCTCAAGACAGGAGGCTGAAAAATCTTCCACCAACCATAGCCTGAATTTATATGGGGCTGAGAGCTTAGAGAGCTGAAAGGGCATAACCTAACAAACATGAATAACTATGTCACCTGCTGACTCCATGACAGGATCTTTAATACTCTGAACCATCATTTAAGACTTATTCTGGAATATAGACCCAAGCAGGGGAACATAGAGGAAGAGAGGGTTAAAAAAGAGAGAGAAAACCAAAAAACTTCCATAAGATAAACCTGTAAACCGAAATTCCAGAATGTGTGAAAAAATTGAATGCTGAGAAAAACAGCCAAGCAAAATTAAGTTGGAACTCAGATTTACTCCAGATGTTTTAAGATGTATTCTGTCAGGGATTATTTCTCAACTTTCTTTATGCCACAAACACCTAATAGTCTGGTAAAACCTATGTATTCTTTCCCAGAATAATATGTTTAAATTCATTTTAAAAAAATACATAGCATTACAAAGGGAACCAATTATATTAAAGTACAGCTATCAGATATTTTGTAATATTTGTAATGTAGTAATATATGCTTATTTATTAACATATTAACAAAATCAAGTGATGGTTAATTTCAAAGAAAAAAATGTAAGTGTAAATAGTATTTTTAGATACCTGTAAAAACTGAAATGTAACATAAAAATATCTCTAATTTTGAATAGTGGTGGAGTGGCCGGTGCTATAAATACTGTCATGGTTTGTTGTTCATAAGTGAAGGAAATGCTAAATTTTAGTAAAAGGTTAGTGAAAATAAAGGTGTAAATTGTTTCCAACCTATTTGTGATTTTTGAGGGGACAGGAGAAACATTGAGTACTCTTACTTGGCCTTTATTAGAAGAAAAGTGTGTTTTAGCATTTCAATTAAAGTATCAAAAGGTAGCCACTGATTAAAAATAGAAGTAATATTGAGCAGTTAATAGAGGAAAAGGAACTTTAAAAATATATTCAAAAAAAAGGCTAGATGTGATGGCTCATGCCCGTAATCCCAGCACTTTGGGAGGCTGAGGAGGGTGGATCACTTGAGGTCAGGATCACTTTGAGACCAGCCTGGCCAACATAACAAAACCTCATCTCTACTAAAAATACAAAAATTAGCTGGGCATGGTGGCAGACATCTGTAATCCTAGCTACTCAGGAGGTTGAGGTATGAGAATTGCTTGAACCCGGGAGGTGGAGGTTACAGAGCCAAGATCGTGCCACTGCACTCCAGTCTGGGTAACAGAGTGAAACCCTGTCTCAAAAAAAAAAGGAGGAAAAGAGGAAAATGAGAACTCTCTCCCAAGTAGAAAGTTTGTAACACACTGAAAACAAAACTAATACAGAATGTCTAAAAACAAGGAGATGGGGCAGACGGGCAGACGCTGTGGCTCGTGCCTGTAATCCTAGCACTTTGGGAGGCCAAGGTAGGCTCAGGAATTTGAGAACAGCCTGGACAACGTGATTGAAACCCTGTCTCTACAAAAAAATACAAAAAACTAGCTGGGCGTGATGGCACATTGCCTGTGGTCCCAGCTACTCAGGAGGCTGAGGTGGGAGGATCACCTGAGCCCAGGAGGTTGAGGCTGCAGTGAGCCATGAATGTACCACTGCACTGCAGCCTGGGCAGAAGAGTGAGACCTTGTCTCAAAAATAAACAAAAACAAAACAAGGAGATAGAAAAGGTTAGCTTTGGAGCTACTCATCAAGAGAAAGCTAGTCTAGGAAGATTAACATCCATTGTAATTGAGCTTAAGGCACAAAATACTAGTAACAATTGGTGTGATCTACCAGGAAAAAAAAAACAGCAGTATATTTCATGTACCTAACTACATCGCCTGAAACACATGCAAAGCAAAATGTGGAGAATTGCCCAGCAAATTTGACCAATCCACAATTCCAGTGGGAGATTTTTAACACACCTTTAATACTTATTTCAACAGAAAATACATTCTTTTCAAAGGCATGTGGAACATTTATAAAAATTGATTATGTTTTAAATCACAAAGGAACTCAATACATTTCAAAGACTACATCATTCAGATTGTGTTTTCTTACCACAGCGCAATTAAAATAAAGGAAAAAAAATAAAACCTGTATGTTTAGAAATATATTCTTAAATAACTCCTGAATTAAAGAGGAAATCACAATGGGACTAAATGTTTTTAAAATAACCATAGTGAAAGTAATATGTATTAAAGCTGTTAGAATACATTGAAAGAATACTTAGGAAAGTTTACTACTTTAATGCATTGATTTAAAAATTAAAAAATAAATAAGCTCAGCATTTAACTGAGGAAAGGAAAAGAATTACAGGGTAAATTTTAAAGTAGAAGTAAAGGCCAGGAAAATAATAAAATTCAATAAAACAAAAAGCTGACTTTCTGAAAAACTCAGGAAAATAGATAAAACTCAAAGCAAAACTGAAGAAAAAGAGAAGATAAAAAGAGCAAAAGTGTCTATAATTAAAAACATAAAAATTTTAATGTCATAAGAGAATATTATAAGCAGTTTTATGTTAATACTTTTATACAAGTAGATTAATTGGATTATTTTTAAGAAAATTTATATTACTAAAATTGATTCAAGAAGAATTAGAAAACTGATGAATCAGTAGCCATTGAAGAAATCGAATCAGCGTTCAAATTAAGACTCTAGAACTAGTTTTATAGGCAAAATTTACCAAATGAATAGAAAAGGAATTTCCTTAACCTGGTAAAGGATGTCTGTTAAAAAATTTAAAAAAGCAAATTTAATGTCAAAGTTAATTTTAGCACCAAGGACCAAGACGAAAATGTGTGCTTTTACTGGTTATAGTAGAATTCTTAGTCAATGCAGTAGTGCAATAGATAGAAATAGGTGATATTAAAAAAATGACAAGGAAGAGAAAACTTTTATTTGCTAATTATATGTTTGTTTTAAGCAGTTTAAAGCAAACTTAAAGATCACAGATAGGAAAAAATGTCTTTAAATTGTATGAAAGTACTGTGTACAGAGCTTTGTAGTAATAAAATTTACTATCAACATAAAATCAATTTATTTATTTATTTATTTATTTTTTGAGACGGAGTCTCGCTCTGTTGCCCAGGCTGGAGTACAGTGGCCAGATCTCAGCTCACTCACTGCAAGCTCCGCCTCCCAGGTTCACGCCATTCTCCTGCCTCAGCCTCCCGAGTAGCTGGGACTACAGGCACCCGCCACCTCGCCCGGCTAGTTTTTTGTTTTTTTTTAGTAGAGACGGGGTTTCACCGTGTTAGCCAGGATGGTCTCGATCTCCTGACCTCGTGATCCACCCGTCTTGGCCTCCCAAAGTGCTGGGATTACAGGCTTGAGCCCCCGCGCCCGGCCCATAAAATCAATTTCTAAGAAAATTTAAATTATCAAAAGTTTAAGAAACACTGATTAAACCAAAAAACATTAAGAAATTGAAACTCTCTCCCTGACTCAATATATTCTAAATAGGCACAGAGCACAAATACGTCAACAGTGCTTTTATTACAGAAATTTATTATGAAGCATTTAAAAAACCAAAAAGTAATTTTACTTATTCATTTAAAAATCTTAAATGAATTAGCAAACTAAATCAAATAGGGTATACATGAACAGATACTTATTATTTCTTTTTCTAGACAATGTTTCTGCTTTCATGAATCTTTTTTTTTTTTTTTTTTTTGGAGAGACAGGGTCTCACTTTGTCACCCAGGCTGGAGTGCAGTGGTGCTATCTCGGCTCACTGCAACCTCTGCCTCCTGGGTTCAAGCAATTCTCCTGCGTCAGCCTCCTGGGTAGCTGGGATTACAGGTGTGTTAAAACTAAAACTCTGAAATACTTAAAAAATAGTTGAACATCTTTGGAAACACCAGGGTATCTTAGAGAGGACACTAAATGCACTAAACATAAAGCAAAAATAAAAAATTAGACTTCATCAAGACTAAAATTAAAAACCACGCCCAATTAATTTTTGAATTTTAGTAGAGACGGGGTTTCACCATGTTGGCCAGGTCGGTCTCAAACTTCTGACCTCAGGTTATCCACCCACCTCGGCCTCCCAGAGTGCTGGGATTACAGGAATGAGCCACCTCTCCCAGCCTTTGTCTTCATGAATCTTAAATGTTTAGTGGACTAAAAGTTTATTAAGGGATTCCCTAGTTTGAATGGGACTAGACCTCCCATAAACAAGAGCTATAAAGTTTGGATAAAATATTTTAAAACCAACTATTTGAAGGATCTGGAGAGTAATAAGAAACCGGCAAAAACTGGAGAGTATTCCACCCCTGAAAGAAGGAACCACTCTTCATGAGATAGGCTTGTTTCCTACCAGTTCTCTGAAGATTCTTGCCAGTCCGTGCAACGTGGAGTGACTGGAACTCAAGCAGATCACCATAGTCTTGTTAGCTTGAGGTGTCAGGATGCAGTTGAGGCTGCGACAATAACTGGAAATTAATTAATAAGGTAACTCCTGGAAAGGAGAGAACCACAAACTGGAAAGTAACTGCATTTAAATTATTCTCAGATCCTTAGCTGACCCATGAATTGTGTGTGCATAAAGAAGACTCCGAGGAACCCGCTGGAGAGTAACAGCGGGAGGGCTGAAAAGATTTTATGATTTCAGCTGCTGTGCACCACAGCAGAGGCAGCATGTGGAGTTTGAATCCTGTCCATCACAGGCGAGACCCAGTATAGAGCTTCATAAATAAATGCCTTGAGATTTTTAATGAAACTCTGTGTGTCATACTTTACAAGTAAAGACAGTGTCCTTAAACTAAGAATTCTCCCTGAGACTAAGGGCAAAGCAGAAACAAACTCGCTTTAAACAAAGTATAAAAAAACCAAACCTCCTCAAGTTCATGGTCATCAGACTAATTTAACTGTGTGATAGAACAAAAATTAGCATCTTCTATGTTCTAGATAAATGTAAGAAAAAAAATCTCATTTTCTACTTGAAAACACACAAAAATTAATTTATATAAATCTCAGCTATAAATGTAAAAACTAAAACTGAAATACTTAAAAAGTAGTTGAACATTGTTGAGATATTTGGAAACACAAAGATATCTTAGGACACTGAACGCATTAAACATAAAGCGAAAATAATAATAATAAATGAGACTTCATCAAGACTAAAATTTTAAACTTCTGCTCATTAAAAGGTTCCATTAAGAAAATGAAAAGACAAAACCATAGACTGGAAGAAAATATTAGCAATACACATATCTAACAAAGGACTTGAATCCTTTTTTTTTTTTTTTGAGATAGAGTTTTGTTCTGTCACCCAGGCTGGCATGCAGTGGTGTGATCTGAGCTCACTACACCCTCCGCCTCCCAGGTTCAAGCAATTCTCCTGCCTCAGCCTCCCGAGTAGCTGGGATTACAAGCCTGCGCCACCACACTCAGCTAATTTTTGTATTTTCAGTAGAGACGGGGTTTCACCATGTTGTTTGGCCAGGCTGGTCTCGAACTCCTGACCTCAAGTGATCTGCCCACCTCAGCCTCCCACGGTGCTGGGATTACAGGCATGAGCTACCATGCCCGGCCAAGAATATAAAAGGGATTTTTATACCTTTTTTTTTTTTTAAATGGGCAAAAGACATGAACAGATTCTTCACAGAAGATATAAAAATGGCCAACAATCACATGCAAAGATGTTCAGCAAATTTGTCTTCAGAGAAGTATACATAAAACCACAATAAGAGATGCCGCCCATCAGTGACTAAAATGAAAAAGACTGACCACACTGACTGTTGGAGAGAAAGAATGTGGATGTAGGTGGATATGACATGTCTTACATAACAGACATGCCCCCAAATAAGCTCATGTTTATAACATGTAGAGTTCTTAAATAAGAAATATTAATGAATAAAGGAGGCAATTTGAAAAACAAGGCAATTTGGAGTAAAAGAAATAGAAATAACCAGTAAATTGGAAAAGCATTTCAATCTCAGTAAATAAAGACATGCAAAATAGAAGTGATAAATCTCTTTTGTCTACCTAATTGGCAAAACATTTTTAAAAATAGAATATGTCATTTTGCTAAATGTGTGGGATATACGGTACAGACTTGGTAGAATTGTAAGTTCATATAAACATGTTTTGCCAGGGTCTGTCAGATTTCAAGAGGAATTATTCTTCTGACCTAGCAATACTAGTTCTAGAACAGTTTGTCCTAGAGAATTTATTGTTCTTGTGTGTAAGAGAGATATGTACATGTATAAGGAGGTTTTGTTTTGTTTTGTTTTGAGACGGAGTCTCACTCTGTTGCCCAGGCTGGCGTGCAGTGGCGCGATCTCGGCTCACTGCAACCTCTGCCTCCCTGGTTCAAGAGATTCTCCTGCCTCAGCCTCCTGAGTAGCTGGCACTACAGGCACACACCACCATGCCTGGCTAATTTTTGTATTTTTAGTAGACATGGGGTTTCACCATGGCCAGGCTGGTCTCAAACTCCTGACTTCGTGATCCGCCCACCTCAGCCTCCCAAAGTTCTAGGTTTACAGGCGTGAGCCACCGTGCCTGGCCAGGAGTTTTTAAAGCATAGTTCATAATAGTGCAAACTTGGAAACAATCAAATTGTCTATCAGCTTTTGTTAGTTATTCAGAATATTTGAAGAAGAAACATTCTGATATAATAATCCTTGGGTAATTAACTTTACTATCACTTAGTTTAAGGCAAAGGCAAGAAGATAAAGTCAGATCTTTTTGCTGAGACATGTTCAGCTATTGTAAAACTATGTTTTGGTTTCTCTTTTTTTCATAAGCAATGACTAATTTTCTGTATGCTGTTATTTATTTGATGTTTTTGACCTATACTTATGCCCACATTTTATTAACTACAAGATAGTATTTGGCTATAAAGTGATTTATGTAAAAAAGTATTCCCAAACTCAGGGACTTTTCACCAAAAACACTTTTCATGTGTTCCTTTTTCAGTCTTTTACCTTGCTCAGATTTGTGCTAATTACTCTCCTAAGAGTGTCAGCTGCAAACTTTTTATTAAGCAAGTATTAATCTAAGAGAAGGCTGAGTTTCTCTGTGTTTACTTCAGTTCATCAGATTGGGGAGAGGTGATTCTGGTTGGAACACAGAACAATTCAGGATGTTCTGAGTTAGAAGTGGTCTTTCCCAACCATACACACAGAAAAGAAAAAAAAAAGGTGCCACCTGTCACCTGTTTTTTTAACATTATTTTGAAACTGGCATTACTTGTGAAGAAGTATTTTTCTACAATCTGGAGAAGAAATACATATATGAGGAACATAGAATTAGTATTATTATTTGCTAGTGATATGGTTGTATGCCTGGAAGACCCAGGAGAATCGGTCAGTATATGGAAGCTTACAATAATATCCTCAGTTACATTGTAATATGATTTTTTTTCCCCAAAATTGCCTTTTTAATAGACATTTCTGATTTTTTTTTTTCCCCCAGTTTTCAGGATTTTGATATTCAAGGATCCAGAAGGTGCAGTTTGGACTGGTTGACAATAGAAACATACAAGAATATTGAAAGTTACAGAGCTTGTGGTTCCACAATTCCACCTCCGTATATCTCTTCACAAGACCACATCTGGATTAGGTTTCATTCAGATGACAGCGTCTCTAGAAAGGGTTTCAGACTGGCATATTTTTCAGGTGTGTTTTTAAATAAGAAAGATTGAACTGAATTTTACGGTGTTAACTGCTCTGTCACTTTGGAGCTAATCTTCTAAATAATGTTCATTTAATTAGGAGTAGGCCCTCGAGGCAGCTGAGATTGAGGATTAGAAGCTAAAGTCAGATGCCCTAAGGCTGGGTCTCCAAAAAGTGTTTTGTATAATTCTAACAAAATGATTAACTTCATATACTAAGGTTAATTTTCTTTTTTAAACATCTTAAATACATTTATTCTAAGAATAGCCTTTTATCTCTCAAGTGCTTACTCATATCCAGAAAGTTCAGAATGTATTTTTGTGGTAATTATTGTTTTTATACCCCCAAAGAAAAGACCTAACAGATTTCACCTTCATAGTTTATAGTCTCAGAAAAAAAGACATCTTTTCTTAAACTGTGTCTAAAAAGCATGACCAGATCATACAAATGTGAATAATTCAGAATTAGTCCTCTCTTTTAGATCAAAATGCAAAGATCTTCATGGAATAACAATAAGCATTTAACAAGTTGAATTGTTGAGTAAGTGTGCCAGTACTAATTTGTCATTAGAACCCAATCTGTTAAATCATTCTGTTTATAAAGACACATACACACATATGTTGATTGCAGCACTGTTCACAATAGCAAAGACATGGAGTCAACCCAAATGCACACCAGTGATAGACTGAATAAAGAAAATGTTGGTACATATACACCATGGAATACTATGAAGCCATAAAAAGGAACGAGATCATGTCTTTTGCAGGAAGCTGGATGGATGAATGAAACTGGAAGCCATTATCCTCAGCAAACTAAAACAGGAACAGAAAACCAAACACTGCATGTTTTCACTTATAAGTGGGACCTAAACAATGAGAACACATAGACACAGGCCCCACATTTATTGTGGCCTTTTGGGGAGGGCGGGATGGGAGGGAGAGCATTAGGGAAAAGAGCTAAATGCATACTGGGCTTAATACCTAGGTGATGGGTGCAGCACACCACCATGGCACATGTTTACCCATGTAACAAACCTGCACATCCTGCACATGTACCCTGGAACTTTAAAAAATATATATATATATATATATATATATATATATATATATATACACACCCAACCTGTTTTTTAAAACTCGTAGCACTTGGGCTTTATGAACATTTATTATAAAAATACTGCTCTTGCTGTTTTATGTCTTTTAAAGATTATAATTTTTCTCCTTCTCTTTCCATCTCCTTTCTACTCACATCTTCACAGGGAAATCTGAGGAACCAAACTGTGCTTGTGATCAGTTTCGTTGTGGTAATGGGAAGTGTATACCAGAAGCCTGGAAGTGTAATAACATGGATGAATGTGGAGATAGCTCCGATGAAGAGATCTGTGCCAAAGAAGCTAATCCTCCAACTGCCGCTGCTTTTCAACCCTGTGCTTACAACCAGTTCCAGTGTTTATCTCGTTTTACCAAAGTTTACACTTGCCTCCCTGAATCTTTAAAATGTGATGGGAACATTGACTGCCTTGACCTAGGAGATGAGATAGACTGTGATGTGCCAACGTGTGGGCAGTGGCTAAAATATTTTTATGGTACTTTTAATTCTCCCAATTACCCAGACTTTTATCCTCCTGGAAGCAACTGTACCTGGTTAATCGACACTGGTGATCACCGTAAAGTCATTTTACGCTTTACTGACTTTAAACTTGATGGTACTGGTTATGGTGATTATGTCAAAATATATGATGGATTAGAGGAGAATCCACACAAGCTTTTGCGTGTGTTGACAGCTTTTGATTCTCATGCACCTCTTACAGTTGTTTCTTCTTCTGGACAGATAAGGGTACATTTTTGTGCTGATAAAGTGAATGCTGCGAGGGGATTTAATGCTACTTACCAAGTAGATGGGTTCTGTTTGCCATGGGAAATACCCTGTGGAGGTAACTGGGGGTGTTATACTGAGCAGCAGCGTTGTGATGGGTATTGGCATTGCCCAAATGGAAGGGATGAAATCAATTGTACCATGTGCCAGAAGGAAGAATTTCCATGTTCCCGAAACGGTGTCTGTTATCCTCGTTCTGATCGCTGCAACTACCAGAATCATTGCCCAAATGGCTCAGATGAAAAAAACTGCTTTTTTTGCCAACCAGGAAATTTCCATTGTAAAAACAATCGTTGCGTGTTTGAAAGTTGGGTATGTGATTCTCAAGATGACTGTGGTGATGGCAGCGATGAAGAGAATTGCCCGGTAATCGTGCCTACAAGAGTCATCACTGCTGCCGTCATAGGGAGCCTCATCTGTGGCCTGTTACTTGTCATTGCATTGGGATGTACTTGTAAGCTTTATTCTCTGAGAATGTTTGAAAGAAGGTCAGTATCAAGACAGAACTATAAGGTTATGCTCTCCACAATAAAAGCAGGCCCAAATATTTGAAATGAGTACTTTGAGGATTAGCAATGTATTTTTGTTTTATATTAGTTTAGAAATGGATAAAGATTGTTGATGATGTATAAAATTAGTGTGAAAAGCCCAAGACTCAAAAGGCCAAACACATTACAAACTAAATATTTAGAGTTATGAGAAAAAGCAGTCTTATTTACCAGCTCCTGTTTTCAGATTAATCCGTTTTATAGGAATATTGTAAGCTGCAGCTCTCAGTTTTAGTGTTTTAACCTGTATTTTTCTAAATACTGATTCAAAAATTCCAGATATGTGATAGCCTACTATGTTCAAAGCATACAGGTAAATAGAAAAATGAATAAGGCATAATATCACAAGCAGTTTACAGTTAGGAGGAAGGAATTGGGGCATGGAGTAAGATGACAAAAGTGTAATGCTATAAAGAGCTGTAAAACAAAATGGTATAAAGTGAAAAATACCTGATCTAATGAGGGAGAGAGGTGGAAAGGCTTTAATTGGAGAGGTACCACTTGAAATGTATAAGTAGAATATAGATAGGGGAAAAGGTGTTGTTAAAGCAATAACCTGGGAAAATATATAGAAGTAGGAATGTCCAGCATTGCTCAAAAGTAAGCACATGGTTCAGTTTATCTGGAGCCCAGGATGCATATGAAGGGCTAATAGGTACGATTGGAGCACAAGACTATTGTCCTGTTGTAGAGTTAAGTGACAGCAGCACTTCAGAGTTCTCAGTTTAGTAAGAAATGATTAACTGTTAAAGGGTGACCTTCAGAGTGAGTAGTTTTCAGTATGATCCAGGGTAAATGGGACCTGAGAGAAGTTAATGGCAGAGATGTCCCTGTGGAGACAATGACCTTCAGTCCCAGGAGAATTACAAATAATAGATTTAACAAAGAACTTTTTACATAACAGATGGCTAATAGATGGCACATAGATGCACAGTATTGTAATAACCATTACTGCATCTTTTCTTTTTTTTCCTTTTTTTGTTTGTTTGTTTGTTTTGAGACAGTCTTGCTCTGTCAGCCAGGCTGGAGTGCAGTGGTGCGATCTCAGCTGACTGCACTCCGTCTCCCAGGTTCAAGCGATTCTCCTGCCTCAGCCTCCCAAGTAGCTGGGATTACAAGTGCCTGCCACCACGCCTGCCTAATCTTTTGTATTTTTAGTAGAGACGGGGTTTCACTCTGTTGACCAGGCTGGTCCCAAACTCCTGACTTCGTGATCCGCCCGCCTTGGCCTCCCAAAGTACTGGGATTGCAGGCATGAGCCACCGCACCTGGCCTCTGCATCTTTTCTTTGGCCAAATGTAAATGGCAAGAAAACTTTTTACCACATTGCAACAAAAGAGCACAATGAAGAGTCAGAGATCCCAGCTAGGCGCGGTGGCTTCAACATATATTCAGTAAATACAGTGTTCTTAGGAGTTGTAAAATCTTGTATTATTTCTTCCTTTACCTTTTACAGGGATTTTCATTCATTAAAACTCGGTGATCCAGGCTTTTACTAGCTTAAAGCCCCATTGAAGACTGCTTGCTTCAACTTTGTATTCCTAGTGTAGGGATAATACATATGTTCAGTAAATGTTTGTCAAATGACTAAGCTTTAAAATGATCAAATATGCCAAGATTCAGATTGTTTTAATTACTGATAATGGAAATTTGTTCTTTTTCTTAGCTCCCCCTTTTAATCTTTTTTCTTTCCATCTACTCTCAAAGATCATTTGAAACACAGTTGTCGAGAGTGGAAGCAGAATTGTTAAGAAGAGAAGCTCCGCCCTCTTATGGACAATTGATTGCTCAGGGTTTAATTCCACCAGTTGAAGATTTTCCTGTTTGTTCACCTAATCAGGTATATTGCAATGTGTAGTTTCTATTACATTTCCTCTTAAAATGAAATCTGTGCCTGTATATATGATGAAGCAAAGACCCTTGACTGTCAGAATTTTTGCAATCAAGGATTTAAATGTATGGAAGATTTGAAGTCATAGTTTTCATTACATTTTAACACTACAAACTACAAAAGTTTATTTTTCATTCCACTGATGTGGTTTTGCAAGTCTGAAGCATTTTACTGTTTAGGATAATTTAGTGCATTATAATTCAAAAGTATTGAGCTTG
Organism: Piliocolobus tephrosceles; assembly: GCF_002776525.5. Classification (NCBI taxonomy): domain Eukaryota; kingdom Metazoa; phylum Chordata; class Mammalia; order Primates; family Cercopithecidae; genus Piliocolobus; species Piliocolobus tephrosceles. Next base: position 107,911,160 of record NC_045440.1, on the reverse strand, counting down.
GCAAATTATTTTTTACCTGACCTGAACATCTACAGGATTTAAGAATGAACACTAAAATTAATATGCTAGTAATATAACATGCTAGATTAACCAGTTATAAGTAAAAGTAATTGAAAGGAAGTTAACATTTCTACCTGAGGAAAAACATCTTCAAGCCTGATTTTACAGTGTTTAACAATTTATAGCATTTTGTTTATATAGTAATTCATTATATGTTTCTGAATTCTTTAAATTTCTCAGCAATTAAAAAAATTTTCTTGTCATGCTTAAAAATGTGCCAGCGTTCATTTTAGGCATAAGGATTTATACACTTAAATTGCAAATTCATTCAGAAACATTTATAAAAATTGTTGTTTCCAGTATTAGAATTAAAACTGGTAAACATTGTTTACCTAGTAATATAATTATTTTCAAAATAGAATACCATTTCCTTTTTGGTAAATGGGATTTCTGATTACAGTCTATCACCTTATTGGAGTCTTTTAGGAAATCTTTGGTGAGAATTTGTAGTTTCAAGACATTTCTCCATAAGTAACTGCCTAAGTAAATCACTCAGAAGTTCCACCAGTTGGAATTTTGTGTGCAGAGTAGGAAAAACCTAAGTTGTGGCTTCTTTCTATCAGCCCTGCTATGGGGAAAGTTTTTTTTTTTTTTAAGGTAAGAATCAGATCATGGTTAATTTTACACACCTACTTCATTCTCTACCACCCACCACCCCTAAACCCCATAAAGTTAGAGGGAACACAGTTCACACAATATTGTCCTCACTCCTGACACCAATTGCAAATTCAAGGAGTTCCCCAAATCCCCTTCAGGTTTGGTGATTTACTAGGAAGACTCAGAAAACTCACTGAAAGCAACTTACTTGCGGTTACAGTTTATTACAGGGAGAGGATACAAACATACAGATTAACCAAGGGAAAAGATGCACAGGACAAAGTTCAGAAGGGTACCAAACATGGACCTGCCAGTTGTCCTTTCCCCATAGAGACAGGAGGGCATTACTCTGTCAACACAGATGTGTGACAGTATGCATGGAGTGTTACCAACCAGGAAAGCTCACCCAGGCCTCAGTGTCTGGAGTTTGTACTAGTGCACTAGCACATAGGCAGGATTAATTGCACATGTGGCCAATCCCAGTTTCTAGCCTTATCCAGAGATTGATTGACCCAAAGCCCTCACCCTGCATCACACTGTTGGTGTGGTTCAGAGCTTCCACTCTAAATCAGTTTTACTATGTGCCTGGTCCAAGGTCCCCAGGCAAAGACACTGCTTTCAGACAAGACAGTAGAAGGGCTTGGAGACCCAGAAGCCAAGGACAGAGGCTTTGGGTGAGGTTAAATTCTTTATTACCTCACACTACCCCAGTGTCTCAAGTTATATTACCCTTGTGGAAGAATTCTACTTCAACATTTTAAAATAAAGTATGTTTTTGGGTGGTAAGTTAGATTTTATTCATTTAATGAAATTAAACTCTCAAGTTTGAAGCTTTTGGTAACAAATTATCAAATTTTTATAGCAGTTTTTGGAAAAAATAAGTAATGATGTAATTCACCATCTCACTCAAAGTAGAAATGCTTTTTGAGGAATGCTTTCTCCTTCATAAACTGAAGAAGTATATGAAATTATTCCTAGAACATTCATGAGATCCCCTCATAAAATGTTAGATTGCCAATCCTAATTAAACTGACTTTTAACTAAGTAGAGAGTTTCACCTCACTATGACAAACCAAATGTTAAAGTCAACATTAAAGTATGTTGAAGGCATTGTTGATCTTGATGGCTAATAGCAGCACAACAGAGAAGGATAACAGAAGAGCCTTTTTTTCATTGCTGGATATAATAGCATAGTGCGCAACACGAAGCCTTAAAACTTGCATGCTCACTGTTGAGGAGCAGATCTGTGGAGAAGTTCATTAGAAATGTGAACCACTTATTCTTTCTTTTTTTTTTTTTTAATTTGTAGTTAGGTACTTGTTAATTGGTGAAAAATCTTACTCATCTGTATAGCAAATCCATGTGTGCCGATATCCAAATTTCTTATTGACAATCTGTGCCTTACTAAAGTTAGACTATGAAATGTTCCTATGATAGTAACTTCTTAACTTATCATAAATTATGTTCATGGCACTATGGAAAGGCCTATATGGAAAGCATAAATAAATGCAATACCAGCCACAAAGAGATACAGAACATAAGAGGACATCTTCCTTATTTTCTACCTTCTTTCTTATGTGAGGGGAAAGGGAAGAGGTGTGAGTTTTGGCAGGAGATAGTATCATCATCTGAAGGAGAGTGTATCAACTTGAGATTGTTTCCTGGAAATAAAATTTTTAAATACTAAATGCCAGGTTGGTGAAAGTTATTTCAAATTTGAATACTTCTTTTTATAACCACTAGATGGAGCTTAAAGTCTATCTTATATAATGCTATATGCTTTTAAAAATAAACTCTAAACTCGTTCATCTAGAAAAAAGAATAGATTTTGGGCTACCTTTCATATACACTAATTACAGCTAACTAGCTTTCAGAGAATAATGATATAATTTATGCTTAATACTAAACTATAGAAAATAACACTTTAAAGATTGAGAAGGAATCTAAATGTCTAGATACCACTGAGTAGTGATATAAACAAGTTAACTTCTTTTGTTTCTTGTTGTCTTCTATGCTGTATTACAAATATAATTCCTTTATTTGTGACAATGTAATTAAATCCTCAGTATCCATTCACCAAATCCTTGAGAAGCAACTCTGTGAAATGCAATTTTCACATGTTTTGGAAAAGTTCAGCCTTGTAAATTAAATCTAATGTGTTCTTTTTTTAAAAAAAGAAAAAAGGTAAAAGGCCTGGTTTTCACAAACTCATTTTGGTCACTTCGTCAATTATGGTGGAGATTCTCCTATGTCCCTAGTTACAGAAGTATCAATTTTATTTTCTAGCTTTGGTACACTTTTCACATTGGGTTGTGATGTGAGATTTTGAAACAACTGTAACAGTTGACACTAAATATCATTTTTAAGTTGCATATATAAAATGGAATAGCAAGAAAATTTTAAGCACAGCAATGATTCAAGTTATATTAGCAGATTAGATTCTGTAGTAGGATGAACCCACATAGGTAAGAGAATTTAATTTTTCCTCCTTAGACCCAAGCAACAATGAGGAACAGAATTTTTAACCACAACACATTCTTAAGGGTATTTTTTATCTTAGGACCTTGTTGTTAACTATCTTAAGACCTTTTCTTATTCTTGTAGGCTTCTGTTTTGGAAAATCTGAGGCTAGCAGTACGATCTCAGCTTGGATTTACTTCAGTCAGGCTTCCTATGGCAGGCAGATCAAGCAACATTTGGAACCGTATTTTTAATTTTGCAAGATCACGTCATTCTGGGTCATTGGCTTTGGTCTCAGCAGATGGAGATGAGGTTGTCTCTAGTCAGAGTACCAGTAGAGAACCTGAGAGAAATCATACTCACAGAAGTTTGTTTTCCGTGGAGTCTGATGATACAGACACAGAAAATGAGAGAAGAGATACGGCAGGAGCATCTGGTGGGGTTGCAGCTCCTTTGCCTCAAAAAGTCCCTCCCACAACGGCAGTAGAAGCGACAGTAGGAGCGTGTGCAAGTTCCTCAACTCAGAGTACCCGAGGTGGTCATGCAGATAATGGAAGGGATGTGACAAGTGTGGAACCCCCAAGTGTGAGTCCAGCACGTCACCAGCTTACAAGTGCACTCAGTCGTATGACTCAGGGGCTACGTTGGGTACGTTTTACATTAGGACGATCAAGTTCCGTAAGTCAGAACCAGAGTCCTTTGAGACAACTTGATAATGGGGTAAGTGGAAGAGAAGATGATGATGATGTTGAAATGCTAATTCCAGTTTCTGATGGATCTTCAGACTTTGATGTGAATGACTGCTCCAGACCTCTTCTTGATCTTGCCTCAGATCAAGGACAAGGGCTTAGACAACCATATAGTGCAACAAACCCTGGAGTAAGGCCAAGTAATCGAGATGGCCCCTGTGAGCGCTGTGGTATTGTCCACACTGCCCAGATACCAGACACTTGCTTGGAAGTAACACTGAAAAACGAAACAAGTGATGATGAGGCTTTGTTACTTTGTTAGGTATGAATCACATAAGGGAGATTGTATACAAGTTGGAGCAATATCCATTTATTATTTTGTAACTTTACAGTTAAACTAGTTTTAGTTTAAAAAGAAAAAATGCAGGGTGATTTCTTATTATTATATGTTAGCCTGCATGGTTAAATTCGACAACTTGTAACTCTATGAACTTAGAGTTTACTATTTTAGCAGCTAAAAATGCATTACATATTCATATTGTTCAATAATGTCCTTTCGTTTGTTTCTGATTGTTTTCATCCTGATACTGTAGTTCACTGTAGAAATGTGACTGCTGAAACTCATTTGATTGTCATTTTTATCTATCCTATGTTAAATGGTTTGTTTGTACAAAATAATACCTTATTTTAATTGAAACGTTTATGCTTTTGTCAACACATCTTGTAACTTAATATACTAGATGTTAAGGTTGTTAATGTACAAAAAAAACACCCTTATACTCACCTGCGTTTTCGTTTGTTTAACATTTGTCCATTATCGGATTTCATTATCATATGAACTTGTCAAAGGGAAGCAAACTTTGTCTAAAAATTTTTCTCTTATGTTTAACATACAACGATGTGAAATTTAGGCAGAGTTAGATAAATTACTGGCAAAAACAAAACTCTTTTATAAAGATTTTCTAATGTTGACTTTAATACTCTAACATGGTACAAACCAAATGGTAAAATCCCAAGTCATTTCTTTTTTCATCTGTATTTAGCAACAGAATTAAGTGGATGAAGATATTCTACTATGCATTAAATCTTGAACTTTATAAAACATGTACAAAAATTGTACAAGATAAGTTCCAACTGGTAATGTCTTTCCCTAATACAGGGTTGCGCTTGTATTGGACCCTAGGGATTTGCACTAAAATTATATCAAGGTCTCAGATGAGCTTAGTGCACAAGCACTATCACTTTAAATACTATTATTTGCTACCACAGCGACTATATATTTCCATAGCTTTTGGCTGGGGGTGGGGGGCATTTTTATTACAACTTGAAATTGCTTTGCTGGTTTCATATTTATTTGTTGTATTTAAGAAATACATTGTTGTAAGAGTGATTTTTTTTCAATATATTTTATTCCTGGGGGGATCATGCTACACTCTCAAAGAAAAGAAAATTGAGAAATCATTCAGATCATCCCCCCTTTTTAAGTAGTGTGAATTGTAAAACCCGACTTTTTTTTATTGTCAGTTGCTGTTTATTTATTCTTTAGCTGTCTGTTTTAGTAGTTTAATGATTGAGTATGAAAAATGTATTTGTGTGTGATTATTGCTATTTATTAAATTTTAAGTACTTTGCTGAATGTCATTTTAAAGCATGTTTGAAGTCTTGTGTATTTGTCTGTGTTATGCTGTCAGGAGGAACTGACTAAGATGTTTTAATATGTATCAAAAATTAAAATGATGTTTTTTTTATTGCCTTGAGGTACTTTTTAAATCAAAGTTGTTCTTTATTCGTTGAATTTTGGTGCATATACAAATTCAGGCCATAAAATATGCAATATATCTAGAATAAAAATGACTAGAAGGAGATCATTCCTTAACTGCTTTATAGTAAAGTAGCAACTTTTACCAGTACTCGAGGGTAAAATTTTCTAAGGACTTGAATATTACTTTGCTTGAGACTGCCCTTCAATTGATGTATCTCACAAGATGAAAGAGTTTAATGGATTAACTGCGTTTTAGTTGACGTATCTCACAAGATGCAGTAACACAATCAGTTCTCTTTTTAAATTGTTTTCACATACATTTTAGACCCCTATAGTATATTCTACTGGCAGAATTCGGGTTACCAAATAATCTTTTACACCGTAGTACTAATATGCCATCAAGTATAGGGGTTTTGGTTTTGTTTTCTAGCATATGTTTTACTTTGTTATTCTAATGAACTAACACATCTTCCTGGTTCAAATAGTAAAATGTAAATTCCTCTTCTATCCCAACACCCATCTTTCACTTCCCTTGAAAAAGACACTTACCAATACCAGATCCTTGTATATCTCTCTAGAAATAACCATATATGTACATAGGCATATCAATGCCATATTATAGTATTGCAAATTGTAATATACTATGCATACATTTTCTGTACTTTTTCTCAAAGGGAAGAAATACATCATTAGAGTTTGAATATTAAAAGTAAAATCAAGCATTGCTATTCCTTGTGTTTTTACATTTAAATCATTGATCTCTTCTGAATTTAGGGCTTCACTTTTTTTTTTTCCCCCAGATGACTTCCTAGTTTTCACAAAACTATGTATTAAATAATAGATCCTTTCCTTACTAATTTGAAATGGAACTTATATAGTACCTTTCCGTATTATTTGGGTATGTTTCTAGACTCTATTCTCTTCTGTTGATCTGCTTTTCTCTTTTTATACCAATCCTTTATTGTTTTAATAACTGATTTTTAAATGTTTCAAATATTCTTATTTATATTCCCATTTGAATGACAGAATCAATTTGTTGAGTTCCACAGAACATCCATGGGTACTTTTTTTTTTAAGACAGTTTTAATTTTATAGATTAGGGGAATTTGACATCATTATCATGTTAAAGCTTTTTATCTAAACCATGGTGCACTATCTAAAAATCATGCCCATTCGTCTTTTTTT
>NC_045440.1:107589543-107604397 GCF_002776525.5 Piliocolobus tephrosceles | reverse complement strand
ATCTATCTATCTATCTATCTATCTATCTATCTATCTATCTATCTATCTATCTATCTATCTATCTATCTATGTATCCATCCATCCAGACCATTAAAAGTCCCACTGCTTCATTCCTACTTCACCTTCCCTAATAAAAGTGGCCTTCAAGCTGAACTGTATCAATTTAGTACCGATCATTTAAGTATTGTCGTATTGAACAAACTGTTAGGCTACATCCATTCTCATCCTATAAATACTATTATATGTGATTACTTCTACATCTCCTGTGTTGTATCTGCAGCTCATCTCCCTGAGGGAAGCTAGGTGAAGGGTTCATGAGACTCACTATTAATTTTGCAACTTCATGTAAGTCCATAAATTATTTCACAATAAAGAAGTTTAAAAAAAAAAACTCTTCTCTTGAAAAAATTACTAGGAAATATGTGTGATCCTGAAAAGTATCCACTGTTAAGGGGAACAGTTTTTATACCAAGCCTGTCAAATATTATCAAGGTGAAGTCGTAAAGACTTTGGCAGTTCTTACCTCTATAGAATCTCATAATTTCTAAGCAGTAAACAATGTATCTGAAATATATTTTATTCTCTTAATCATAAAATCATTTAAATAATTCAATAAAAATATGAATATGAGGAAACCTTTAGTTAAATAAGATGGATTTCATGCTTCCAAATAAAACTTTAAGAAATACAAGTGTGTTGCTTTTAATGTTGAAAGAGATTTAGTTTTCAAGAAGGAACAGATCTAAACAAAAATAGAGTTACATTTCTATGCTAGATCTGAATGCAGTGATAGAATAAAAGATGTCAGCTTTGAAATGTGTCAGTTTCACCTACAGATTTATTTTCTAAGCCTATTTTAATTCTGCATTGATATTTCACTAGCAGCAGGAAACTACTTGCCTGTCACATCACTATGTTGCTTGAGATTTATTCTCAAATACACTATTATCATCATTATATTGTTCATATTATAATCACTGAATTGAAATTCTCACAGTGAAGAGGAATTAACCTCAAACAACAAACCAAGTGAATACATTGAATTAGTTTGGAATTCATAATAACAGCTTTCATATGTATACTTCTACAAAGAGTTTGCCTCATGAAATCCATGAAGGAAAAGGCAAGAACCATACAGTGACTTTTGCATAGATTATCTCTTCTCCAAAATCAACCAGTTGACTGCTTCTAAGACAAAGTATATTAAAAATCATATAACTTGAGATGTGAGACTAGAACTATGGCTTTGTTTCATTTCTCAGTCTGTCAGTACTATTTTTTTCCCATCTTCTTTCCTTTTTTCCCCTAAACCAATTTGTACAAATAGGTTATTTCCTGTATTTTCCTGCAAGTCATATTTTCCTTTGAACAATATCTTTTCCTGCACTTTAGGAAGGTTGTGGCAGTCACACTAGAGGTCTGGCCTAGAAGATTGTGGCAATCACACTAGAGGTCTGGCCTTTTTAGGTCAAAAATGTTACTTTTGGATCCTGACTTGGTCCTGGAATAGGCAAAAGGCCAAGGAGATGGAATATCAAATATTCTCTAATATAGATAAGTAAAAAATCTGGCCTTACGTAAGGAGACCCTCTCTGGACTGAATCCAGCAATCTATGAGTAGGTGAGGCCTAAAAGGACAAAAGGATTTAGTTAGTGGAAGGCATTAATACAGAAGCGACTGGCTTGGATATTACCGTGAAGGGCTATGGAGAGCCTCTGGAGTTCTGAGAATGAAGTGACATGGTAGTCAGACCTATAGACAAAGGGAGCTACTAATTCTCCCTAGCTGTTTCTGTACACTGTATCCTCTATTCTGGCATCGCTAGAAGTCAAACCCTTCGGAGTAAAGAGTAGTAGAAATATTTTAGCTAAGAAAATATTTAGTGAGGAATAAAACAATAAATTTATATTGAAGCTTTAGATGTTTATTACATCATTCAGAGGTTTCTTTTGCATAAATTTACCAGGTAGAAGTGTAATTTTGCTACATGCGCAGGTTGTATAGTAGTGAAGTCATGGCTTTTAGGATATCCATCACCCAAATAATGTACATTGTACCCATTAGGTAATTTCTCATAGTCCATCCCCTCGCTCTTCCGAATCTCCATTATCTGTAATTCCACACTGTACATCCATGTGAACACATGAGTTAGCTCCCATTTAAAACTGAGAAATTGTGGTATTTACCTTTCTGTGTCTGACTTTTTTCACTTAAGATAATGGTCTCCAGTTCCATTCAGGTTGCTGCAAAGAATTGATTTCATTCTTTTTTTATGGCTGAATAGTGTTCCACTCCATATATATACCACATTTTCTTTATCTAATCATCCATTGACGGACACTGAGGTTGATTCTGTATCTTTTCTATTGTAAATAGTGCCATGATAAACATATGGGTGCAAGTATCTTTTTGATATAATGATTTCTTCTCCTTTAGGTAGATACCCAGAAGTGAGATTGCTGGATTGAATGGTAATTCGATTTTTAGTTATTTCAGAAATCTTCATACTGTTTTTCATACTGATTGTACTAATTTACATTCCTACCAATAGTGTATAAGGGTTCCCTTTTCTCCACATCCTGCCAACACCTCTTATTTTTGGTCTTTTTAATGACATTCTGACTGGTGTACATAATATCTCATTGTGGTTAATTTGCATTTCTCTAATGACTAGTGATAATGATAACGAACATTGTCTCATATATCTGTTAGCCATTTGTATGTCTTCTTTTGTAAAATGTGTATTCATGTCCTTTCCCACTTTATTGTTTGAGTTTTAATGACAAATTTCTTTAATTTCTATATCCATAGCTGAAGGCCCTCTTGTAGTATAATGTTTACTGTTTGCATTAGTACCTCTTGTCAGAATTTTTGGTTACAGATACCATTGATACAGGCAAACCTAAAAATGCTTTTGGCCCTTTGGAAATAACACCTATATATTATCTGGCCTGTTGAATAGCTCTTCATTCTTTGACAGCTTTGAAAGTTTACTGAGATCTAGGATAGTTGAAAACCTACACATAACCCACTATTACCAGGAAGGAACAACATACAAGTTTAAAGAATCATTTTTGTTTACTATGAAATGTAATTAATAACTGGCTTAAGCAAGATTGTATGCCTTATTCTCAGGGCTTATTGAGTTGAAATTAGGTTCCTGGTGTGAAATGAAAATGTAACTGTAAATTTAAACACAGTTTCATTTATTCATAAGAATAAGAAGATATAATCAAGGCAATTATGCTTCATACAAACTAGGGTTAACTCTGAAAATATTTTATAACCCGCCAGTCAAAACAGACACTAGCTAGTACTATTGGTACACCCAAAATAATGTAAGTAAAACAAAAAAGCATTCCATAGACCATAAATTTCTATCTTCTTCTTCCCTATTATAAACTTTTGCTAGAATCTAATTTCTTATCATGATACCTATGTACATACATATTAAAAGCTTTCTTAAACACAGTACTTTTTAAAGGAGGTGGATGAGTGTCAATTGACTTGATGTTTATTACTTCTAAAAATCTTTGATTTACTAAGTCTTTGATTCACTAAGGACTTCTAGGAAGTCCATCATGCTATCTTGATTTTTTACTGTATCTTTTTGTATCAAAACAAAACAAAACAAAATAAAAGTCATTCACTAACAACTACTAATAAACATTGAAAATTTCTTTAATCTATTTGGAAACAGTTCTAAAGAGAAATCCTAGAGAATTAGGTCTATAGTTAGTGAAATATTTCACCTTGATACTATCAGAAAGGATATTATGGCGAATCAAGCAAGACATATTTTTTACGCTTTTCAATAAAAACATTGTTTAGATATCATGAGGTAGGTAAAAGAGTTATAATAAATGGCGTTTTTCTCTAGTAGTTTTTAATTTAGCTGGGTAACAAGTAATTAAAATGACATGAAACATGTTTACACATGAATTTGAGTATAGGTGCCTTAAGAATAATAGTAATTTACACAGAAGACAAAGTCTTTGTTCTTTAGAGGCATGTTACCCAATTTAGTATAAGCAAACTAAGTAGAGTGTGGATATGATGACTTGAGAAAACAGTCTCAGAAATACGTATGTCTACATTTCATGTAATAACATTGTTACTTTGTCTCTGGTCATATAGATGACCTGTTTAAGACAAAAAGTCACATTATATACATTTCCCACGTAACTGAGCTAGAGTACAAGTTATGACATAGATAGATGGCACATTGTTCTTTTCCTTTTGTGGGGTGTGTGGACACCTCCCATGCTTTCATGTTTATAGACTACGGCCATAGGAAAAGATACAATGTTTCAGCACCAATTAAAGGAACAAAATTTTTTCCTCGAAAACCTCCATAATCTAAAGCTGTTAATAAGTGTCACAGGAAGTTTTACCAAAATACGTTGCTTTCACAGTTTTTAACTCTAGTCCAGAATTTAAAAGATAAGTCTATCTACCACTTTCCCCAAAGTTTTCTAATAGTGATAATACATAAATTAATGAGACTTTTAAAAATAAACTCTAAAATTTCACCTCAAACAGTTACGGCAAAAGTTGTAGATCTTAGGTGCAGGAGATAAAATCATATTATTTTATACTCTGATGAGTTGTTCAGAATTCAATTTTTAAAAAATGAATACCTGTAGTATTTCCTAATAATTTCATCTCTATATTCTTTAATAGCTCAGATTTTTCTCTCTAAAAAAAGTCAAAGTTTAGTTTCAAAATAATGTTCACTTTTTCCCCCAAGGTATTCTGGAACTTCTGCATTATGGTGTTACTAGTATTTTAGTATTCAAAATTGTCTAATTCGAATGTCAATCTTATTAACCTTAAGCATCTGCAAAATAGCATGATCTCTGTCTCTGATTACTTATATTCTCGGTTTTATAAAATGTATGGATTTATGTAATAAAAATGGAAAAACAATGGTAAAATATAGTAAAAAACATAATAAAAATAATTATGTAAATTAGAAGAAACACATAGATTATAAAGTCCTACTTCATTGCTATAGTTGAATTGCAAATTTAACTTTGAATTTCTTGACAGCCAAAGTTGATATGGAACATAGATTAAATAATTAGAAAAAATATATCAATTCTGCCATAGAAAGCAGTCCTTTTGATCATTTAATTATTTGGAAAGCTAGTGGGCTAAGTGATTGGATTTATTTTGTTTAGTTGTACACTATCAGGCAGAGCAGAATATAGAGCTGCAAACAACATTTAATATGGGTAAAAGTTTTAGTCACTTCTATATCCTTACAGATTCATTTTTAATGCCTCATTTATTTCTTTTTTCCCCCCTAAACCTCAAAGGAAGAGTGTGCTTTTAGCTGGATTACTGGAATAGCTGCAGCTGTTCCATGGCTTATATTAAGGTAATTAAGCATCAATATTCGTAAACAGTGTACAAATACTTTCACATAAATTATATAACTTGATCTTAGCCAATTGAAATGGATACTATCTTCACTTCATAGAGGAGAAAACCAAGGCTGAAGAAAATGTACACCTATGAAAGCGATGAAGTCTAAACCTACACTGCCCAATATGGCAACCAGAAGCCACACATGGCAGCTGAGCACTTGAAATGTGGCTGGTGTGAATTGAGATGTGCAATAATTACGCTAAGTGAAAGAAGCCGGTCATAAGAGACCACATACTATATGACTCCATTTGTATGAAAGTCCAGAACAGGGAAATCTATAGAGACAGAAAGTAGATTAGTGGTTGATTAAGGTGAGGGCAGGAGGGATGAATGGGTGAAATGAGGATGGGGAGGAATAGCTAAAGGGTATGTAGTTTCTTTTTGAGGTAATAAAAGTGTTCTAAAATTGTGGAGATGGTTGTACATATCTTTGAGTACACTAAAACCTACTGGATTGTACATTTTAAATATGCAAAGATGTGCTGTATGAGTTAATCTCAATAAAGCTGTTAAAAAGAAGATATTTTTCTAAATTCAGTACGTTTTTAAAAATACAATGTTATTTAAGTTGTATTATATTTCTATGACAGATTATCTTTGTAACCAAAATGTCTGTGATAAGAATATATTTGTGTCACAATATTATTTGGAATATACACAGAACCCATTGTATAAAAACATGCTAATGGATTAGAAGAAAATATTCCTAATATTAACAGTAGTTTGTGGGATTTAAAGTTTCTGCAATAATGGTATATTAAAATATTTATCTCCTAGGGCAAATATTATAACTTTCAAATATGACCTTCTTCAAATTATATAAAATATTTCCATAATGAAAAAAGTCCTAAATGACACTAACATAAAAGCAAAAGTCTACCAGTTAAGATCAGATTTAAGGAAAGGATATTTTACCACTCTCAAACTACATCTAACATTTGCCTTGAGTAGTAGTAACTTTAATTTGTAAAAAGTGCATCATTAACTTTTAAGGGGAAATAAAAGGCTATGTAAACATAAATTTTCCTTCAGAAATAAATGATTATAAATGTTGAAGTACAGAAAAAATTATATTCAACAAATGTTACCCAAAGATTAATGCATAAAAATCAATTTTTTTTTCATTTTAATTTGGTAAATTTAGTAAAATGTGCCATTATTTTCACAAAATCCTGGGTTATACTCTTTTCCCCTTATAGTTCAAAAGCAATAATAAAAAATTATCTAAAATAAAAGTACTTTTAAGAGAAAAATTAATTGTGAAATTAAACAAACACTTGTGGAATTTTCTGTTATCTTGACATAATTTTTCCCAAAATTTTACCATAATTATAGCTCCTTTAATGGACTCATGAGTACAGTTTAAGTTTGGGATACATAATATGAAATTACAACAGAAAGGGTTGATGGCTCAGATGAAAGATTTTACCTACTTCAGTCATTGGGTCATGGTATTCTTAACTGTGAAAAGTCTTATTTTCTCTATGACCCCACAATGATAACAAGCAATATCTTAGAATGCTAAATTAATCATAATATTTTTTACCTACTTCTAAGTGTATCTTTTCTTAAAAACACATGCTGCAATTTAAATTTAAGGATGTTTAGATGTTTTCCAAAATACTCTAAGGAATATTAATTCCAAGATACACTTCAATAGACAAAGGGTTATTTCATCAAAGTAAGTCAGGAAAAAGTCACTGATTCTATTTTGCTTTTGGAGAGTCACAAAGCACACAAACATAATAAAGGGTTTTATGAAGTCCTACAATTAAAAAAACACAGATTAAAACTGTTTAACTCATATTTTCTTCTATACTTATTTGACGATGAAGCCTTATTTTTCTGCTTAATACCTAATAGCTTCCAAAGAATTATTGTTTTGTAGGATACACTTTGGGAAACTCTGCTTTAAGTAAAAAAGTTTTCTATTTTCGTAATGCTTCATATTGTCCACTTTTAATCAGTAGCACATTTAAATGAGAAGAATTAGAATGCTACAGGCATAAAAGCCCTTAATAAATGTTGCTTCTGATTACTTTTTTGCCCTTGTACTAGTTACTTTGTTAATACATTTAAAAAATTTACTTCTTATTCCTTTGAAAATTTTGATAGCTGGAAAAAGATTTTAGATTGGCCAAAGATCCAATGTCGTATTAATACATTAAATACTGCAATGACCTTAAAAAGCAATGAGTCATAGATTAAAGCTTATGCTTCAAAGAGCTACAAAGCAACAGTATAAATGAAAGCTTAATTTTGTTTTCTTATTTGACAACATAACATACAATGCATATTTGGGGTTGGGAAGGAAACAATTGCTTCTCCTCATTCCTGTTTTTAGAAAGCAGCTAGTCATATTGATCTACTTTCTGGAGTACCAGGGAACAAATACAGTATCTTTTCTGAACATATCTCAAGCAACTGCTCCAATTAATAATCTGTTGTTGAGTACTGAATAAAATGAAAATGAAAATTTGTACCAGATTGGCAAAGATTTAAAAAAAAACTCACTAAGCAAATATTACACTAGCATGGCCAAGAGTGGGCAAAATTAAGTTCTCTCATATTCTCTCTGAGAGAATGTAAATTGTATAATACTTTTAGAGGGTAATTTGCAATATTTTTCAAAATTAAAAAATGAGCATGCCCTTTTAGTTATTCTATTTGCAGAAATTATCCTACAGATAAATCATACATACATTAGGTCAGTACAAGTATGCTCATGGTAGCATTATATAGAAAAGCCTAAATGCCCTTCAATAGGGCATTACATTAAATCTATGCAGTAGGAAAATATTCAACAGAGTTCCCTGAAAGATGAGACAGATCTTCATGTACTGACCTGTGAAGATTCTAAATTATATTTTTAAGTGAAAAACAGAAAGCAAATTGCAATAGAACATGTAGAGAGTATATACTGCAATGTATGATAAAGTCTGTATGATTATGCAACAAAATGTTAACAGGGGTTATCTTTGGGAGATGAGATAAAAGCAGAGGAGGTAGGTAAGTAAGGAAGCAACTTTTATTTTCTATTATAGGTATTTATATTATTTTGATTTTTAAAAATAAAATCAGATATTGGTTTTATAAATTAAAAACACAGAAAAGGGAATATTTTTGATGCATGTTTTTCTCGAAAAAAAAACAAGGTAATAATTATGAATAGGTGTATATTCATCAGAGATTTACAGTTTGAAAATAATTTGCTATTATTTTACTACATTTTCCCAGCTGAGCCACTTAGCTTCAGTAGCTAAGTTTCCTAAGCACGAAATAGATTTTATGTAAATTTCAGAGAAGAAAGTTTTGTGCAGTAAATAATTAGTGGTTACATAAAATTATGCACAAAATCCCATATTTTATCAAGTGAAAATGGATTCTCCTGTGCATTATTATTAGTAAAGACTGGTCAGAACAATGGAGTCATATTTTTCTGTACAAATCCAGGAAATGTTTTCTTAGAATCTTTGATAATAAGCATAAGTATCAATAACTGAATGATTACAAGAGGCTTATAGTTATAGAAATCTAATTATTTCATTGCACTGATATTTCATGCAGTTGCTATTACCAAACTATTAATATCTCCATTTTGCTGTCCTTGAAATAAGAATATAACCAAGAAAATCCTGATTCTTAATTCATAGAAGACTATAAAAACCTCTATTTTATAGATTAACCCAAGCCATTCTTACTGTTATGCCCAAGCTCCCTATGTTCAATGACTTAGAGGCAAAAAAATAAAGGCAACTGTCTCTGATTATACCAGGACTATGGTTCAATAATTAAGCCCATCAGTTCAGACAGTGTTTAGGAATTGCTCATTATCTTGATATTCTTTAGCAATGGCAAAGATACTCTCATTTTCCTAAATAAAACAAAAATCCAGATTTTCCCAAGTTAGCAAATGGTGTAAGAACTTCCACCTGGAGAGGCACAACCTGAGCATAATTTCTCTTATTATCCAAGGACTTCTTTGAGATTTTTCTGCTAACTGCTCTTGCTACCACCATGTTGGTATATTCCTCCTCTAATCTGTTTTAAGTATGCATGATGGGGTGTACCTTTTTCTTAATTCCCTGAAGCATAGAAAAACTGGAACAGTTAAATACAGACTCACTAAAGCTTATAGTATCAACAGCAACAACAAAATGTAGATTTTGATGTGAAACTAAATAACCTCATTTACATACTATGGCTTACTGTTGTTGAGATAGTATGGTAGGCAGAATTCTAAAGCTGCCCCCCTAAGATTCCAACCTGTGGCTATTCAAACACTAGACAAGGTAATGGTGTTAACATTGGGAGCTTGTCCTAGATTATCCCTGTGGGCCGAATATCACTGACTCCTTAAAAGAGAAGAGGAAGGCGGGAAGAGTCAGTTACACAGTTTTTTCAGAAGAAAGAAACAGAGGGGAGACAAGGTGGAAAAGATTAGAGGCTGAAAACATAAGAGGGACTTGACCCACCATTGCTGACTTTGAAAATGGAAGGGTGCTATGAGCCAAGTAATGAAGGCCAGCTCTAGGAGCTGAGAATGACCCTCAGCTGACAGGCAGCAAGGAGATGCGGACTTTAGTCCCACAGCCACATGTAATGGAAATTCTGCCATCAACCTAAACAAATTTGAAGGGACTTATCCCCAGAGCCACCAGAAAGGAATCTAGTCCTGCCAGCACCTTGATTTTGGCCTTGTGAGATTCTAAGCAGAGAACCAGCTGAGTCACACTGTCTCTGAACTTCTTTCTGATCTAAGAAAGTATGAAATAATAAATTTGTGTTGTTTTGAGCCTCTAAATTTGTAGCAATTTTTTATAGTAGCAATAGAAAACTCAGAGTCTCCTAGACTCTAGCTCATTTCTTGTCTGCTTCCATATGGTAGACACCATCATTAGAGTTCTTTATTAAAGCTGTGACATCTTCTTTCAAGTCTAGAACCAAACTCAAAGAGAAATGCATTATGGAGAGATTATTATCAAATACCTCTTTTCCTCTTTTTGTTATGGTTATATAATTAGCAAATATTAATTTAATGACAGACACTGAGGCCAGCATTTTATAGTAAAAAAATAAATATGGTCTCTGTCCTCAGGAGGTCTACAATCAGACAATATATAGCCAATAGAGTTATTTATAGTCTATATCTATGTAGTTAGTAGTGAATTTCAATCTCTTTACTTGTGTTATTCTTATATGATCATTTGAAAATAGCAGACTATCTTATATCTAGGAATCCAATGTGTAATTATTCCTTCTTTGCCTGTGTGATCGATTTGAAGAGATCATATTTAAACATTTAAATTTATTTTACTTTTGTAATTGTTTGTGTTATGAAAAATTTTCAGTAGCACTTCATACTGATTAACATGTAAAAGTTAGAAATTGGGCATAAACGTGTGAGATCTTATTAAGCAAGGAGAAGTCAGCTCAGTTCAGAAAAAAGTAAAAATATTACATATGAAGTACATAAATTTGCCATCCTAATGTAGTCCCTATGGAAATAGCTGTTATATAGAATATAGCTATAAATTTAAAAAGAAATTTTCCTACTACAAAGGCACCATCACCACACTATTAAACAATGAACTAACTTTTGTCTTTATTTCATAATTAATATTACTATGAAACCTTGAGAAAGTCATTTAATATGTTGTTTCAGTTTCACATCCACAAAATGTTCTTACTACCAGTCTTATTTCACAGAGAAAAGTAATTCAAGTTTTAAGAATTGTGGTTATCTCCTTTAGATGCAAATGAAATACACTATATTATTAACCATAATTATAGTTAATTATAAACATATGGAACATATTTAAATACATCTATGAGTTGATTAACCCATTGATGAGATCTATACACGTGTCTGCTGACCTTATGTATTTCAAAACAAATTCACTTGTTGAATTTGTTGCTTTCTTACGTATGTCAAATAACCATACTGCTTTTAGTCAGCAACTATTTTGAAAGGCTGCTAATGATAAAATAGGAGTAGTACATAAAACCCAGTGCTGTTTATATCCTTTATGTACAAGTTCATAGCTTCTACAGCCTACATAAATATTGAGAAAGTCTTGTGGAAAGAATATGGCCGTCATTCAATTATTTATGTTTCATTTTTTCTTTCACTATCATATATGATATAAAAATATGATTATATATTCATATATAATTATATGAATCATTTTCATTGGCATACAATGTTTAAATATATTTTCTTCATTATAAAAAGGCTTAGCTTGACGCTCCAAAGCTATGAAGACACTGTACTGTTACTATCATTACTATAACTTCACAGCAAGGATAGAATAAATAAACCAATAGTTTGAGGACCAGGATTAAAGCCTGGAAGAATGGAACCATGCTCACTATGATTTGATGCCAGGCCAGTAATGCTGTGCAGGAATAGTCTGGGGAGTATAATAATGTTGATAGTGGTAGGTGGTCCAGCTTATAATACAATCAGAGATGGTTTCTAGGTTGGATCCTGATTCAGCTTGTTATTACAATCAGAAGGGAAATGCTTAGGGACTCTACCAATTATCTTACTTATTTTGATGAGGTCTGAATGGAAGACAGGAAAAAAGCCAGAGTTGGAGATACAGGCAAAGCTGTATCAGTATTGGCCAAGAAACAAGAAGTAAGGGAGCACATATTGCTAGGAGTCAATGC
This sequence comes from Piliocolobus tephrosceles, assembly GCF_002776525.5. Taxonomy (NCBI): domain Eukaryota; kingdom Metazoa; phylum Chordata; class Mammalia; order Primates; family Cercopithecidae; genus Piliocolobus; species Piliocolobus tephrosceles. The sequence continues at coordinate 107,592,288 of NC_045440.1, read as the reverse complement.
AAGGTAGCCCAGGTATAAGCAAGTTAGAATTACAGATATAAAACTGTGAAACAATGGTGTGAGGAACTCAAGATTGTTATAATTCCTGCTTCAGACAGAACTGCAGATAGAGAAATAGAGAGAGAGAGAATAAGAATATGAATGTGCCATCCTGAGAAGTTGAGTAGGACCAGTTTCGGATATAGCCACATCCTACTATAGCATGTCCTAATATAAAGAGAATTATGCAACTTGACTCAGTTCTTTTCAGTCTTTGAGGAAAAGAAAAAATGCAAGAAGAGAGCATGCATCAGTGACCGGCCACCTCTAGAAACTGTGACAACCAGAATCTTTAGAGATTACTAGGCCTGTTTGGTGATGCTTCTTCAATTTTTACAAAAAGAATTCCTCTCAGGTGTGAAAGCTTTATATGACTCATCATGATACGCTTTTCTTTACTTGTTCTTTCTCTTTTAGCCTCTGTTCTTCAAAATCCACCTTTATGAGTAAATTTCAATGTGGTTTGGGGACTCATTTTTCAGTAATGTAACTGGAGAAGTTTTAGTGTTTCTTATTGCACCTTAAAAGTTGTTGAAAGGGGCGGAGCAAGATGGCCGAATAGGAACAGCTTCAGTCTCCATCTCCCAGCGCGAGCGACACAGAAGACCGGTGATTTCTGCATTTTCAACTGAGGTACTGGGGTCATCTCACTCGGGAGTGCCGGACAATCAGTGCTGGTCAGCTGCTGCAGCCCGACCAGGGAGAGCTGAAGCAGGGCGAGGCATCGCCTCACCTGGGAAGCGCGAGGGGGAAGGGAGTCCCTTTTCCTAGCCAGGGGAACTGAGACACACAACACCTGGAAAATCGGGTAACTCCCACCCCAATACTGCGCTGTAACACCGGCACACCGGAGATTATATCCCACACCTGGCCGGGAGGGTCCCACGACCACGGAGCCTCCCTCCTTGCTAACACAGCAGTCTGCGGCAGTCTAACCGCAAGGCAGCAGCGAAGCTGGGGGAGGGGCGCCCGCCATCGCTGAGGCTTAAGTAGGTAAATAAAGCCGCTGGGAAGCTCGAATTGGGTGGAGCTCACAGCAGCTCAAGGAAACCTGCCTGTCTCTGTAGACTCCGCCTCTGGGGACAGGGCTCAGCTAAAGCAGCAGAGGCCTGTCCAGACGCGAACGACTCTGTCTGACAGCTTTGAAGAGAGCAGTGGATCTCCCAACACGGAGGTTGAGATCTGAGAAGGGGCAGTCTGCCTGCTCAAGTGGGTCACTGACCCCTGAGTAGCCTAACTGGGAGACATCCCCCACTAGGGGCAGTCTGACACCCCACACCTCACAGGGTGGAGTACACCCCTGAGAGGAAGCTTCCAAAGCAAGAATCAGACAGGTGCACTCACTGTTCAGCAATATTCTATCTTCTGCAACCTCTGCTGCTGATACCCAGGCAAACAGGGTCTGGAGTGGACCTCAAGCAATCTCTAACAGACCTATAGCTGAGGGTCCTGACTGTCAGAAGGAAAACTATCAAACAGGAAGGACACCTATATCAAAACCCCATCAGTACGTCACCATCATCAAAGACCAGAGACAGATAAAACCACAAAGATGGGGAAAAAGCAGGGCAGAAAAGCTGGAAATTCAAAAAATAAGAGTGCATCTCCTCCTGCAAAGGAGCATAGCCCATCGCCAGCAACAGATCAAAGCTGGTCAGAGAATGATTTTGATGAGATGAGAGAAGAAGGCTTCAGTCCATCAAAACTCTCAGAGCTAAAGGAGGAATTACGTACCCAGCGCAAAGAAACTAAAAACCTTGAAAAAAGAGTGGAAGAATTGACAGCTAGACTAATTAATGCACAGAAGGTCATAAACGAAATGACAGAGATGAAAACCATGACACGAGAAATACGTGACAAATGCACAAGCTTCAGTAACCGACTCGATCAACTGGAAGAAAGAGTATCAGCGATGGAGGATCAAATGAATGAAATGAAGCGAGAAGAGAAACCAAAAGAAAAAAGAAGAAAAAGAAATGAACAAAGCCTGCAAGAAGTATGGGATTATGTAAAAAGACCAAATCTACGTCTGATTGGGGTGCCTGAAAGTGAGGGGGAAAATGGAACCAAATTGGAAAACACTCTACAGGATATCATCCAGGAGAACTTCCCCAACCTAGCAGGGCAGGCCAACATTCAAATTCAGGAAATACAGAGAACGCCACAAAGATACTCCTCCAGAAGAGCAACTCCAAGACACATAATTGCCAGATTCACCAAAGATGAAATGAAGGAAAAAATCTTAAGGGCAGCCAGAGAGAAAGGTCGGGTTACCCACAAAGGGAAGCCCATCAGACTGACAGCAGATCTCTCGGCAGAAACTCTACAAGCCAGAAGAGAGTGGGGGCCAATATTCAACGTTCTTAAAGAAAAGAATTTTAAACCCAGAATTTCATATCCAGCCAAACTAAGTTTCATAAGTGAAGGAGAAATAAAATTCTTTACAGATAAGCAAATGCTTAGAGATTTTGTCACCACCAGGCCTGCCTTACAAGAGACCCTGAAGGAAGCCCTAAACATGGAAAGGAACAACCGGTACCAGCCATTGCAAAAACATGCCAAAATGTAAAGACCATCGAGGCTAGGAAGAAACTGCATCAACTAATGAGCAAAATAACCAGTTAATATCATAATGGCAGGATCAAGTTCACACATAACAATATTAACCTTAAATGTAAATGGACTAAATGCTCCAATTAAAAGACA
>NC_045440.1:107407866-107544543 GCF_002776525.5 Piliocolobus tephrosceles | reverse complement strand
AAAAACCTGGTCTCACTCTGGCACCCAGGCTGGAGTGCACTGGTGCGATCACAATTCACTGTAACCTTGACTTCGTGGGCTCAAGTGATCCTCCCATCTCAGTCTCCCAGGTAGCTGGGACTACAGACATGCACCACCACATCTGATGAATTTTTTCTACTTTTTTCTTTTTGTAGAGACGAAGTTTGAACAAGTTCCCCAGGCTGGTCTTAACTACTTCTGGGCTTGAGCCATGTGCCTGCCTTGGCCTCCCAAAGTGCTGGGATTGCAGGCATGAGCCACCATGCCTGGCCCATATCAGCATTCTTGAAAAAAATTCAGCAGAGCAGTTGCTCCACTATAGTTCACTAACATTGGCCTCAAAATTACAGCATACATGTTCTCCCCACTCATACAATAAGTAGTGCATACCTACCTTCTTCATGCTATTCAAACCTCTCAGCTTCTGCTTTCCTCTCTGCAGACTTCTCGTTACATTTCATAGAGAAAATAGAAGCTATCAGATGAAATTCCCTTACACCATATACACGAGGTTTTCAAAAATTCATGGAAAATTCATATTGTGAAAAAAACTTCATGAATTTCAAATTTTTTTTTGCACTAAAAATAAGTTCATACTAACTTGTTATAACATGTCTGAATAGGATCTATTTTGAGGTACTAAGAAGGATAAGACATCCATTTGAAAAGATCCCCTTTCACAGCAACATTAATTCTGCTTAAACTGAAGCAAGAACAACAAATTTAGGATGAAGTTTGGGTAGAAGAATGGTCAAATCACTAATATTTTATGAAAAGTTTATGGGGACAATGCCCCAAAGAAATCAGCAGTTTACAAATGGATGACTTGTTTTAAGAAGGGACAGGATGATATGTTCAAGATGAAGCCCCCAGTGGTAGACCATCCACATTAATTTGTGAGAAAAAAGTTAATCTTATTTGTGTCCTAATCAAAAAGGATGAACAATTAATAGCACAAACAATAGCCAACACCATAGACATATCAATTGGTTCAGCTTATACAATTCTGACTGAAAAATTAAAGTTGAGTAAACTTTCCACTCAATGGGTGCCAAACCTGTTGGATTCAGATTACCTGCAGATAAAAGCAGAGCTTTCAATCAAGTTCTTTTGGGTTTTTTTTGTTTTTTTTTTTTGAGATGAAGTCTCACTCTGTTGCCCAGGCCGGAGTGCGGTGGCACGATCTCAGCTCACTCTAAGCTCCACCTCCCGGGTTCATGCCATTCTCCTGCCTCAGCCTCCCAAGTAGCTGGGACTACAGGCACATGCCAGCATGCCCAGCTAATTTTTTGTGTTTCTAGTAGAGACAGGGTTTCACTGTGTTAGCCAGGATGGTCTCAATCTCCTGACCTCGTGATCCACCTGCCTCAGCCTCCCAAAGTACTGGGATTATAGGCATGAGCCACAGCGCCCAGCAGATTTTTTTTTTTTTTTTTGAAACAGGGTCTCACTCTGTTGCCCAGGCTGGAGTGCAGTGGCATTATCATGGCTAACTATAGCCTTGATTTCCTCGGTTCAGGTGATTCTCTCACATCAGTCTCCCAAGTAGCTAGGACTACAGGTGCATGCCACCATGTCCAGCTAATTTTTTGTATTTTTGGTAAAGATGGCCTTTTGCCATGTTGCCCAGGCTGGTCTCAAACTCCTGGGCTCAAGCAATCCACCCACCCCGGACTCCCAAAGTGCTGGGATTACAGGCGTCAGCCACCATGCCTGGCTCAACAGAAATTTTAAACAAGTCAGATCAAGATCCTGAAGCATTTCTTTGATGAACTGTAACAGGAGACAGAACATGGCTTAAGCACTACGATGCTGAAGACAAAGCACAATCAAAGCAATGACATTCGAGAGATGGAAGTGGTCCACTCAAAGCAAAAGCAGACTGGTAAAGAGCAAAAGTCATGGCAACTGTTTTTGGGGGATGCTCAAGGCATCTTGCTTGCTAACTTTCTGGAGTGTCAAAGAATCATAATATCTGCTTATTATGAAAGTGTTTTGAGAAGGTTAGCCAAAGCTTTTTTCTGGGCAGAAAAACTGCCTAGAAATGCTTCACCAGAGAAGTCTCCACCACAACAATGTTCCTGCTCATTCCTCTCATCAAATAAGGGCAATTTTTCAAGAGTTTTGATGGGAATTATTCACCTTACAGTGCTGATTTGGCTCCTTCTGAATTCTTTTTGTTTCCCAATCTTAAAAACTCTTTAAAGGGCACCTATTTCTCTTCAGTTAATAATGTAAACAAGACTGCTGTGACATGGTTAAATTTCTTAGGGATAAACTAACTCACTGGTATTATCACTTCCAAAGTGTCTTTTTTTTTTTTTTTTAAGACAGAGTCTCATTCTGTTGCCCAGGCTAGAGTATAGTGGTGCGATCTTGGCTCACTGCAACCTCTGCCTCTCGGGTTCAAGCAATTCTCCTACTTCAGCCTCCCAAGTAGCTGGGATTACAGGCGCTTGCCACTATGCTTGGCTAATTTTTGTATTTTTAGTAGAGATGGGGTCTCACCATGTTGGCCAAGCTGGTCTTGAACTCCTGACCTCAAAAGATCCACCCAGCTTGGCCTCTCAAAGTGCTGGGATTACAGGCGTGAGCCACTATGCCTGGCCCCAAAGTATCTTGAATTTGCTGGGGCTTGTGTTGAGAAATAACATTTATTTTTAAAAATTTTTATCTTTTAATTCCATTTTTTCACAAACTTTTTTGAGGTCTCCTTGTATGATACATGATACTATATATCATATATTAATGAATATTTGTAAATATATATAATCTCCAAATTTAAGTAGTAGGCTGAGCTTCTTTCTGAACTTCAGAACTATCCAATCCAGTTGCCTACTTGTAACAAGCACTCAGATGTTACACAGAATATCACAAATTTGATCTGTTCCAAATTGAATTTAATCTTTTCTCTCAAACATATTCCTTCTTCAGTGTTCCTTATTTCAGTAAAGGGTATAACTATTTACCTAGTTGCTGAAGGTAAAAATCCAGAGGCCCCCTTGATTTCCCTGTTTCCTTCATCCCCACACCTACTCCATCACTAAGTCTTACAAATTCTATCTCTAAAATATTTTACATATCCTTCCATTTCTCCCCATCCAGACCTTGACCACTGAAATCCATGCCACTCTGTCTACTTTACTGCAACAGCATCCTACATGCTTATGTTCCAACTACAACTCATTCTCCACATAGAAGCCATGTGATTTTTCTAAAATACAAATCATTTTATGGCAGTCTACTAGTAAAATTCTTCAGTGTCTTCTCATTGTACTTGGGAAAAATCCAAAATCCATATAATATAAAATATCAGAAGGAATTCCCTTATCTTCCAAATACCAGTCTATAAACCTAATTGTTCTGCACCCTATCCTCTCTTTCTTCTGCCTGTAACAAAAAGTGTCCCTTCTCTTTGGAAAAATCAATTCCTCCACAGGACCTCAGGATCCCACTCTCTTCTCTAATAGGGTCCTACAAGATTTTGGAGATCTGGTCTCTGCCTTTCTCTTTCACCTAAATGTCAAGCCATTTGTCTTTGTGAACAACTCTTTAGCCACAGTGACCTCTTCTAAATTTCTCAAAAATGTCAAGCTCTTTTCCAACTCAGCACCTTCACATGTTACATACCCCACTTAAAATGGTACAAACACAGATGCGGAATGTGAAGGGCAGAAAGGTTATGAAGTTTGCTGAAAGTTTTGTTGCTAGTATTGGAACCCAGCAGTCTGAAACTAGAACTTAGTTTTTTAGTTACCAACTTTACCAGTAGTACAAGAAGATGAATACGAATTTCCCTTAGCTTAGAGCAGGAATTGCCACACTTTAGCCTGCATCAGAATTACCTGGAGGGCTTGTTAAAACACAAAGTTTTTGGTTCGTTAGGTCTGGGGTCATACCTGAAAACTGCATTTCTAACAAATTCCCGGGTGATGCTGATGGTACAGATCCATCAAGCACATTTTGAGAATTGTTGGCAGAGACTTACAGAATACAAACTACATGCCATGTGAAAAAATACTAAGTCTTCATTTGATGTTTAGTAAACAACATTCAGGTCACTCCTTCTGTTTTGCTCAATTATTTCAGACCTGTAAAAACTGTCTGCATGTAGCTGTTACCATACAGCTTTTTATGTTACCATAATACTTTACCATACAGGTATGATATGCTGTGGTAATTGTGCTTATCTGTCCTCCTATATCCCTTAGTCAGGAATTTTATAACACCTACCGTCAGCGGTTTATTTTATCTCTGTCTACTTGGTCAACATTTTTGCTTTCATTCCCTCCTGTAATAGACCAGGTCAGAAAAAAGTTTGGAAATTCAAGTATTTGGCCTAGTAAAAGGTAGTTCTATGCTTTTAAATGATTAGCAAATGTAGGTAGTAAGTACCTAGGCTCATGAGACTGGAGTTCCAATGTTAGCTCTAGATAGCATATACAGCATATACCCTGAGACATATGATATTGATTTCTCTGACCTCAGTTCTTCAACTGTATATTTAAGGAAATAGATATTATGGAATATAATCTAATTCTGTTACAACAGACAAATTATAAAATGACCCAAAAAGAAAGTCTGCAAAGCAGAATTTTAAAATAATAATGAATAAGCTTAGATTAATAAAGAACATGAATATTCCATCCACGAAAATAACGAATATTCTAAAATGCATTTATCTTAGTTCTATTATTTAACATAGAAAATAAGACAAGGAAAATGAATAACTTTCAAAATTATTTGAATGTGTATATTCAGCATTTGATTGTAACTGAAACAGAAAATATGTATTTTATGAATTTAGAAAATTACTAGCTGCAATTAAGAATTAGAATCTTTACTTTTATCCTCTCATCTTTCATACATTCTTTCATAATCACAATAATAACATAGAAATGGTAGTTGGATCCCATTGTTTACTTCTTTTCTAAATTCTATAGTGCTTATATTTTTAAATGTAAATCACTCTCTTTGGTTTTAAGTTAATCTAATTTACACAAAGGTATTTGCCAGAAATACTCCCAATAAACCTCAATCTTCAGTTCCTGCCTCGGTCAAATTTAGTTGCCATCCACTGTGCATATGTTTTTCTCTCTTGCCTTTCCCCTTATTCACCATTATTTCCTATTTTGAAAGATTCAATTTTCTCTCCTCCACAAATTTAAAATAGTTTTTAGCTTAATGTATCATGCACCTCCTAGAGCAATAACTGCTTAATTGCTTCCAACCACTTACCATCTTTTCTAAGGGTAAAGAAACCCAACTCAATTTCATTTTCATATACATGCGAATGGATGAAGTGATTATTAGTTGATTATTCCAAATTGTCTATGTGTCATCAAATATAACATATTTACTTTAAATAATGTATTAACATATGCATGCATTCATATATATTTCCTCCTCAGACTACCTGAGGGACATCATCATCCATCTAACTGCCCATATCAAAATCCAAGAAATTTAAGATACGTGTTCTCTTATCCTTACTCTCTCTATCCAAGTTGAGGTTGGTTTAGTTTCCTATCTCTGCCTCTAGCCTTGCCCACTCCAGTCATTAATTACAGTAATATAAATAATAATGCTAATAGCCACCACTTATGTAATCATCTATGCTGGACTCTATGCAAAATACTTCACACATTTTCTCTTTAACTTACACAACTCTATGAAGTAGGCGCTATTATACTATGATGTCTATTTTATGGATGAGAAAGATGTGTTCATAGTAATATTTTATAGATAAAATTCTTGAGAGAATTTCTTTAATGACTTCTTCATCTATAGAATAAAACAGAAGCTCCGTTGCATGGCCCACAAAATGAGTAATGCTCTGACCTATGCCTAACATTGACTTCACCTCCTTCTTTCTTCCCTCTCAAACTAAATGCTTTAGAAATACATAACTATATGTTGTTATCTGAAATACCTGCATAATTTCAGTTTTATGTGCCTTTACATCTGCTTTTGTCTCTTTCATAAATACCATTCTTGCACATGGCCACTTGGTTTACTAAGTCTCTGCTTGAATAAGAGTTCCTCTGTGAAGTCTTACCTAATCTCCACCCCCCAGCTTGGATAACTTTGATGCGTTTTCTTTTATGCCTGCTGTATATACAGAAAAACTTTGCGATAACATTTTCTACAGTAATGTGAAATTAGATAACACTTTTGCCAATTTGCTGTCATCTTCTGCCTAAGCACCTGTTGGCAAATTGGTGGGTTAAAATTCTCATCTCCTACGAGGGGGATGTGGTGAGGATGGCAAGGCTCCCAAGCCCATTTTGAGAAACTGGGAGATGGAAAGTAGGTCCCCCAATCCTCTTCCATAGGCTTGGGAAACCAAGAAAGAGGTACCTGGACTTCTGCCACTACGCTAAAAGTTTCAGTCAGCTACAGGATTCAGAATCATTTTTATCTTGGGTTTTTTTTTACTAGAGTCGAAAACTGCCACCAGGTGGCGTCAAATTGTAGCTGGAATCTGGGCAGTGGGTATGCCCCAGGACTGCTAGGCGTACAGGTTCACCCAGACCATTACATGAACCTAGTATTTCCACATTGCATCTGACATAGTGAATTTTTGGATATCAATTACAGTGTTTTCTCAGGATCTTACTATATATCCATTATGGAAATTCTTCAATTGCAATTGTTTGCCCTCATGGCATTTGTATATTTTGTCAGTGTTACTTCAGATGAATAATAAATGTTTTAGAAATATATAGATGTCAACCAATTAACACATATTATTTGTACATCTACTATGTATAAGGCACTGGAGTCAATGCTATGCTAATTAAAAAGAAATACAAGACACAACATTTGTTCTAAAGTCACCTATAACCTAGATTGCTAGACGAAGCATAAAGAAAAAACAATCCCAAGGCAAAACATGGCAAGTGCTAAGTGAATGGTAAAGATATCAAATAATAAAGAACTTCCAGTAAGAAATGAAGAAATCACACAAATCTCCTCTGCCCATCTCTATGTTTCACAACAGTCCTCAGTTCTATGTAGGCCAAGCTGTTGTCTGATGATGAACCCATTTCTGCTTCTATGATGATACAGAATGCATCACCCTATCTAGCACAGTTTCCTCCTTCTTCCACTTAATCTAATCCTTCCATCTTCCAGGAACCACAGGTTATATTTAGATTATACTCTCAACAATGTGCAGACAATTAACGCCTACAGCAGGATGTCGAGAAATGTTTTTATTGATTTGTTTTAAAATCATATTTATTTCTTTGAGACAGGGTCTTGCTTGTTCCCAGGCCAGAGTGTAGTTGTATTATCAGAGCTGATGGCAACCTCAAACTCCTTTGCTCAAGTGATCCTTCTGCTTCAGCCTTCTATGTAGCTAGACCTACAGGCTTGCACTGCCACACATGGCTATTTTTTTTTATTTTTTTATTTTTAATAGAGACATGGTCTCGCTGTGTTGCCCAGGCTGGTCTGGAACTCCTGGGCTCAATGGATCTATCCTGCTTCACTCTCAAAATGTTGGGATTACAGGCATAAGCTATTGTGTCTGGCCATAAAATCTTATTCTTAAGTCTCACTTTTGTCCCTTCATATAAACAATTTAGTCTAAAATGTGCCACTTTATTCTTCAGCCACTTTTAAAGTCAAGATGTAAGGCATAATTGAAGGAAGAAATTATTTTTACATCTAGTCTAGAATAACATTCAGAAATTGCAAATTAGGTCACATCTTAGCCCACTGAGCCCAAGATTCTATAAAAAACAAATACATTTTTTTCCTCTTACAAATGTAAAAGATATTTAGCCACTCTATTTAAAACAGGTGTAACTATTTTTTAATTTAAATTCAGTCTAGCATACTGAAGAAAACAAAAATTTAATGAAATGGGGCACAGCTGGGAGTTAAACAATACTATTTATTTTGTTATGTAAGAGATAGATTATTTTTATGTATCTTAATTCCTCAAAGTTTAGAAAGTAAAACTCATTATTTATTTAAAAAGTATTACTCTTGTAAAGGCCTTTGGCAATTGTTTGATCAAATATCCAACTCATCAGCACAGAGGAATTTATAAATACCCCACCATCCCCAAACTGGACATACTCATTCTTGCCCGTGTTGGCTGTACAACCCTGTGGATCAGATAGTGACTGGGAAGAATTTAAATTTAGTGCTAGATCATTCTCACTTCTAAAATTAGCAGATTTGGTGATCTCCCTAGGTACAATGAATTAGTTATTATTTCAAATTGCCACAGAAGAAACTCCCTGTTTCACCTGTTTCAATTGAGTGGCTTAATGTCATTTAATATGATAAAAATTTATTTGTTGTTTATAGAACCTTGGGCTACATGAGTTAAGATATATTCTGATGAAGCAATTGCTGAGTGTTACTCTGGAATAGATCCAAATCCCCTGTGACCTGCATTTGGGAAATGAGATGCTGCTTTTGGGCAGAGTCAGTATCAGTTGGCAACAGATGAGTTACCAAGCTGGTATTCATTCCCAGTAATGTTAAATTAGTAGTACATGATTTTGTAAGTACTGGCATTTCATGTATAAGCTTTGTCTTTGAGGGCAAAAGTTATATTTCTATTTCTTTTTTATTTTTGCAAACATTTATCACTGTTTACTATGCAGTATATGTTGTAGGTGCTTTGCTAGTTTTAACTTAATCCTCAAACAATCCAATGAGGAACTATTATTATCATCATAATTACATAGATGAGAAAAGTGGGCACAGTGAGGCTAAGTAACTCATTCAAGGTTACATGTTCACACAAGATAGTAAGTGAGAGAGCCATGATTCAAACCCAACGGTCTGGTTTCAGAGTCTGCACTCTTAACACAACACTATATACAACACATGCTGTTCATTCATTGATTTGCCTGTTCATTCACTCTTCCAGTATAGTGAACTCTTACTAGGAACCAGCTCTGGGCCGAACAATGATTGGAATTGAGCCCAGATGGGTAAGACTCAAGAGATGTCTGCTGAATTAATGGTTTTGCTTCAAGTTTTATCCTTTACTTGTGAATCCTTAGGTCACTTCTGATGTAATTATAACTTAAATTAAAACAAGTACAGCTGTAAGTGGTCAAGGTTTTCTTTTAGAATAAGATAATTTAGGGTATTTTATTTTAGAATAGTCAAAAGCAGGCATACTTGTGGAAAAAGTTAATCTGAAAAAAGTGAACATTCTAGAGAGTTGATACTTAACTAAAATTTAAAAGTAGAATATTACATATTTTCCTGCATTTTACAAAAGCCACTGAAATAATTTAACTTTTTCTTGATAAAAGGATAATAATTATAAATATTATTTATTATTCTGTGTTTCAGATAATTTAGAACTTTGAGCTGAATGGGCACTAGCCTCAAAGTAGCACGGATGAAAACTAGCTTGAAAACTTGCCCTTCCTCTTTAATCCCTTAGCTCGTGAGGCAAGTGTACTTGCAGGGATTTTTCTATCTTGAAAAGTACTGAGGAAATAAAAGACCAAAGCAGCTTTATAGAAGTTTATTTCTTGCATTTTTAAAAAATAATTTTTATAATGCCATCAATGTGCTACTTTTCAGTTTCATTCAAAGCATCTTGATTCCACTACATAAAAACAACAGCTTCTAACTTTGTCTGACATGTATTGAACGCTTACCCCATGGTAGGTATTGTGTTACAAGCATTAAAATATTTTAAAAATCTCATTCCACATTTCTAACATTCTTTAAGTTAGGTAATTATTCCTATTTTGCTGTTGAAGAAACTGAATATTTGGGAAGGTCACAAGCCAATGTGTGGTTCTAACGTAAAGCCAACTTAACCTGTTTCTAGAGACCATTTGCTTGAGTACTGTACTTTATTGGAGGACTTAGGCTCTATCAGCAAAACCCCAATGCATTTTATTACCCCATAAGTTATATTTAAAATCAGATTGTACCTATCACTTGATTTGGCTGGCACTATTTATTATCTAGCCATTGAAAAGTTTTGATATCCCCAAGTGAGTTTGAAAATTATGTTTCATTACAGTTGCAAAAAAGGTAAGAAAACACAGTAAAAAAACTATTTTTGCATTTATACATGTTTGCCTGTTTTTTGATTGGCCAACATTTTATTTTGCATTTTGACAATAGTTTCTCAGCTTCCATACTTTTAATACTTTTCATTAAGTAAATAAAATTAGAATAGACTTGCTTTTTCTCAACCACAGTAAGACATAAAACCGGTTTCTTCCATGAAACCGGTCCATGGTGCCAAAAAGGCTGGGGATCACTGGTCTAGTCCACCTGCTAGCCTCAATCACAAGAAACCTAAGTCAGCCAACACTAAACTTTGCTTCTGAGGAGGAGAAACTTTGTAAACACAAAGGCGGCCAGCAAAGATAAGCCTCTTATTACAACTTCACTTCTCATAAAATTGGAAAAGACCTTCAGGAATCAACAGCTATTCATTTATTCATCAACTATTTTGGGGCTCTGAAAACTTTCCCCACAAATGAAAAAATTAGATTTAGCTTGCAGTTTTTGAGTAGTTAAAGATGTGTGACCTTTTGAAAGGTTTTAGAACTATAATTTTTTGTCACCAAGAATACCATACATTTAAGAACAGGTAGTCAATTCTCATTTGTTTTCAAACTGGAGACACCTGATTTACTGATATAATATAATGGTGTAAGTTGTTCATCATTAACATTTCAATTTTTAAAAAAATATTCTCTAGGGTCATTTAAGGTATCTCCTGTGGTAACAGAGATGTTATTCGTAATGCCACGGCATCCTTCTAAAGCTTCATGATTTGCTGACATTTTACTTAAGCTCTTTAATTTTGTCTCTTAGTTTGAAAAGTAACAATGATAACAATAACCATTTATTATGTACTAGGCATTATTCTAAGTAGTTTACATATACTAATTTAAACCTCATAAAGAATCTGATATAAGTACTATGATTATCTAGATTAAAGATGAGAGAACTGAGAAATCATAAAACTTGAGGAAGGTGTTGGAATCAGGGCTGCAACAAAAGCCCCAGCATTTGTGCTGCCTCTCTTGAAGTGAAGAAGCTTGTTTTCTTAAAATACATATTGCTCAGTCAATTGTCATTCAAAAGTGTTTAGACTTTTAACTTGACCAGAACATAGAGACACTTATTTTCTATTCAGCTACAACAACCCAGAAAGAACACGGTCTAGACATTCTGATTTATATGTATGCAGACATAGTCCTTTACCACGGGTAGCACAATACAATTCTACATACTGTTTAGATTTTAATCTTTCCTCTACTGCTGATTCTCTTTTCTGGGTGGTAGTCTGCTGCTTACCACCTTCACTGCCTCCTGCTGCAGCTACTCCCCACTCACTATGATTTGATCTATTTTTTTTTCTGCTTTGTCTTCTTGTTTTTCATATTTAAAGGTAAAACATTTATAGACATGACCATTAAATCAAAGTGCTCCTTATTCTCTATAGGGCAAACTGATAAATCACAAAATGCTATTGTCATCATTGGTCTTCAGCTCCTTTTATTGCAGGTTGGACAGATCTGCTTTGCTTCTGGCAAAGCTTTTGGTGAAAATAAATTTGGACATTCTCCAAGGCATCTGGGCAAAAAGCCACACACTAAATTTTGCCCTTGAATTATATTGTCCAATTGGAAGAGCATATGAAGTACACAATTTCTAAATGAATTAGAAAAATAGTTCTCAAATTTTAGTATTCACCACAACCACTTGAAGAGCTTTTCAAGAATACAGTCTGTGGTCTTAGCCTCAGGAATTCTAATAAGATACTTTTGGCATGAGGGCCAGATATTTCATTTTGAGGTTTCTCTGGCGATTCTATTGCGAATGACAAACAAAAATCATTTGAGAACCCTGGTAGAGGCTAACAAAAAGTGACATTGAGTGAGAAAAGGTAAAATGAATTCACTAACTCACTCATCTAACCAAGTGATATATTTTTAATCTTTGTTAGTTTTGCCTTTCCTGTGCTTAGAAAAAATTTTATGGTTAAATTTCTAAGTCCACTGGCAAGCAGAAAGCAGATAATAGATAATACTGGATTTCTCCAGCCCCAGCTATCCACATTTTCCCTTTTGGTTAAATATGTTCTGCATTATCTTCAGTTAGTTCTTAGTATATCTAGAACCATATTGGCTTATTTGTGTCATTCTGATTACCATACACTTAAGAAGTATTTAAGAAAAAAAGTTTTGTTTTTCTCTCATATATAGACATGATTGCATATCTTTAAATTAAAAAAATTGTTTTGCACTGGTTGCTTTTAAATTAAAAAATACCAAGATGTTATTTTCAGTATAGCAGTTGGTATAATTGCACAGGCCCACTTTTGTTGTTGATTCCACATATAGGCATACTTTATTTTATTGAGTTTTACTTTATTGTACATGGCAGACAGTATAAGAAAATCCACTTTAGAATTTTTTCATGTGTTGGTGTATAGAAATTTTATTTGGAAATTAGCTGATTTAACTTTATTCTGCATCTTATTAACTTTCTGACTTTACTATTCTCTTATTTTCCTGTAAGATTTGAAGTAATTTTGCATTATAGTGCATTTTAAACTTTTGTCCATTTGCATTTTGAGCTTTGAAAATAATTTAAAGTATTATCAGGCCTATATGTTTAAATTGGTTTAAAAATACTAGTTAATCACCATTTGTATTTTTTTTTTAATCTACCAATGTTTTACATTTGGCCATGTCCTATTACTACATGGAATGTATTGAAGAAGTAACAGAAAAATCTACTTTGCATATCAAATACTATTTCTAAAAAAAGTCTACTGTTGTATCAGCCTACTGTCCCCATTGATGCACATAATAAAAAATTTAGTGTAAATAATACCTGTCATACTCATTGATCCTTACAACTACTATAAAATTTCATACTTAAAAGTTTTAATTTTTTTTAATGGAGGAAACTCCTGACTATGTAGAATGAACTAGTGCATTCTATATAATAAAAGATATAGATGATTTTTCTGTGTACCAGACTTTTCAGAATTACTGCCTATAATAATTAGAAATGCTTTTTAGAGTTGTTTAAATATCATAAGATCATTTCCTCTACACATACATTTAGTAAAATAAAATTATATACATATTGAGTAAAAGTTAGCATTATGCCATATTTTATAAACAATAATTAAATATCTCCCTTAAAATGACAATCTCCACACTTTCATTTTCAAATGCAGATTTTTCTTTGTCTAAAAATGTCATTCAACTTCGGTCTAATGTATTGAGCATTTTTTGGAAATTATATTATATAAAATAACATGGCAACAATGCAATGACTTCAGCACACTGAAAACTAAGATACTAAAATATAGCATCATTTGGTAAATCATATATTCTTTATTCAGCAATACAATAAAACTTTCTTTAGAATCATGTTTTTTGGGATTCTGAAAAGAAAGGTAACTTGATTGTCAAGTACTCTATTCAGAAAGTACATAGTGTAATAGAAAATGTAAACATTTGAAGAGTTAATAGTTTAAAATAATCTGAAGGTGGAATAATTAATGTCTTTTAAAACTACCATTACTTTAAAAGCTGAAGTTAAACATGAAGTTAATACTTATTTCGTTAATAACATAGATTGCTCTTATTTCCTTTCACCAGATTAAGTATGAATCAAGTAGAAATAAGCAGACCCAGTCTCCAATTAGGTTCAGGCCAATTTCAGGTCTCACATGAAAATTCAAAATTTCTAAAATCAATTACTCTTCATCCACTGAAAACTCCTAACCCTCTTAACATCCCATATTTTCTTTCAATAGTCACAGTTATCCAAAATAGGAGCACTGATGTCATTGGTATTTCTTTCTTTCCCTTTGCTTCCTATGTTCAGGTCAAGAGGGAACCCTAAATTTGAACTGCTTTGTGTAAGACCCCTCCAGCCCTATACGTTTGAGGGAAATAAGCCCTAGAACTCTGCATGCTCCAGGTAAAAACAAACTCCCACCCTAACCCTAGCACTTACAGCTTCACATCTAATAATCAGCTTTCAGATTACCAGTGCAAATCTCATTATATATCCCCTTTATCGCTGTTAATTTCAATCATCCACAAAGCTCAGAACTCTTAAATCTCCACTTACTTCTGGGATTTAAATCCAATTCTCCTTTCTGGGAAGTGAGGCAATGCTTCCATCTCCTCTGACTGATACACACTGTCACCCTTCTCTACTATTATCATCTTATACCCAATATTTTGCACTTCTTTGTCAGTCCCCCCCATCAGAATACAAACTCCATGATGACAGGGATTTTGTGTGTTAGTTCATTACTTTATTATTTTATTTTATTTTTTTGAGATGGAGTCTCACTCTTGTTGCCCAGGCTGGAATGCAATGGTGCAATCTCGGCTCACTGCAACCTCCGCCTTCTGGATTCAAGTGATTCTCCTGCCTCAGTCTCCCAAGTAGCTGGGATTACAGGCATGTGTCACCATACCCAGCTAATTTTTGTATTTTTAGTAGAGACAAGGTTTCATCATGTTGGTCAGGCTGGTCTCAAACCCCTGACCTCAAGTGATCCTCCCGTCTTGGTCTCCCAGAATGCTGGGATTACAGGCCAGAGCCACCATGCCTGGCCATTATTTTATTAAAAGCCTCGAGAATAGGGCCTGGTACTTAATAAGCACTCAATAGATATTTATTAAATAAATGAGCTAAGTAATTCAATCAAATACCAAAACCTATTTACACATACTTTGTAATAGCCTTGTATTTTTCCCTTTCTTATCCCTTTCTTGCTTTTGCTTTAGTCTAGAACCTTATTGAAATCAAATTAAAATTAATTTTTAGATTAATAGTAACAGTCTGATCATGACAAAATATTACCATTAAGAAAAAGGTAACGGTCTGAGATGACATACCATATGCCAGGATATGGCAGAATTAGGGATGTAAATTCATGTCTCAGAACTTCTGCCTTAATGTATTTAGAAATCCTCTGTTCCACTGTGGTTTAAGTGGTATCTCCCCAGATTCTTTCCTATTTATTTGCACTTCCTTATTCAATGAAAATATGGAATTAGTAGTTATTTAATATATATCACTTTGGAATATTCAACAATTGAATATATCTTTATAATAGCAGTGATTATAGCTGTATTATAATTATTTAAATGTCCATATCCTCCACTAGCCTTGACCTTCTTAAGGCAACAACTATTTTCATGTATTTCAGTATCTCACCATGAAGTACCGTAATTGCCTATGTGCAGCAGCTAGAAAAATGGTTAGAGAAAAAAAAGAGAGAAAAAGAAAGAAAGAGAAGAGATGGTGTGGGAAGAAAGAAGGAAAGAAAGAAGAAGGTTGATTAGCTCACTTTCTTGTAAAATACTGCTAAGGTGAGACAGTAGTGAGCTGATCTCCATGTTTATTTCTTTCAGGATTGGTGACTAGAGGGAAAGAACTGGATCTTTTAGAAAAATTCCTATAAAGAATGCTGTCACCCCAAAGACAATGAAATTAATTGGCTATGTCTTGACAGGGAATAATGTGATACTTCTAATTTTTTTTTCCTTTTTTACCCTCTTCTTTGTATCTTAATTTATAATACTCTAAGTTGCTGCCTGTTGTAAGATCATTTTTTCCCAGAAAACTTGTCTAAGAATTTTTAGATAAAAATCGTCACTTAATTTGATCATACACTGTGTATTATAAAATGAACTAAAATAATGAATAACAATATCCTTTAACTTTTTTTGCTAACAGGTTACTTATTTAATCTAAGGCAATACACAGTTCTGAGGAGAATGAATTATTATTTCTGATTGATGGATACCAAAATTACTAACATACAGTCACAAACATCACAGTCTAGAAATATACCTGAAAACTATTCAATAGTGAAAGAAAAACGGACGAAAAGGTTACTAGACACTTTTTCGAGAAATTGCCAATGACTAATGTTAGGAATTAAATAGATTGTTCAAATAATAATATAATTCAATAATAATACCAGTTTTGGATAAAAGGCATTAAGCGTTCACTTTTCTATGTTACAAATTATGATCTAGCTCATATTCTTTGGATTTTAAATGTTAATGTTTACATTAAATGCTACTTAAATGTTAACATTATGATGATTTTAAATGTTTTATGAGTGAAGAGACTTGAAGATCATCTGGTTTGCTCTCTACATGAGTGAGAAAACTGAAGCCTGAAGAAATGAAAATACTTGCCTCAGATTTCACAGAGTGCTAAGAGTCAAGATGAAATTAGAATCTATGCAATTCAGTGCTGTCTTTATTATACCATAAAGAAATATCCAAAAAAATTTATTGGACAGTAACTCTGTGTTTTTACAATGTGCCCTACATTTGTCTAAAAATACAGTAGCTTACTGTTCTTAAGTACAAATGAAGCTCTAAAATAATATTTTATTAATACGTTCATTTGCATTTGCTGTTCAAGCAACAAGATGTGTTCCTTTTGAAGGTTCTAGTGTAAGTTTTCAGTTACCATGGCTTTTATTTTGAGTGAGACTGCAGCAATATGATAGGTAAGAATAGTAAATTGGCCCTTATGGAGTGTTAGCCTGGTAGTACTTGATTCATAGACCCTGTTGGGTAGAAGTTGACAATACACTACTAAAGAAGAAAGGTTTTATTTGTACTGTAATTTTATTCAGAGAGAATACTCAGAAACCAAATTGTAAAGTAAACAAAAGTAAATAATATACCATATTTTTTAACTTAAAAATAATATTTTTAACATTCAGAAAAATCTTACTTTTAAGAATAAGAATACAGTGACATTTTTAAGATTATTTGAAAATGTTTACTCTTCAATCTTATGGGCAAAGTGTATTTTGCTAAGCATTTTTCTTTAACTGCCATATTTATAAACCCAGATTTATAGCATACCAAAAGCCTAAAGTACAATAAATTATGGTTCTTTTGTTTGTTTATTTGTTTGTTTGAGACAGAGTCTTGCTCGGTTGCCAGGCTGGAGTGCAATGGAGCGATCTCGGCTCACTGCCAAACTCCACTGCCCGGTTTCAAGCGATTCTCCTGCCTCAGCCTACTGAGTAGCTGGGACTACAGGTGCATGCCGCCACGCTCAGCTAATTTTTGGGTTTTTTTTTTTTTTTTTTTTTTTTTTAGTAGAGACAGGGTTTCACCACATTGGCTAGGATGGTCTTGATCTCTTGACATCATGATCCGCCCGCCTCGGCCTCTCAAAGTGCTGGAATTACAGGCCTGAGCCACTGAGCCTGGCCTAAATTCTGATTCTATACAGTAATTAAAGGAATATGTATTATGTATACCAACCATAAGCTGAACATTTGTGTCCCTCAAAAATTCCTGTTGATACCATAAATCCTCAATGTGACAGTATCTGGAGATGAGCCCTTTGGGAGATAATTAGATCATAAGGGTGGAGCTCTCAAGATAGGATTACTGCTCCTATTAGAAGGGACAAGAAAGACCTTGCTTTCTCTCTCTCTCTCTGATTTCTGCCACGTGAAGATACAACGATAAGACAGCCATCTGCAAACTAAGAAGAGTGCTTTCACCAGAATCCCACAATACTGGCACAAGCCTCCCAGAACCATGAAAAATAAATTTCTCTTTTTTAAACTACCCAGTCAATGTGTTATAGCAGCCTGAGGTGACTAAAACATCATGAAAACTTAAACATAAGAATTTTGGTTGGGCCCGGTGGCTCATGGCTATAATCCTAGCACTTTGGGAGGCCAAGGCAGGCAGATCACCTTGAGATCAGCCTGGCCAACATGGTGAAACCCCATCTCCACTAAAAATGCAAAAATTAGCCAGGTATGCTGGCACATGCCTGTAATCCTGGGAGGTTGAATTGCTTGGACTTGTAATCCTGGGAGGCAGGAGAATTGCTTGAACCTGGGAGAGGGAGGCTGCAGTGAGCTGAGATTGCGCCACTACACTCCAGCCTGGGCGACAGAGCAAGACACTGTCTCAAAAAAAAAAAAAACAAAAAAACAAAAAAAACAAAAACAAAAACAAAAACAAAAAAACAAAAAACAAACAAACAAAACCCCCAAGAATTCCGGTAATTATCAGCTGGAAGTTGGGAGAATCTTTGGTATTGAGCTTTTGCCTAAGAAATTCTTCTATACTTCTTATAAGTTCTTCCTTTATGTAATAAGAAAATCTCACACTATATAAAATATTCTAAAATTTTCATATTTTATCTATTATAATAAACAGGTAAAATAGGCTTAAAAAAGGAAACTCCTGTATCATGACGAGGAACTTTGTTACTTATTGGAAGTATTTTTACTCCCTTCTCATAATTTGTTTGCAATGCTGAAATATTCAGTTGTCAATGCCAATAGAAGTTCATATTCTGTCCAGAACTGTTGTCCAATTCCATTTAAGTTCTTGATATGATTCTTTTTTTTTTTTTTTGAGACGGAGTCTTGCTCTGTCGCCCAGGCTGGAGTGCAGTGGCTGGATCTCAGCTCACTATAAGCTCCGACTCCCGGGTTTACGCCGTTCTCCTGCCTCAG
Source organism: Piliocolobus tephrosceles (assembly GCF_002776525.5). Classification (NCBI taxonomy): domain Eukaryota; kingdom Metazoa; phylum Chordata; class Mammalia; order Primates; family Cercopithecidae; genus Piliocolobus; species Piliocolobus tephrosceles. The sequence goes on along the minus strand of NC_045440.1, from coordinate 107,526,008 downwards.
CCTCCCGAGTAGCCGGGACTACAGGCGCCCGCCACGTCGCCCGGCTAGTTTTTTGTATTTTTTAGTAGAGACGGGGTTTCACCGTGTTAGCCAGGATGGTCTCGATCTCCGGACCTCGTTATCCGCCCGTCTCGGCCTCCCAAAGTGCTGGGATTACAGGCTTGAGCCACCGCGCCCGGCCTCTTGATATGATTCTAAACAATCTCTGTAATCATAACGTAAATCTCACTAAGAAGGAATCAATTCAATGCTGAAGAATTCCCTTAAGTTATTCATTTAAATACTTAAATATATACAGATATTAGGCAGCCCAAGGACAACTAAATTTTTAATAAGGCTATGTAGATAACATGTCAGAACTAAGCACTAGAAGAAATAAGACCACATTTCCCAAATATATACATTAAGATATTAAGGTTTCTTTGATAAAATAAAGCAGAAGACAGTACTCCATACAAACAAATAGAAAATGTATAGATTATTTTGCCCACAATTACATTCCCTAGAAAATTTTAAAGATAAATTTTTGGCTAGGTGTGCTGGGTCATGCCTGTAATCCCAGCACTTTGGGAGGCCCAGGTAGGGGGGATTGCTTGAGGCTAGGATTTCAAGAACAGACTGGAAAACAGAGAGAGATATCATCACTACAAAATATTTAACAGTTAGCCAGGCATGGTGGTGCAAGCACAGGAGTTTGAGGCTACAGTGAGCTATGGTGGCGCTACTGTGCTACAGTCTGGCTGGCAGAGCAAGACCTTGCTTCTATTTAAAAAATAAAAGGAAATTTATTTCAAAGGTATATATTCTTATATAAATTTTAAAGTCCATTATCTTAAAACTATAGTCCCGTGTGAATACATTAGTTTATAAGATATCCAAAACTTACAGAAGTACATGCTAAAATACACACTGTGCTCAGCTATGTTATTGACATAATTAAAACTATTAATATATGCAAAGTGATAAATTTTGTTTTGCTTTATTTTGAGATGGGGATTTTGCTGTGTTACCCACACTGGACTCAAACTCTTGGGTTCCAGTGATCCTCCTGCCTCAGTTTCCTGATTGGCTGGGATTATAGGTGAGAGTCACTGGGCCCATCAAGTGTGATGAATTTTAAACAAAACTGAATTAATCTTATACAAACACATTTATGAGCTGCTAGATCAGAAAAAAAGAATGACAAAGCTGTCAACAGATTTCCAATGAATAGTTATTGATGTTACTCAGTGTATGCAGAATTATTCCAAATTCACACAATATGTACTTTATTATACTTAGAATGATATAAGAAAAGCTCTTTATCATTAAAAAACAAATCTGAGAAGTATATTATAATTACCATTTATACTGAAGTTAGACTGATAAAGAAATATGATTTTTTAAGGACATCTTATCTACCTTTCCAGATTATTCTTATAAGTATAATCATGTCATGCTCTTCTGTTTTCAGACACAACATTTTATCAGGGTTAAAAACAAAATTGAAACCATCATCTTTCATGGTAAATTTTATAGTGTCTCCCAAATTTTAAAACTACTAGCTGAAGGTACAAAACTCAGCCTAACTCCCTTTATACAAATGTAAATCCTAAACCAATCAATAATATAATTTTGCATTTTAAAGAGCTGCTTTTATTAAAACCATTTCAGAACAGATTTAACTGTTTTCCATTTTCTAGCAATATCAATAAAGTTTAATTTAATTTCTTCTTAATCTAGGTGGTCATATTATAAAAAATAGAAAACATAATTTCCACATGGGGCAAGATAATTTATTTATACATATTTAACATTTCTATAACTAGCTCTACTTCCAGAGACTTAAAATCCATTACAACATTTCTTTCCATACCTGTGAAATACTATGGATTAATAGTATTCTACACAATTTATAGAAGATCCTATTATTTTCCTTGTTATCTGAGAAAAATGCGGCAGAGCCAGAGTTTAATTTGATTTTTTCTTTTTTCTTTTTTTTTTTTTTTGAGACGGAGTCTTGCTCTGTCAGCTAGGCTGGAGTGGAGTGCAGTGGCGCGATCTCCGCTCACTGCAGGCTCTGCCTCCTGGGTTCACGCCATTCTCCTGCCTCAGTCTCCCGAGTAGCTGGGACTACAGGCGCCCGCCACCACGCCCGGCTAATTTTTTTACATTTTTAGTAGAGACGAGGTTTCACCATGTTAGTCAGGATGGTGTCGATCACCTGACCTCGTGATCCACCTGCCTCGGCCTCCCAAACTGCTGGGATTACAGGCGTGAGCCACCGCGCCCGGCTTAATTCGCTTTTAACGCATACACGTACACACAAGAGTACAGTGAAATTATAACCACCAAGCTTTCATTAACAGGAATACTTTAGAAATGCAATCTTCCGGTTAACTTTTATTCATATTACTAAAGACTGTTCTAAAACATACGAGCAGCTTTCTGACTTAGAAATAACAAAAAGAAGAATATGAGTTATTCCGTTTTTGATTGTTTGGAAATTTTTGTCATGGAGGATCATCATTCCAACAATAATTACTACTGTAGCTGCAAACTGGTGGCCCATACATTGGATCTGGCCCGCTGATATACTCTCTTTGGCCAAAAGAGTTGTTTAGAAAGTTAACATAAGAATTAGGGTTTCTGGTCTCCTGAAGCAGCAGATCTGTCAATACTGCTGCATGTCAATAACTAGCTTAAGAGGAACAGCACTTTCCCCCTTTAATGGGTGCATACATTCTCCAGTTCACTACCATTCCCAACACTACCAAGTTCTTAAGCCTGACTTACTTCAATCACTTACATTACCTGCTTGGCCCCTTTAGGCCTTTAAGTTTGAGTTCTCCATACCACTATTATATCACTGTAACTGTAGGAGTCCCAAGAAATTAAATGTAATATGGTCTGAAGAAAATTCTGTGAAAGTTGCCTTTAGAAGAAATCTGTTATCTTGATGTAGGCAGTTTCTATGTTCACTTTCCTATTTCTGGTAAAATATGGTTAATACAAAATCTAGTCAGTTTACTTCTAGTTGGCTAATACCAGATTTACTGAGCAACTGTTTCCATATTGTTAAGAATAATTAAAGATTTAGCTTATAATAAACGGTAAAAAAAAAAAAATCTTCCTTCCTCACTGAACCATTTGAAAGATCATTTTACTGCATGTAATTCTCATTACAAGTATGCAAATACTGGAAACATAAATATTTAGTGATTCAGTAAAGACATCAAGCATGCTATTGTCAAGCTAGCACTGAAGAAACTACACTTGACTTAATGAACGAAATGCCTCATTGAATACACAACTATTTCTGAAATTTAAAAAAGCGAAAGGCTATTATTCCTATGCAATCTATTTTGTTGAAAGTTTAAGAATTTAATCACCATTATTAACATTTCATTTTAGGGTTTATAATAAATTGAATGCAATTTGAAATACATTGATAATCTTAGCTTCAGATCAGTACTCTTACATTTTGTTACTACAGAATAATTATTAGAAAATATTATGCAGTAATATTCTGAGACAATGCATCTAGTTATTTTCAATTTACAAAGATAGATTGACTTGCAGATGTTCTTACACTTTATTAGAGTTAAATATTTGCAATCCTTCAATGTAAGCTTGAAGTTATTAAAGCTTAAAAATTAAAAATGTAGTTATTAAAGCTTATACTTTAATGTAGATGAAAATTTTAAATGATTATAAAAATTGAATAAAAACATTGTAAGCATATTGATATTTTAATCTGTCATTTCTGCAGTAACTATGCTAATAATTAAGACATGGATATCTAATCCATCAATACAAAAAAAGGCAATTGCCAGATTTCTCAAAGTCAGTGATGTAGTTCCTAGAATCTTACTTTGGCTAACAGGAATATTAATGGTTAACATTTATGAACAAATTTCTAATGGGTTTAAATACTGCTAATGTTATTTAATACAATGAAAAGATTAATAAAATGCTTTATAGTATAATTTACATATTCCTTAAGGAAAATAATAGTACCTAATCCTTTCAACATCTTTTTGTTCTCTTCTTCATCTGTCATCTTCCTTTTTTCTGTGTTTCCATATAGTAACAACAAACTGACAATGTTTTTAAATTGTACTAAAAGCAAAGAAACCTTTCAATACAAGATGAATACATGATGTATTGATTTAATACCAAATTGTGTAATAACCACAAATTGAGAAACAACTAGTATATAGCAAATGAAATGCAGATATAAATGGAACATGACAAACTCTTAATGCAGAAATGAATATTATTTAAAATGCCAAAATAGAATTTCTCTTAGGTGTTGTTTTTATCTTAAAGGTAAATAATAATTTTAAAATAACAGTAAAAGTATTTTAAACACATTTGGAGAACATGAAAATTACTTTTCAGTTCAAATAACATTGACAAAAACTTGGATTTCTAATATCAGAACAATTTATTTGTCAGAGACAAATTCAGGTCTTTATCTAAATTTATTCAATTTAACTATTCAAGCCACATTAAAATAAAATATGTACAAAACAGATTATGAAAATATATTTTCCTTGCGGTTAATTTTTTGTATGCCATTAATCCATTATCTAATCTTATAATGTGGTAGAAAGACTGAAAACTGGATTTAAAAAAATCACTGAATTGTTTACATATCTTCTTGTGGCTCTCAACAAAATTTGATAGTGGGAATAGTCTCTTCTATTTGAAAAAAAAACATAATTTGGGATCAGCAGTCTAGGGCTGGAGCATAAAAGCTCTATGAAAAAATGAAGAATTATACTAATAAAAGTAGAACTGTTATATATGTGCATATTACATGTATGTATATAATATATATATGTATGTGTGTGTATGTCAGTGGCTTCAAGCATAACTAGGGCCAATTCCAAAATGATAGTCCCTGATGCAATTCTTTCTTCCAATCCTGTTTTCATGTTTTAAAATCTGCGAAACATATCATAAATACATAAATGCATAAGATACATGCTCAATTAAAATATAATTTTAAAATTAATATCTTTGCAATCACCTCCCAAGTAAAGTGTAGTCTTCTTTAAAGAAGTTATAGGCAGGTAGGATTTAGCCCAATTGGGAAAAAACTTTATAATAATTACAAATGTCCAAGAATATGAACTGCCTCATAAGGTAGAGGGGCTCTGAACTGTTCAAGCAGATTGGACATCAACTGTTAGTGATATCGTATAGCGTTAGAGCATTCATCACATTTAGATACAAACTGGAATAGAATTCTCATGTCAAGGCCAGAAAATTTATGTTTTTAGAAAGCTCCCCCAGTGTTTTGTTCATGAGCCTGATTTGAGAACCAGTGATATAGGAAAAGTTCTAGTTTAGTTCAGAGTACTAGATAGTTAACTTCTAAAGTTCTTTCCAATGATGGCCTATCGTTTTCTGGATATTATAATCTAATTATGAAAGAGAAGTACTATGTTACAATTTTAAGAATGAATCATTAGCAGAAAAGTATGATCAAAAGGAATGTGATGATTATATTTCACCACAGTTAAAGGATTAATGAAAAAGGCACTACATTTTGCCTAATAGTTTGATATTTAAAATTTGATTTTTAGAATTATCTTTCTCATTTATTGTCTAAGTTCAGTAGTTTTAATGAAAAATTGAAGTTTTAAAAATGACTGAAATAGGGACGCATTCTTTCTTCAACAGGTATTTGCTGAGGACCTATGCTGTGCTAGGCAGCGTTCCAGGCACTGGGGATACAGCAGTGCTCAGAACAGATGAAGACTTTGCTCCTATGAAGCTAAAATTTCAGTATGCCCTAAATATTGTTCTCTGAAAGAAGCATGCCTGAAACACAAGTTCTTTTTCTTTTGTAGTTATAATCATTTATATAGATTGAACCTAAATTCTAAATTTATTTAGTTAGAGCAGCAACAGAATCTTAAACCAGGAGAATCCCCATCTCAGAATGTAAATAATAAAATCTGGTCTGTCAGTCTCTCAAGTTTGCTGTTAACATCCCATTATACATACATATATCATCTATGTATGTACATATCATATATTAGGTATTATATAGAAATATATCTATACAGTATATGAATATCATGTTATACATATATACATATATTACATATGCATGAGCTATAAAATCAGTTTTTAGCCAGAAAAGCACCCTACAAATGAGATATTAACATTACTATTTGTTAAAATCATGATTAAAATAAAATGGTGAAGACTCTGAAAGTGTAACAGGAAATGAGGTAGCAATATTTTATCTTACAATATCTCCTTATAATAGTCACTTGTTATTACATTGAGTGACCTTGAATATCTTATTTGACAAATATAAGAGAATTTGCTCATTTTGTGTAATATGTAAAATTAATTCTTTTAATGAAGAGGGTATATTCCAATTAATAGCAGAAATAGGAAACTTTAATGATGTGCTGAAATACTAGATATGGGAATAATGGACTCATAATCATTAAATAACAATGTAAAACCAACCTGGAAATGAAAATGACAAAGACAGAAATAAACAGACATTAGGGCAAGAAAAGGATAGAGCAATTCATAAAGAGGGAAACTGGGAGAGAGTCTTCTAAGCATGTGCTAGATTAGAGCATGGTATATACACATGTATATATAGACACACACATACATGCATGCACACATGTATATATGACATAAAGGGAGCTCTAGAGCTGTAATCTCCTTTATTACAGCTAATGGTTCCAAGTCAATGTATTGTTGGAAGCATAGAAAAAGACAGACAGATAGACAATGGGAGGCTGGGCGCAGTGGCTCATGCCTGTAATACCAGCACTTTGGGAGGGTGAGGCGGGCGGATCACGAGGTCAGGAGATGGAGACCATCCTGGCCAACACCGTGAAACCCCGTCTCTTAGTAAATACAAAATTTAGCCGAACATGGTGGCAGGCACCTGCAGTCCCAGCTGCTGGGGAGGCTGAGGCAGGAGAATCACTTAAACCTGTGAGACAGAGGTTGCAGTGAGCCGAGATCATGCCACTGCACTCCAGCCTGGGTGACAGAGTGAGACTCCGTCTCAAAAACAAACAAACAAACAAACAAAGAAACAAAAAAAGAAAATGGGCCACTTGTCAATTCCACCTCTTTATACTGTGGCTTAATTGCTTTGTTTGAAGTGATTCCCCAAACAATAGACAGACTGAATTTTTAAAATATATATGGGAAGTCAGCAAAAATGATCAATTCTCATAATATTTGTTGAACTATATAAACTATTTTTATATTCCTTCTATTAGTGTCATTGCTTGAGACAGAAATCTCATCTTGTAGTCCTTGGATAATATTTTTCCGCTTTGCTGGATTTGTTAATCCTTACTTGATTTTACAATTCATTTCCTAGTTCCATCTGTCAGCTTCTTTAAAGATAATATCAATCCCTACAGTAAGTTTTTTCAGTTACAAGGATCTTTTCTAGACAATCCCACATTTTGTACCATAATTTTATGCTTAAACTCAGCAAGAATAAAAAATATTTATTTTACTAAAAGAATAGAAGCCAAAGTTTGAAATGAAAAACTAAAGCATGTCAATGAGTTTTAAGCACATTTCCTGAATAACTCTGAAAATATTACACTAAAATAGTTCCACCATAAACAAAGTTTGGAAAATGCTGGTTTAAATACAACTTTATTATAGCGCTTCTCAGAGTGTTCAGGTATGCTATGAATCTTGATGAGAAGGACTGTATGTGTAGTAGTTCACAAATGTATTTGATAGTGGAATAACTTTTTTAAAGCAGCAGTGCATGGGATTAACTTTCTGAAAATACACTTGAAAAGCACTGATTTTAAAGATTCAATTTTATATTTCTAAGTATTCATACCTCATATTCTTACCTTGTTCACTGATTTTAGCTAGAGACCCTCTCAGATTCACATAGCTGGAATATATTAAAAAGACTAAACAAGAGAACCCATGAGGCTCATGTGCAAAATAATATGTAATGTTTTAATTACTGTATTTCTTATAATTTAAAAACCTTATGCTTGGTTTGGATCAAGGATAAGAAAAACTGTTTAAGCTTCTCAAATATGTTTTTAAGCTATTCACTCAGAAAAAGACTTTTTAATGGTTAGAGGCAGCAAGAAATTACAGATTTTCTTTTGAGAATGTTTTTCTGCCTTATATAGGGCTGAGTTTCACTTATCTTTTCTCGTACAGTTTATGTCTTCAAAAGGTATTCTGTAGTGAAGTGGAAGGAACCCTGAACTTTGGTTACAAACAGTATGATTTGTATCACTACTTTGACACTTATGTAATACTGGGCAATTTAGATAACCTCTTATAACATCAGTTTTCCATCAATCTGAGCTTCAAAGAGAGCTTTAAGTGAAATTCTTAAGAGGATTATAAAATGCTTTACCAATGGGAAGTATTATTTTCAAATCAATCAAATTACTTTTTATCCTTTTTTTTTTTTTTTTTTTTTTTTTTTGAGACGGAGTCTCGCTTTGTCGCCCAGGCTGGAGTGCAGTGGCGTGATCTCGGCTCACTGCAAGCTCCGCCTCCTGGGTTCACGCCATTCTCCTGCCTCAGCCTCCCGAGTAGCTGGGACTACAGGTGCCCGCTACCACGCCCGGCTAATTTTTTATATTTTTAGCAGAGACGAGGTTTCACCATGTCAGCCAGGATGGTCTCAATCTCCTGACCTCGTGATCCACCCACCTCGGCCTCCCAAAGTGCTGGGATTACAGGCTTGAGCCACCGCGCCCGGCCGCTTTTTATACTTTTTATTCTATATTGTAAACATTTGTTCACTTATCCATCTCCCCTCTAGACTTTACGCTCTTTGAGGAAAAGGATAGGTTTTGTTAACAACTATTTTCCCTATTTTGGCACAGAGTCTAGCATACAGATGTCAAAAATTATTTGCTGAATAAAATGAAGGCCATTTAAGAAATGAAATAATTTTAATTCCATAACCACTAAAGGTCAACCATATCAAACTATGAAACAAACTTTATAAACATTGTCCACAATCTCTACCCTATTACTTTGTGAAATTATAATGAAATCTTTTAGTACTTCAGAAAATACTTTCTCTTGTATGAAATGCTAAATAGATCTATCCTATTCTGAATTGTCATCTGGCAAAGTGTGAGGAAAGTTTCTATGGAATATGCAGTTCTAAAAAGCTAAAATATGTGAGAATTTTATAAATTTAGTTTTCCTCTTTCTGATTCCTTTTTTTTTTTTAAACCCATCTCTACTATTTATGAAATGCTTGTCATGTGCCAGAAAGTGTTAAGTGCCTTAAGGGCATTATAGCATTGAGTTCTCATGACAACCTTCTAAGAAAATTACTATTATTATCCCCAGCATATGAAGAGAGTGGCTTTTATTTTCCCAAGTTTATATTGTTAGAAACTGGCAGAGCAAGGACTCAATCGAGCTCTGTCTGAATACAGAGTTAACGTTTAATCATTATGCTGTATTACCTCTCATGCATGTTTTGGGGGAACTTAAAGCATTCTTTCTTTCTTTTTTTTTTTTTTTTTTGAGACGGAGTCTCACTCTGTCGCCCAGGCTGGATTGCAGTGGTGCAATCTCGGCTCACTGCAAGTTCCGCCTCCTGGGTTCACGCCATTCTCTTGCCTCAGCCTCCCAAGTGGCTGGGTCTACAGGTGCCCGCCACCACACCTGGCCAATTTTTTTGTATTTTTAGTAGAGACAGGGTTTCACCATGTTAGCTGGGATGGTCTCGATCGTCTGACCTCATGATCCGCATGCCTCGGCCTCCCAAAGTGCTGGGATTACGGCAGTATTATTTCTTATAATACTAAAAATTCGCATGATGAAAAATGATGAAGACTCATTGTATGCTTACTATGAGTCAGTGTAACATGGCATCAAGTTCTCATTCACAGCTTAGTAATGCAAGCCAGTCTAATCCTCAAGGTGCCAGATCAGAACTCTCAGTCTCTATATATGACAGGTGTACCATATAAGGTAGCAATTCACACTGTGATATACAGAAATAGTAAAAGAAAGCTGAGTAAATAATAGACTATCTAGAAAATACACAGTTGTCTTCAGACAACTATGTATCTATTCAAAATATTTTCACAGAAAGTCCCAGAAGACTAATTCTACAAATTTTCTTATTTTTGCCATCTCCAAATGATAATTACATTATATCTAAAAATCCTGTATGAAATCTAACAAGAGTGGGAGAAAACCATAAGAAAAGATAACAAAAGGCTTGGTATGGTGGCTTATGCCTGTAATCCAAGCACTCTGGGAGGCCAAGGTGGGAGGATCATTTGAGGACAGGAGTTTGAGACCAGCCTGGGCACACAGCAAAATCCAATCTCAACAGAAATGAAAATTTAAAAAAAAATAGCCAGGCATGGTGGTGCATGCCTGTAGTCCTAGCTACTTGGGAGGCTGAGGCAGGAAGATCACTTGAGTCAAGGAGTTGGAGGCTGCAGTGAGCTATGATCATGCCGCTGTACTACAGCCTGGGTGATAAAACAAGACCCTTGTCTCTTAAATAAAAAAAAGAAAAAATAACAAAAGACACCATTAGAATTTAAACATTAAGCAAACTCATACCAATCTTTGAATATGCCCCAAAAGTGTAAAGAGTGTAAATAGTGTAAAGAGAGTTCTGTTGAAAGATGCAAAGATGAGGGGAATGACTATTCATCATATATCAGTAAATCAACCAACCAACCAACCAAACTGTTCCTAAATGGAATACATATGAGCCATGAAATACATTACTATGAAGTAATTTCCACTGATTCCTGAAATAGAAGTTCATTTCCATTGTGGGGGGCAGGGGAAAGACCACCTGGACTATTTATTTATTTATTATTTATTGAGACAGGATCTCTCTCTGTTGCCCAGACTGGAATGCAATGGTTTGATCATGGCTCACTGCAGGCTTGAACTCCTGAGCTCAAGCTATCCTCCTGCCTCAGCCTCAGCATATGAGATCACAGGGTAATTTTTTAAAAGTTTTTGTAGAGATGGAGTCTTGCTCTGTTGCCCAGGGTGGTCTTGAACTGCTGGGCTCAAGCAGTCCTCTTGCCTTGGCCTCCCAAAGTGCTAGGATTACATGTGTGAGCCACCAATACCAGCCTGTCCTGGACTATTTAAAAACTTTTGTCAAAGAAGACTGTGACGAGCATATTGGGTATTGCATTATGTCAGAAGTACTATGTTGGAAGCTCTATTCCTTTGGAGCTCTTCACACCTGTAAACTTTCTCTGTTTTACTGCAGTCTAATTTATTCATATGCAAACTTTTATTGAGTCCCTACTATGTATGAAATATCGTAGATACTGGGAGGCAGAAAAATAAAGATAGAAATGAGAGATATACTATACTCAACTCATCAACCATGATAGATTAAATATATACTTAAATAACTGTATCATAGGGGAGAAAACGGGTATCACAAGAGAAACTATTATTTTAAAAGAATATTATATATAATCTGTGAAGTAAGAGAAAAGAAGGTGCGTCATGGAAGAATTCACATGTCAGTTGAGTGGTGAAGGATGAGTAGGCACTTTACTCATAAAGAAACCAGAAGCCACATTTCAGGTAGAAGAGTCAACGTGAACATACGCACAAGGAACAAAGGCAAGATCCTGGAATGAGAAGGGTCAAGGAGAAGTGCAAAGGGGTGAAGTCAAGATATGGCTAAAAAATAAAGACTGGAATTGTTTCTTCCTTAAAATCCTAAAGTCTCAGGCCAGGTGTTATTGGATTTTTTTTTTTCACTTTTGTATCCTGAAGATTAGATTCCATTTTTTCTGTATGGAGAATCAGAATTTGAAAATAAAGTCATACTATAGTACCACACTATACTGATGTCATGGCATCTAACAATAATACTCATGCATGAAAGTTTTTTTTTATTTCAAACTTTTTCTTTTACTGTATCTATAAAATTTGAACTTCTGTATGCTAAATTTGTTTATCATGAGGGATAAACATGATTATGAGGGAGTCACTGGTCAGAATACTGCATTTAGTTTGAGTAACAGCTACAGATTAATTGTACTTATTCGCTTTTTTTTGGTTTTTTTTGAGACAGAGTCTTGCTCTGTCACCTAGGCTGGAGTGCAGTGGCACAATGTCGGCTCACTGCAAGCTCTGCCTCCTGGGTTCATGCCATTCTCCTGCCTCAGCCTCCCAATTAGCTGGGACTACAGGTGCCCGCCACCACGCCCAGCTAATCTTTTTGTATTTTTAGTAGAGATGGGGTTTCACCATGTTAGCCAGGATGGCCTCGATCTCTGACCCTGTGATCCGCCCGCCTCGGCCTCCCAAAGTGCTGGGATTACAGGTGTGAGCCGCCGCGCCGGGCCCTTATTTGCTTTTAAAAATAAATATTGAATGTGATGGAAGCTACTGCAGTATTTTTTTCCTACTGTAATTATTTCTTTTTTTTTTTTTTTTTTTTTTTTGAGACGGAGTCTCGCTCTGCCACCCAGGCTGGAGTGCAGTGGCCGGATCTCAGCTCACTGCAAGCTCCGCCTCCCGGGTTTACGCCATTCTCCTGCCTCAGCCTCCTGAGGAGCTGGGACTACAGGCGCCCGCCACCTCGCCCGGCTAGTTTTTTGTATTTTTAGTAGAGACGGGGTTTCACCGTGTTAGCCAGGATGGTCTCGATCTCCTGACCTCGTGATCCGCCCGTCTCGGCCTCCCTAAGTGCTGGGATTACAGGCTTGAGCCACCGCGCCCGGCCTAATTATTTCATACAGTATAATTCATTCCAATTTCATGATTTCTCTACTTTCATACTAAATTCATTTTACTCCTTAATGTATAATCAGTGGGAAAAATGTTAGAAATTAAATGCGAGAAGAGCAAAGAAATGCATTTTATCCCTATAGCAGACAAGTTAATAGAAATCATATTTACCTGTAGATTAATAGTAATGCCATAAAACAAAAGTTGAATATATTAATGAATGATAATGGACATTTTTAATGTATATAACTCTAAATTGTTATTTTTTCTATAAGGAAATTAATCAGTAAAAAATAATCTGTGCAGGCATCTCTGAATAAGGAAAGAATAACAGTTATCACAGAAATACAAATAAATAGAAGTTACTAACTATATTACAAAGTAAAACTGTAAGTCTCTTAAAACTTATGTAAGATATGAGAATGAATTTTAGGCTGGGGGGCTCATGCCTATAATCCCAGCACTCTGGGAGCCTTCAGTGAGAGGATTGTCTGTGGTCAGGAGTTCAAGACAAGTCTGGGTAGGTAACATAGTGAGACACAGTCTGTACTAAAATGTTATGTTTTCTTTTCTTTTCTTCTTTTCTCTTTTCTTTTTCTTTTTTTTTTTTTGTGACGGAGTCTTGCTCTGTTGCCCAGGCTGGAGTGCAGTGGTGCAATGTCGGCTCACTGCAACCTCTGCCTCCCTGTTCAAGCGATTCTCCTGCCTCAGCCTCCCAAGTGACTGGGACTACTGGTGTGTGCCACCATGCCCGGCTAATGTTGTTTTTCTTTTTGTATTTTTAGTGGAGACGGGGTTTCACAGTGTTAGCCAGGATAGTCTCGATCTCCTGACCTCATGATCTGCCCACCTCGGCCTCCCAAAGTGCTGGGATTACAGGCATGAGCCACCGTGTCTGGCCTTCTAAAACTTTTTTTAAAAATTAGCCAGGCATGGTGGCATGTACCTGTATAGTACCAGTTACTTGGGAGACTGAGGTAGGAGGATTGCTTGAGCCCAGAAGGTCCTGAAGTGAGCTATGATAGCACCACTACACTTTAGCCTGGATGACAAAATGAGACTCTGTATTAAAACTTTTTTTTAAATTGACACTGATGTCCAATTTCATATCAATGAAGAGAGATATGGTATCGAATTAGAAATAGTATCAGTTACTAGAAATGATCACCCTGAAAGTGTGGCGACACCAATAGCAAGGGGAACCCTTTCCACTATGCACAATGCAATATCAACCCTTATATTATCTTAATTAAAACCTGGTTCATCCTTGAACACGCTGTTTCCCCAAGGTTCTTTCTAGTAACAAATATCCTTCTTCCTAGGTTGTAATATTTCTGGCTAGTTGCTACTTTTTCTTGAATACTTACCTTCCACTTTTATTTAAAAGTTTAAATTTCTTTGTAGTTTATGACAACTGGCTATGCTAACTTATACCTCTGCCCCTCCCGAAGCCCCACCACTTTTATTCCCTTTCTGGTTCTAATGGTCATTCCTTCATTTACTGAAGTCCTTGAGAGCTGGTTTAGACTTTTCTTCAATTCTCAATTTTACCACAATCCTAAAGGACTTAAATAGCCGTTACAAAAACCTAACCAACTGCCCAATAATCCCAAATCTACATAAATTCAGTTATCTTCATATTTATCTTCTCTTCCGTTAACACTTTATTCACTCCAATGCTGTGTCATATACTTTTTCAACTAATAGAATAGCATCTACATAAAATCTTACATTTCAAAGACATGTTCTCTCTCTCTCTCTTTTTATTTTTTTCTTGAGACAGGGTCTCACTATGTCAACCAGGTTGGAGTGAGTGCAGTGGTGCAAGCTCAGCTCACTGCAGCCTTCACCTCACTGGTTCAAGGGATCCTCCCATCTCAGCTTCCCAAGTAGCTAAGTCCACAGGTGTACACCACTATGCCTGGCTAATTTTTGTATTTTTTGAAGAGGCTGGTCTCAAATTCCTGGAGTCAAGTTATCTAACTGCTTTGACCTTCCAAAGTGCTGGGATTACAGACATGAGCCATCATACAAGCCTCAAAGACATATTATAACTAAAATCTCTTACCTCCCGAACCCTATTTTTACTATATCATATAGTTTTCCAATTCTTTTTTTTTCTATTTTTTAATTTTTTTATTATTATACTTTAAGTTCTAGGGTACATGTGCATAACGTGCAGGTTTGTTACATATGTATACTTGTGCCATGTTGGTGTGCTGCACCCATCAACTCGTCAGCATCCATCAATTCGTCATTTATATCAGGTATAACTCCCAATGCAATCCCTCCCCCTCCGCCCCATGATAGGCCCCGATGTGTGATGTTCCCCTTCCTGAGTCCAAGTGATGTCATTGTTCAGTTCCCACCTATGAGTGAGAACATGTGGTGTTGGGAGAAAATTTTTGCAATCTACTAATCTGACAAAGGGCTAATATCCAGAATCTACAAAGAACTCAAACAAATTTACAAGAAAAAAACAAACAACCCCATCAAAAAGTGGGCAAAGGATATGAACAGACATTTCTCAAAAGAAGACATTCATATAGCCAACAGACACATGAAAAAATGCTCATCATCACTGGCCATCAGAGAAATGCAAATCAAAACCACAATGAGATACCATCTCACACCAGTTAGAATGGCAATCATTAAAAAGTCAGGAAACAACAGGTGCTGGAGAGGATGTGGAGAAATAGGAACACTTTTACACTGTTGGTGGGATTGTAAACTAGTTCAACCATTATGGAAAACAGTATGGCGATTCCTCAAGGATCTAGATCTAGATGTACCATATGACCCAGCCATCCCACTACTGGGTATATACCCAAAGGATTATAAATCATGTTGCTATAAAGACACATGCACACTTAAGTTTATTGCGGCACTATTCACAATAGCAAAGACTTGGAATCAACCCAAATGTCCATCTGTGACAGACTGGATTAAGAAAATGTGGCACATATACACGATGGAATATTATGCAGCCATAAAAAAGGATGAGTTTGCGTCCTTTGTAGGGACATGGATGCAGCTGGAAACCATCATTCTTAGCAAACTATCACAAGAACAGTTTTCCAATTCTTGGATTTCATCTGTTTTATCCTACTTCATCAGTTCCCAAATGAACTTGCCTTCCTTCTTATTTAGCACTGACATTCATACAACCACTCTCAGTTTCCTTCTACTGCTATTTTTTCAACAACTCCATTCATCAAAACTCCACTCCTCAATAAATGCTATAGTGTGACCCAACTGTTTCTACACTTTACCTGTCTCAATGCTGCTGAGAAAGATCACACTGCTCTCTCATGCTGGTGTCTCTTTAAACTGTTTGTCTCCAACTTGCAGAACTATTCAACAACCCTTTAATTTGTCCATGGTCAGCTACTTCTCATATTTTCTTCAGTAGTTATTCCAAATCTTCAAACCCCCTAACTCAACTTTTAAACTCTTATATTCCTACCTCTTATGTGATTGAGAAAATTAAGGCCATCAGGCAGTATTAACCAACCTCCCAACTCCTTATCTAATAACATCTATTTTCATATTTGTTTTTCCTTTTTCAAGCCAGTTTATCCAGCTATGTTTCTGATCCCATCTCCTCCATCTTCAGGTTCTTACTCTAGTAGATGTGCCTTCTCAGTCCTCTATCTACAGATAGATCTTTTCTTCAGACCATGTATGTTACCTATTCTCAAATTTCTCACTTGCAGGGTCCCATATAGTGACTGTGAAGTCATGTGTACACTCAAGTTTACCACATAGGAAAACAATATGATGGCATGTCAACATTTAACCTAGTAATTTTCCTAAATTTTTGAGAATAATATATGTAATTATTAAATGAGAATCTTCAATATGTAGACAGTTCACAATTTTAATGCCAATGATTACATTTATGTCCAAAGAATAAATTTTGGACAGTAACAGAAAGGAAAAAAAATCACCTTTTCTTGAGCATAAGGTCTGTTTTTTATTCATCTTCAGCACTCTGGAAATTTAAAAATATATGCACGAATGAAAAAAATAGAAAAAAGATGAATGAATATTTTAGGGAAAGGAGGCTTGGAAGGAGTATTAGAATAAAAGAAAAGATGCTTAACAAACTAAACCCTAAACAAAATATTGTTTGCATATTATCACCACTAAAATCATATTTATAGAAGAAGCAACAAAGACTATAGATTCTCCTTCCCCCACTTTTTTTTGGAGACTTTCTTTTTGGCATTTTAAAAAGATATAATTCATAGGTGATAAAATATGCCCTTTTAAAGTATATGATTCAGTAGCTTCTAGAACAAAGTTGTGTGACTATCACCACTATCTATTTTGACAACATTTCATCAGCCCAAAAATGAACTCTGTATCTATTAGTAGTCATTCTCCAGTCTTCTTTCCCCTTAACCCCTGGCAACAAGTAATCTACTTTTTTTTCCTAAGGATTTTCCTATTCCGGACATTTCATATAAATGGAATAATACAATATATGGCCTTTTGTGCCTTTCTTCTTTTACTTAGTGTAAGTTTTGCAAGCTTCATCCATGTTGTAGTATGAATCAGTGGTTCAATCCCTTCTACAGCTGAATAATATTCCATTGTATGGATATACCACATTGCTTATCTATTTACCAAAGCAGAGATCTTTTTCTCTGATGTTTTCACAAATTAACTACTCAGACAAACTGACTACTCATATTTTATGCTATTATCCTAATGAGCTTGTGATATGGTTTGGCTGTGTCACCACCCAAACCACATCTTGAATCACAGCTCCCATAATCCCCATGTGTCGTTAGAGGGATTGGGTGGGAGGTAATTGAATTATGGGGACGGGTTTCTCCCATGCTGCTCTTGTGATAGTGAATAAATCTCATGAGATCTGATGGTTTTATAAAGGGCATTTCCCTTGCACATGGTCTAACTGCTGCTGTGTAAAATGTGCCTTGCTCCTCCTTCACCTTCCTCCATGATTGTGAGGCCTCCCTAGGCAAGTGGAACTATGAGTCATTTAAACCTCTTTTTCTTTATAAATTATCCAGTCTCAGGTATTTCTTCATAGCAGTATGAAAATGGACTAATACAGCTTAGATTTATGTTATTTTTTAAGATAAGAATTTCCTATTAAACTAATCTCCATGAGAGATAATATCTCAAATTATGAAGGAGAAATGGGATTATGGAGAAATAAACATATTTCAGAGGCAATTAAGCATTAGAATTAACAAGATTTGGTGAATGGAGGGAAGGAATTATGCCCAGTGGGGAAGAACTAATCAAGAGTGATGCTCAGGTTTCTGGTTTGAGCAGGTGCAAAGATACCAGGCCATGCACTGAGACTGAGTGTATAGAAGAAGGAATAAGTTATTTATTTTGGCTGCTGGTTTGGTGAGAGGTATAATGAATTTAATTTTACATGCTGAGCTTAGCATGCCCCTAGGACATACAGGAAGATGTCGAGAACCCAAGTGGACAGATCTGGCAGATACTTAGGAAGGAGAACTGGGTTGAAAGTATAGATTTGGAAGTTATCAATATATACATGCTACTTGAAGCCATGAAGCAGAATGCACCATCAAGATAATACATATAGATAGTGAAGAAAAGAGGGCCCAGGATGGGATCCTGGAAAATGTCAACATGGTGGACATACAGAAAGCTCACAAAGAAGATAGAGGTGGCCAGAGCGTATGGAGAACTAAGAGATAATCATAAAAGCCAAGAGGGCAAACAAAATGTTTCAAGAAGAGACTGGCAATGAGATCAAATTCTAAATAAAGTTTGCCTGATAAAATATAAAAATGGCTAACTAAATTTAGCAGCATACATAATTTCAGTTATGTAACAAAAGGTTACATAACTTGTAATTGTAATAAAATAGAAGTAGAAAAACAAACCCTCAAAAAGGAGGCAAACAAGAGAGTGGATTTTAGGTACCCCTAACACACACAAAATAAAAGAAAGAAAGAAAGGTAACTATATGAAACAATGAGTATGTTAAGTTGCTTGACTACAGTAAATGCTAAGTGTATGTATAGATGTATGTGTGTGTTTGTGTGTGTATATACATATATATCTCAAAATAAGCATATCAAAACATCACGTTTTACACCTTAAATGTGTACAACAAAAAATGGACAATGGTGAAAAATTTCAATTATTATATCTAATATGGTAGTATTAACATAGTCCAAGAAGGCCAGGCACAGTGGCTCACATCTGTAATCCCAGCACTTTGGGAGGCCGAGACGGGTGGATCAGTTGAGGTCAGGAGTTTGAGACCAGCCCCTGGGCAACATGGCAAAACTCTGTCTCTACTAAGAATACAAAAATTAGCTGGGCATGGTGGAGCATGCCTGTAATCCCAGCTACTTGGGAGGCTGAGGCAGGAGAACTGTTTGAACCTGGATGATGGGAGTTGCAGTGAGCCGAGATTGTGCCACTGCACTCTAGCCTGGGCAGCAGAGTGAGACCCTGTCTCTCTCTCTCTCTCTCTCTCTCTCTCTCTATATATATATATATATATATATATATATAAAGAAATTGAATGGGATTAGTATGTTTTTGACATTTCACTTGAACTTGCCGACAGACTAGATAAAAAAGAAAATACAATGGGCTACATTGTTTTCTTATCAGTAAGACAGCTATATCAGTTATTTAAGAGAGATAATAATAAAATCTTAAAGTTTTACCCAGATTATTCTAAAATGGATGGTAGCATAAGAGGCAATATCCTCAAAAATGCTTGGATAGCTACTGTAAAAGTAATTCTATACGTCTATTGCTGTTTCTTTAAAAATTTTCCATGAGTCTCTTCTACTTAACATAGTAGAGGAGGTTCTAGCCATAAGTTAACCAACATAGTAGAGGAGATTCATTAGGCAAGAAACAGAAATAAAAGGGATTCAGATTGAAAAAGAGAAAGTAAAATTGTCTTTAAATGCAGATGACATGGTCTCCTATATAAAAAATTCTAAGGAATCAACAAAAAACTATTACAGCTAATAAATGAGTACAGCAAGGATACAAGATCAACATACACAAATTAATTGTATTTCTATACACTACAATGAACAATGAAAAATGAAAGTAATGAAACAATTCAATTTACAATAGCACCTAAACAAATTAGTTAGAATAAATTTAACAAAAGAAGTAAAATATGTATATACTGAAAACTACAAAACATCATTGCAAGAAAGTAAAGAAGCTGGGTATGGTGGCTTACACCCATAATCCCAGCCCTTTGGGAGGCTGAGGAGGGAGGATTGCTGAGGAGGGAATCATGTTGCCTAGGCAACATGGCCAAACCCCGTCTCTACATAATTTTTTAAAAAAATTAGCTGGGTATGGTAGCATGCCCCTGTAGTCACAACTATTCAGGAGACTGAGGTGGGAGGATCACCTGAGCCTGGGGAGATAGAGGGTGTGGTGAGCCATGATTGCACCACTGTACTCCAGCCTGGGTGACACAGTGAGATGCTGTCTCAAAAAAAGAGAAAAAAATGAGAAAGTAAAGAAAAAATAAATGTTTCTGCAGATCATATGGGGCAGAAAAACAAAGAAAACATAAATGGAACAACATTTTGTGCTCATGGATTAGAAGACTTAATATTCTTAAAATGGCAACAATCCTCAAATTGACCTAACGGAACACAATCTCTATCAAAATCCCAGAAATTTTCCCCCTGAATTGACAAGTTGAACTGAAATTTCATTATGAAATACAAGCAACCAAAAAGAGAGAATAGCACCTACACTCTACTGGCATCATAATCACCTGTGGTGTTTTAAAAACGCAGAATCACAACTTTAGGAGTGATGTTCAAGTACTTTTAAAAAGTTCCCAGTTGAGTATTATGCACAATCATAAAACAGAGTAGAAGTTATTTGGGCTTATAAGATTTTCATTGGTGATAAACAGAAGATAGCCTTAGTGACAAAGAAGAAAACAACAACAAAAAAGAAAGTACAAGCCACAGGTAATACTTGGTGGAGAAGCATAGCCCATCATACCCTCTGGGATGAGTTGGCACTGAAACACACTTCCATAAAATTAAAAACAACAACAACAACAACAACTAAACTTGATAGAATATTGGAATGGAATATTAAATACTGTCTGGAAACATCTAC
Source organism: Piliocolobus tephrosceles (assembly GCF_002776525.5). Classification (NCBI taxonomy): domain Eukaryota; kingdom Metazoa; phylum Chordata; class Mammalia; order Primates; family Cercopithecidae; genus Piliocolobus; species Piliocolobus tephrosceles. Next base: position 107,505,140 of record NC_045440.1, on the reverse strand, counting down.
CAAATAGTAGAAACTTACATTCAGCTGTTTGTTGTACCAGTGGTCAAAGAACCAATTACCTCTTGAATTTATGATAATAAAGGCAAATCATCAGTATAAAAGGCAATGCTCACTTTCCTGTTTGCTGTGTACTATCATCTAAGCTATGGAAAGGTGCATGAATCATTGAAAAATCCATTCCTCTGTTTAACAAGCTAAAAAGCCCAGACAGACAAAATGGATAGGTGTACACGACAGTCAGGATGACAATCTTCGTATTTTAGAGTCCTAATCACAACTATTTTCAAGAGACCTCTGCTTCCCCTTTAAAATTCTATAATATAGGCATAAATAGGCTGTATATATAAAGTTATATCACATGGCTATGTAATCTGTTTTCACACTAACTCTAATGTAGAATATGTTAGCAGCAATGACTTTGAATAAATGTTTCATTAACGATTATTCTGCTTGCCCTTCTAAAGATTATGAGATCTTTTGCTAGATAATTGAAATGGCTTAAGTCTCTTACAATCGGGTATTCATGAAAATTTGAACTGATGACAAATTTTTCCTTAAAAAATTCTCTAGCTTAAAAACAGCAATTCTCTTAAAAAAGAGTAATGATAATTCCATAGCATTTAGAGATATGCCTGAGAACCATAAGTATGTAGAGAAATAATTTCTTGATTTTTAGTTTGAACACAAAGTTACCAACATTGTTGCTTTTGACAATACTATGCTTTTCAGTATTTGTTTTTTTCTATCTTCCACTGCAAATTACTTAAGATTGCCTCTTTTTGAATATTTCATCAAATATTCTTATGAATTTGTTAAGGCCATCCTGATGACACTTTGGATATGGAACTATCCTCAAACATCCATCCACACATGGCTAAGAAACTGCATCACTCTCAGGCTTAGAAATTTTAACATGTTTAATTTCATTAAACTTTTTAAATTTTTATTTTTGATGTGTGTGTAAATATAGCTAAGTATAAATATATTACTCACTACTCAACAGGAAAAATTATTATATTCAAACACTTAACTGTTTTTGAACTTACTCTTTGCTATTCATTTCTCCTTTTACATTCAGAAGACTTACTATAATGTGACTTACTATAAAATGAACATAGTCATGCAGTAAGATCTGTATCATACAATTAGATCTAATTAATGAAAACAGTAATTATAATGGATTCTGTTTATTTTAGTTACTGTGTTAATTGTAAGTACTAGCATTGCTATAAATATTAAACTTTGAGGTAAGCTTTTTTTCTTCATATTAGGTTGGTGCAAAAGTAATTGTGGCTTCTGCCATTAAAATTAATGGCATTAAAAGTAATGGCCATTAAACGTAATGGCAAAAGCTGCAATTACTTTTGGACCATCCTTAATAAAACTTAGATTTCAAATAAAATATAAAAAATGTTAATCATATATAGGTTGAGCATTCCCTAATTTGAAAATCCGAAATCCTAACTGCTCCAAAATCCAAAACTTTCTGAGTGCCACAATGCACAGTAACCTTTAAATCAAAACATGACACTGCAGGGAGAGATTGAAAGCCTGCCATTTTTTTGTTTTTGTTTTTGTTTTGCTATTGCTTAACAGCTGATATAGGTATTCTGGTGATGCTACTATGCTGCTTAGTTCCCTAAACACATTACCCTTTCACTGTATTAATAGTTTGTCATATTTTTTTACTGTTAAGTATTTATGTGTTAATAAGTGTTAAAAAGTGACTATTGGTTGGGACCACAGAAATTCAGAGTCAGAAATGGCGATGATGCCAAACAACCACAGACTGTCCACATGAGTGATTGCGACAGATGTCTTTGCTTGCTTCTGATCGTTCAATGCAGACAAACTTTGTTTCATGCACAAAAGTATTAAAAATACTGGATAAAATTCCCTTCAGGCTACGTGTATAAGGTGTTTATAAAACATAAATGAATTTAGTGTTTACACGTGGGTCCTATCCTCAATATATCTCATTATATATATGCAAAAATTTCAAAATCTGAAAAAAATCCAAACTCGGAAACACTTCTGGTTCCAAGCATTTCAGATATGGTATATTCAGCCTGTATTATAGAATAAGATTATTTACATAATGTTGTATAAGAACATAAGCTGTTATTAATATTTAAACAATCTATGATTGTGTTTATTAACTACCAAAACAAAATGATGCTTGGAATACTCAGACATATTTTCCCTCACAATAAAGACTGAGATTTATTCTAAGAAGTAAAAGCAAATTCAAAAGCCTATGTTGAAATGACTAATGAGTGCTACCAACATTTTCTTTTTCTTTTTCTCTTTTGGGGATGGAGTCTCACTCTGTCACCAGGCTGGAGTGCAGTGGCGCGATCTCGACTCACTGCAACCTCCACCTCCTGGGTTCAAGCGATTCTCCCCCCTCAGCCTCCCGAGTGGCTGGGACTATGGGCACACACCACCATGCCCAGCTAATTTTTGTATTTTTAGTAGAGACGGGGTTTCACCACGTTGGCCAGGATGGCCTTGATCTCCTGACCTCGTGATCCTCCCACCTCAGCCTCCCAAAGTGCTGGGATTATAGGCGTGAGCCACTGCACCCGGCCCCGATATTTTCTTATAAACAATTGCTGTTGATACTTCTTGCCATGTTCCAGGATATATGTTCCCTACAGAGATCAACCTGGTCTCCTCTAGTTTACAGTTCCAGAAGTATTACACAGTTACTTAAGCAAAGTGTAGTGCTTTGATGAACTGCATTTCTAGAATATACCATCCTTCCTTTTCCTTGGAAAATAATGTGCTCTTTTTTTGAAGAAATAATGAAGCGAGTACTATTTAAAAACCAGAAACTTAAGGTTATAGTCGTCTCTGAATCTCTGCCCAGCAAGCCAGGTATGGCAGTGTGGGATCTGGGCTCCAGGCAAACACCAATAGACTCATGTGTTCTCATCTATACAGTATGTAGAAAACACATTAGAGACTCATTCTTTTCTTTGCTCTTGGAAGAAAGGAAACTCTGTGTATCTTTCCAAGGACACCTTGGAAAGCTTTTCTCTGTGAATTAGTGATGAAATAATCCTATGCCCAACAAATCAGAAAAATGGTCATCTTTATTAGTAAACCAATGTAATTATCAAAAGTTAGATGAATACCAAAGACAGATTTGAAATTACTAATTTAGACTCAAATAACAAAATATGCCTTAAGATTCATTTTTATGTTTAATGCCTGTTATAGAGAAACTGTCATAGAGCACAAATACAGTTAAATATATCTAAGATAACAAGTGAAGGGACATTGGCTAAATCACTGAATCATATACTCAATGGGTAGAGATCTATCCCAATTATCTGTCTCACTGTGAGAAAAGTGAGAAAAGCACAATTTTAGATTGGGCTTAGATATAGTAAGGCAAAATCTTGCTTATAAATAAGGTGTGCTTTTATTGAGCAGGCTTTGTACCTACACAAAATCAAATTCTGGACTACTAGAAAACTCAATCCCTCCAAAATGTACATAATTTACAATTTTCAGTCTCATATAAATGTAATTAGAACAACCTCATATCCTCAAGCAGAAGGATAAAGTCTTACTGCACACTTGTGCTAGGTTGACTGTATGTCATACATATAATACTGTAAAGATAGCTTCATACTTACTTACTGGCTTGTGCTATGAAAATTAAAATACAGTTGTTTTTATGCCATGCTGCCTGTATTTTTTCCCTGCCTTTCTCCCTGTTCAAAGTTCCATCTGCAGAAATTCATCTAATGGTACAAGTTTAAGAAAGGCACAACCCATGTTTGCCTTCTAATAAACCCTAAGGCATCTATTCTTTCTTTTCAGAGTATTAAAAAACATTGCTCCTGCTTTGTAATCTTCTGCAGGACTCAAACTGCACTAGAACCTACCAGAAAACTAAGAAGAAGCAAGGGAACCAGAGCCAGAATAAAGTCTACTGTTTGCTACCTGTTTTCTCATTCATTTTTGAAGTTTGTTTCTAGGACATAATATTTCTTGTAAAGTAAGCTCAATTTTTTTCAGCCACTTCAGAAGTTCATTTTAAAGAACTTTGCCTTATTTGTGTCTGAAGCAGTTTTCAATATTGGTAAATAATTTTCAAGTTTCTCTTTTCAATGATCTTTATTAGACCTTACAGATAAAGAAGATATACAGTAATTCATGTTAAAAGAGACACAGGGAAATTTACATTTGATTTAGCTACTCATAACGAACTTGGTAACCAAATATATCAGACTCTCAGAGCTAGTGGATACAAATTCAAGACTGTTTAATAAATCAATCTATTTGATAATAGTTTATTAACATATTAATTAGTATTATTAGAAGCTAACTAGACAAAACACAAGAAAATAAAGCAAATGTAAATGGCAAAATAATTTTTAGGAATAGTAAAAAAGACTACATTACTAATGGGAAATGCCTACAAATAACATATTTTACCTGGCATCATCTTGTGAGAATCTCCTTTTCAAATCCTCTTTATTCCACTGTTCTTTTTCTTTCCCTTGCTCGGGTATATCTTGTGTTTTTTCCTCGTCTCCTGATTCTCTGTTTTTCTCCTTATTACACGTTTTGGCAATCTCTTTCCCTTTCTCATTCTCATTAATTCTTTCTTCCTTTACCTCTTCCTTCTCATGAACTATCTCTTCATGCTTATCCCCTTCTTTCCCTCCCTCTTCTATTCCCTTTGGTCTTTTGAAAGCAACACAAATTGAAGGCATGCAAATAAACACACAAAAAAAGAAAGAAAGTCAAGAAAAAACACTTATGAAATTAAACAGAAAGGTAATAAAACTATCAAAACATAATAAAAATTATATCTTTTAAATGTTGAAAACTTCAGTGTATACTAGAGAAGCACTGTATAAATAGCACTTAATTGTAATAGTTTTTAAATCATTTTCCTTTTACAAAATTACATGAAAAAAGGTAAAAGCTGTGATCTCCCTATTATAAATTTTTTAATCCGATAAGAGTAAAACAAAATTTAGCTTAGGCATCTATAAAATCTATAGGACAAGTAAGAAACGCAAATTATACTAACTTATATACTACATGTATAAATTTTCTTGAGAAGATGAGTACTTTTTCTATGCATACATAAAAATTTCAAGAGGATGGGAAAGCATACTACTGAAAAAGTATTATTCTTACATTTTCTAATAACAAAATATACTATTTTCATGTTCCTTGGAACATGAAAAATTCAAGTCTCAGCCATCACTTTTATTTCAGTAAAGATGTAATAAAAGATCTTAATTTTTAAATTACAAACATGAAGAAAGGTATTATTTCCAGTGATCTAGTAAGCAAAATTATCCACAGTTCCATAACATTTTTTTTTTTTTTGGTGCAAGAAGTCCGAAATGTGTGTTAAAATATATTAAAAAGTAGTATGTACTGAAATTGAGCTCCCCTCGCTTTAAAATAGATTAACCTTTTAGAAATATATAATTTTATGTTCATCCAAGAAACACAAAGACCTTCTAAAACATATTTGGAGAAGTTTGTTGTTGAAATCCCCTTACTCACCTGATTTTCTTGTTTCCTCTTGGGCGTTCTGATTGGACAGACATGTAGCTTGTGCTGCTGAAACGAGAAGCACTACTAGTCCTTGAAACCGCAGATATATCACTTACATCACTGTCCGAAGATTTAGTAGAAACATTATCTGCCCCTCTATGAGGATCCCATCCTGATCGATACTGTTAACACAGATTGACAAATACGCAGAAGTTGTCAGTATTACCACACAAAGCAATTATTAGCTTTCTCCTATTTCAGCACTTTCATTGTCCACAGAGGAAACTGCAAAATCCCACTCAGTTGCATATAAAACAAAAGTGAATGGCAATTATCCTAAAAGAAAAATTCAATTTATATGAAACCTTTGTTTTTAGCAAAGTAATTAGAATGTTTTTACCACACCCCAATGAAGGCCATTAACATAGTTTCAAAACAGTACTGGCCTCAGGAAAGAACATTTAGGTAAGATCTGGGAAATGAGCATTTGGCTTAATGTTAGGAAGTATAATTTTTTTATTTTTTAATAAAATTTTTTTAAAATCCCAAGTATAATAAAGCTGCCATTATCACTTATAGAAACCAATTCTAGTAGCCATCAATTAATCCATTATGCTTCACTGAAAACCTAGAGATAATATAAAATCTAATTATTCAACCATTAACTTTTTTAGAAAAGCCAAGAGAAAAGAGAAAGTTTAATTTCAGAGTGGCTGCTGGATTTTGATGAATCCTAGAAATACTAGAAAAAGTCATTATTATTTACAATAGTTCAAACTTCCTGGAATTGAAATAATCAGATAGTTAACTGGCACAGCCAGGGTTGCAGGGTATTCTTGGGTGTTCAGATATTCTGGTAAATTAAAAACCATCGTAAAGGCTTTATGTTAATGACCTAGTCTCATAAAATACATTTAATGTAAAAACTAATGGACAAAATTTAACTTTATTCTGACAACAAAAAATCATTTGCTAAGAGTCGTTTTGTTGAGATGTAAAAAGGATAGACTTTGGAGTCTGGAAACCTGAAGTAAGAAAAACTCTCACTAGTTGAATATATCTGAGCAAATCATTTAATCTGTAAAAGGCTTCTTATAAAAAAATGGATAATAATATCTTTTTTTGCAAGGCCTAGAACTAAGACATATGTGGTATCTGGCGTAATGTAAGTAAATGTAGCCTGTAGTATTACGGTATTATTATAACTTGGTGATACAACAGTATTCTTACTATAAACATCAAATATGACTATTATTGGGTTAAGAGATTATCTGCTAATTGATTTTGATTTGTTTAGATGTGCTTCAAACTTAATGCTGAAACACTCTCATCTAGTTAATTTTGCAAAGGAGAATTTTCTAATCACAGATATTAGCAAATTCCATAAAGCCTTAGAAAGATGATTATTTTTTATCAACCACTTGCTATGTCTTAGAGAATAATTACCTAATAAACAATCCCCCACGAATGACAATTCATTGCAAATATTAGATATATATAAACATTTTGACCAAGATAAATTGAGTGGCAACAGAGCATAAACAGTAAATTCGATATAAGTTATCTGTTGATGGTTTTTTTCCAGAAACTCTCAGTATCTAGCTATCCATTTTAAAAGTTGACTCTTCTTCAAATGTAAAGAAATTATTTCTAAGGCTCCATAAAATTTTAGTTAAATCCATTAACCTAGCAACATATATTCAAATTAGGTGAGATTTAGCCTTTCTTAGTCCACTTTAACTTTCTATCTTGTTAGATAAACTCTCAATTATCAAAAGCATACAATTAAATTCTTCTAAAAATTTATTCCTTTTCTGAGGAAATATCTATTTAAATAGAGCCATAGGGTTGAATTTTAAAAGAAACATTATTAATATACAGCGCATTTATTCAAAGACAATTTAGATCATAATATTATTTTTCAAATAAAGTCATTTTAAAATACCAAACATTTTGCCTTAAATGACAATGACAAAAGCCATTGCCTAGAATAGCATTTAAATAAATGGGGTCAACATTATCCATGTTATATCTGTCTATATAATATATACAATATGTACACTATATAATAATATATTGTATACTATATAATACAATAAATGATATATCTATATATATTTTCACAAAATGTATTGAAAGTAAATGTGATCTCAAGGTAAGGTATATGTGGAAAGATTTCATTTTACTTATATGTTTTTTGGGCATTTATTCATACAAAAATCAAAGTTTTAAGAAATTTTTCAAAGCTATAAAATTGTTCAGTAGATACTATACTGCATATGGGGGACTTTTCTCTGATTCTTATAATTTATAATAAAAAAGAAAAACAGCTGCTATTCTTTCTTTTAAAGTAATTTATTATTGAATATGAAAGCAGTTTTGGTAATGTATTTCTTATTTGTTTTTGCTCATGGGATTATTGTATCATCTAAATTCAAAAGGAAAACTGTAAGTTTTAACTCTGGCAGTAGTAAGGGCAATAATGTAATCATTAAGAGCCAATGCTCTGGAATGGGACTGAATCATTTGAATTCTGGCTACATAGATTATTAGGTTTGTGATCCTGGATCAATTGCTTCTATGAGTCTCAGTTTTTCATCTGTTAAAATATGGATAATAATTGTGCCTGTCTCCAAGGCTTGCTGCAAGGATTAAGCAAGACAATGTGTGTAAAGCACTTAGCACAATATCTGACACATAACACGTGATGACAAATGATGACAATGATAATGATGATGATGATGATGATGATAATTAAATAGTAGCCAAATACTGGCTTTTCAGGAATATCTTTAGCTAAAGAATATTAGTTAGAAATATTTAATAAATATATTAAGACTATTCTAAGCTACAAAAACATAATTATTTTTACATATATCCAAGATATCTGCTTCAGAAGATATGTTTATAAAACAAAATTAAAATTTTAAACCCAACTTTACTACTGGCTCCTAGTATGTCCTCAGGCTTCACCTTCCCCATTTGGCCAGGTTCATCCATATCCCATTACCTAATAGGGAAACACTGATTCCCAACTGCAGGATGAAGAATATCTTTATCTCAGCAGGAAATATATGACACTTCTTGGCCGATATAGAACATGTCTTATTTTTAATATTTGTCTTAGAACCTTATCCTGACATCCAAAGCCACTAGGTACTCATGTATCCCATGCTTTCCTGATTGGTTTTTGTCCAATTTGCTTTTCTTTCATATCTGAAACCTAACTACTTATTTGGCTTTTCAATTTCAGTAGTTAGGATTCTGATTTTGTCTACTCTAGGCTTTGTCTTTTTAGGTCTGTCATGATGTCTAGTCTTGTTGCTATGATTCATAGGTGCATACAGGCTTTAATCTGTTTAGCTTTTAAAAGACAGGTTAGCATGGTGTGCACTGTGCATATCTTTACCCAAGACTTCTCAGATCATCCAGTTTGCTGAGCTAAAATTTTAGATATGCAAAATTTAAGGAAAGATAAGATTCTTCATATTGTAGTTTTATGCCTTTTTTCACAGCGTTATAATAGTGTAAAGGTTTTATGCCTTTTATTCATACACAGCCCTACAACAAGAGACGGTGTGTATAATTCATCACACATGACCTCTTGTCATAGGGCTGTGTCTGTCTATCTATCTATCTATCTATCTATCTATCTATCTATCTATCTATCTATCTCTATATCTATCTCTATCTCTATATCTATCTATATATACATACATAGATGTATGTATATGTAAATGTGTTCATGTTTAATTTTCAAACCCCCATTAGACTACAAACACCTGAAGGCCAGCACAGTATCTTCCTCATCTTTGTGTGTCTCTTAGCACCTAAGAGTCAAATATTTACCTTAATTTAATTTAAACTATGAGCTTTAGCCTTCTTACTAGGAAGATAAGAATACACTCCAGTTTAAGAATTTTGGAGAAAAATATATTCAAAATACATATTCAAAATACATAATAGTATGCTTAGCAAATAGCAAAAGCTTATTTCCAATGCCTAAAGCAGAAGGTCATTAAATAGAAGGAAACTGAATGCAATAGTTTATATAAAGAAAGAATAGAAATTAGCTAAAGGCTCTAGTTTAATGGTGATTAATGACGATTCTGCTATCCACCCAAGGCTTTCATCAAATGTATTTCTCTGTTGACTTCTAAGCCACTGAGCATGTTTACCATTGGGGTTAGCTCAGGTTTCCATTACAAATAGACATATGCTTTTAAAAATGAGAAATCTGGACAGTGAGAAAGAATATGAAAAATATTTTTAATAAATAAAATTTTAGAAGAATACATTTTGAACATATTTAGAATTTAACATATTCACATATACAACTCAACCCCCACCCCCAGAAATCTAAGTACTAAATAACTTAATAATAGAGTCAACACTTAAAATGGATAAATGTAGTTTTACTTTTCCTAAAATATGATAAACAAAAGTTATATACTTCAACAATGAGAGAGAAGCAGCTGAATTGTTATTATACCAAGGTAATGAGCTATGAATGTGAGTAAGTAAATTTATTTATTTAGGAAATGGTTGGTGTTGTCTTGGCACTATACAATACATAATGTTTTAAATAATTAGCATGTATTACAATATAGCTGATAGATGAACAATGAATGGCCTGTTAACCATTCTCTTTAATGGAACAAAAACAAAGAACGATAACATGATCTTAGCTGAAAACTGTGCTCTGATTAAAGATTATTAAAATCTTGGAAGAGAGTAAAGAAGTTTTTTCGGACAACCTTTTAATGTTTTGTACATTACTATTAAGATCATGAACTAGAAAAATTTACAGGAAATGATTGTTCTTCAGGATGTTCCAGACTCTAAAGAGTTCCTAAGTGGCTTGGAAAAGTTAATGTTCTTCCTATATATCTAACATCAGTGGAAAGTAACAGTGTACCTGCAGAGCTCTATTGAAAAGAAGGCTATTATTAAAGTGTTAGAATGATATACTTAAAAAATAAATTACAATTTCTAAAATCAGTTTCATTTTCTCCAGTAGTCATTTGAAGTTCTTAGGCCATTTCCAACTCTGATTTTGCTAAAGCACCTGAAGAACTCTGGCTGTTTGATCTTCAGACAAAAGATGGAGGCAGGATTATGAATGTCCTTAAATATCACTTGTCTTCTATAAATCTCACCAGTTAACAACCATTTATTGTATAAAACAATAATCAAAAATTTAATTATAGCAAAATACTGGATAATATAGAAGCCCAATTTTGAAGAAAAACAAGTCTTATGTTATCAAGAAGTACCTGGATACCTGAATATCATATTCAAGAAGGAAATACTGAGTTAGTCAAAAGACCAGGAAGATAAAAGTTAGGCTGAAGTTCTGGGCAGGGCTCTTGATATCAGTCTAGGGGAGGTAGAGGAAAGAAGAGGGCAGAGGGAATTCTGGCACTGCAGTCATTAAATAACCATGTGCATTTTTGTCATCTTGTTTTTATTTCATATAATAATAGAAAGAAAACAGTTGTTAATCTTCGATAGTAACACAATTGCAGGTACTTTTTCTTTGAGGAGCTACTTCAAGATGATGTTTTTCTCTGTCCTACCCAAGGCTCTTATCAGTGCCTGATCTGAATGCTGAATTGTATAAAAAATGTCCTTGTCAGATAATTTTGTTTAGCTATGACTTCTAAAGAAGGTATTGTGTGATAACGGTCTAAAATTGGGAGAAGAAGGTAGAGAGAAAATGCCAAAGACATTGGAGGACTTATTTAAGATTTAGTCTTGTAAACAAAATTCTGCAAATGAAATCCCAGCTTGAAAGATTTCTGATAGCTGCAGAGCTCAAAAGGAAGGAGCCTGCAGTAAAGCTGAGCCTAATGAACATCATGCCTCAGTCTGGAAAGGAGTCAAGTATATAAAATTTTCACTGGAGACTGAGGCACTGAATTTTCTCCCTTGTTGGTCTTCAGGCCTGATGGCCTCTTCAGTTTGATATAGTAATTAAACTAGCTACAATTATTATTTGTATACCCTGTGAAACGTACTGTTGTAAATAATATATGTGGATTATTTTATTTAATTCTCCCAAACCTTATTAGGTGGCCTTTGTGATAGCTGGAGTCCAGAGGAAGTACAGTTAGGTAGGATGAGCCATACTCAACACCCTCTCCATTACATAGGTCTAGCCATCCTCTAAGGCACAGTTTAAGATGTCACCTCCTCTGTGAAGTCTTCCTTAACTCCTTCAAAGAGAATTAATAACTGCCTCGAATGTTCCTCAACTACTTTACTCATGCCTTATTATATCTATATAATCCTCAACTACTTTACTCATGCCTTTATTATCATGTGGTATTATGTGTACTTCTCCCTTGTCTATCCATCCATACATGTATCAATCATCTATCTAGCTATTTATCCATCTATTTGTAATCTACCCACCCCACTAGATTATAAACTCCCAGAGGATAATGACTTTTGTTGATTTCAGTAATCTTATTATCTACATCTGGGCCTGGCATTTAGAAGGAACTCAATGAATGTTTAATGATCACAATGAATGAATGGAATGATTTGCTTTATCTGTGCTATATACTGAAGCATTATTCCATTATGAAGTACCATATCAGTACACAAGATACTACACTGATAGCTGTATAGGGTTTAGTCACCTAATTATTTCATTCTCTGTGGTGGGTATAGGCAGTGCTGTTAAACAGTAAATGTTTAACAACTAGCTTTCTGGGGAAACAAATTCCAATTTATGGAGTTTTCTGATTTCCATGATATAAATACTCCCATTATGACAGGTTTCAAGTTACCAAGTGGTCACTGAACAGACAGTTGGGCACACCACTGGTTGTGGGGTTTAGGAATACAGGCTTTGTTTATAGGGCTCACTAAGACTCCTGAGGAGAGAATGAGTAAGGGACAATAAATATTTACTTATGTATCAAGATCTGTGATCTCATTTAAAGTTCACATTGGATCTGTGAAGAAGGTATTTTCTCCATTCTAGAGATCTAGAAACAGACTCATCCAGAGAAGTCTTTGAAACATGAAATAGCAAGAACAGCTTAAAGTAAAAAGCTGCAGTCAAAGAAAGGGTAGCCATTAGCATGTATGCCAAGACTTACAAATGAATCAGCTGTTGCTTGATGTGAAGGAAATTTATGAGGTGAATAATTTTCCTGGAGAATTTACAGAGGAAGAATTACTGCCAGTAGTCAATTATGACTTTCCCTAAGGCTTGGCTTTGTGGGAACTCAATGTCTATTAGTAATCAGCTTCTCCTTGAGAAACAATCTTAATTTACTTCTATCGATTTCTCAGCTTTCAGAGATAGAAATGCCAGTGCTGCAATGAAACCCCAGATTTAGAGATCTCAGGTAGCTGCAAAGCTTATGTTTTTGCCCTTAACAAATGAATTTACCATGTTCTTTAAGAGAATCAACAACTCTTAAACCATTCTATCATGTACTAAAACTCTTCTCAAAAACAAAAAACAAAAAACAAAAAAAAAAACCCACCAGAACAAAATTTCCCAATAACATCCTAATTTACTAGTCAGTGGTATCTTTTTAGTCTTTTTCTTTCCCCTCTCTTCTTGAAAATTTCCCATAATGACTTCTGAGATAATGCCACTCAGGGTTTCTACTCTATGTCCCTGAGTGTTACTTTTTAATCTCCTTTTCCAGCTTTGTTTTCTCTAACCTGATTTTAAATTACATTTTCTCAAAGTTGCCATCTTTAGCCTTCTTTTAACTATAATATATTACCCCAGGATGATATAATCCATTATCTACCCATTTTAATAACCAAGTAATGACTAATAAAATCCTTATTCTAACCTTTCCCAAGCTTCAGACCTGTATTTCCAGATGCTGACAGGACATCTCCTGTACATTCTTTTGTTGGCACAACAAATTCAATATAGCCCAAACCAAATTCATTCTTTCACCCTAAACCAGCTCTCCCTGTACCTCTTACGTTGCCTGCACTATAGGTTCAATATCCAACTAAAACCTAGAAAAGTTGTGAATTATCTTTGACTCCTCCTTTCCCAGTATCCTCCATTCTAATCAGTCAAGAAATATTACTTAGTCATGTAATGGAAACAAATATTATCTAAATATTTAGCTATCAGGAGTTATGAATGGGTCCTTGGTCTTTCCTTTTTGTAACTAGAATATTTAACACCTATTTATTTGTGGCAGTTGCTGCCGAATGCCTACTCAATATTCCCTCTCCCACTTTGGTCTTTATTAAAAGAATTCACACCGATTTTAATAACAACAAAACAAAACAACTTCATTTTCTACCTTGTATGTAAGGTGATCATTTTATATGAGTGTGACCTCTGAAATATAAGCAGTAATCTAGGGGAGGAGTTTAGGGAGAGCTACTGTGTTTCTGATTACAGTGAGCTAACATAGCTGGTATGACCATATGTCTTTCCCTTTTTTTTCTCCTTTCTTATTGGAGTTCAAACCCAAGCCTACAGCTACAGCAGGCATTCTGTGATGATGGGGACAGAGTGCTTGGGTCTTAAGTAACAGTACCAGCCCTGGGCTGTTTGGATTTCTTGTATGAAGTAAAATTCCTTGTTTATTCAGATAATTTTGTCAGGTGTTTTGTTATAAACAGCTGAGTGCAAACATGACTGATACACTTTCCTGAATGCAAACTCTTCCTGGTCTGTATCAGAAAAAAATTTCTGACCTCATAGTATAAACATATTCCCTAAGCAACAATATTGATGAAAATCATAATAGTCATCTAATTTAGATAACAGGCAGTATACCATAATGAACAAGGGATTAAGAGCTGAAAGATATGGGTATGTAACTGCTCTTCCACTTACTAGGAGCTACACAATCTTAGGCAAGTCTCTTCTTTAAGTCTGCTTCTAGATTCACATTGTGGAGACAATACCCTCTTAATAGGACCAATATGAGTTTTAAATGAGATCACAGGTCTTGACACATAGTAAGTATTTACCATAATTAATTAGGCATAGTCCATGATGAAATAAAAGAAGCTGTAGATTATGATACTAAATATACATCATCATTAATCCATAAGCTCAAAAATTTTACCTTGACTTGAAAAAAACATGAAAATGGCTATGAATACTTTATAAATAGGTTCCTAATTGCATGTCCCACAAAAAACAAACAAAAAACAAAAGGGCATTGTCCTTTCACACTAGATTGGTTTATTTACTTAGAGTAGGATAATACCAAACCTGCCTTGGAAATTCAGGTTTATTCATTCTTAAAACCGTTCTACTCGAGTTAGGTTTTTTTTTTTTTTTTTTGAGACAGAGTCCTGCTCAGTTACCCAGGCTGGAGTGCAGTGGTGTGATCTCAACTCACTGCAACCTCTGCCTCCTGGGTTCAAGCGATTCTCCTGCCTCAGCCTCCCGAGTAGCTGGGATTACAGGTGCCTGCCACCACACCCGGCTAGTTTTTGTATTTTTAGTAGAGATGGGGTTTCACCATGTTGGCCAAGCTGGTCTTGAACTCCTGACCTCAAGTGATCCACTCACCTCGACCTCCCAAAGTGCTGGGATTACAGGCACGAGCCACCACAACCGGTCAGTTAGTTTTTATAATTATGTTTATACTTGATACTAAGGAAAGTTAAACTGAGGACTATAACAATCTATCACCATAACACTAATAATAATTAAAATTTAATTACTTTTTATGGTTTACAAACAACTTTCATTTGAAAGTTGTTTTCTTTTTCACATCTGATAAAACAGCTTTTTAACATTTTACAGATAATATGCAATATAACATTAACACTTAGCTGTGTATTGATATAGATGTAACCACATAAAATAAATATTTTTCCAATAGCTTTAGTCTTAGATTTATTTGTAAACCCTTTATTATTCAGTAATAGCTCAAACTCATGTCATCTGAAATATCTGCCTCAGTCAACAAGTATTCTCAAACTCTGTTTTTCTCAGACCCTTACATATATTAATAATATTCTGACACATACATACAATTTCATGTCTATCCAGGCCCCAGAGGGTAGAACAAAATGCCTGGTGCTAATCTAAACCAATGCGCCCAGTTGAAAGCCCTTATGTTATTATTATGACTAAATGCTTCTTCAAGCCCTCAAATCAGAAACCCATAAGATCTAGCTGGAATTAAGAAAAGTCATAAAGAAATTGTCACTAGCTATAAAAATTCCTGGCACTTGGCCCTTTGTGATCCTCTTTAAACATTACATGGATTATATGATTTTTATGAATGTTTATAGAATATCTAAATGATTGGGATATAGGGTATAGATATTACAGATATCACGTGGCAAGCTAGCATCCCAAAAGTTGCAACAGAAATAAGACATGAGAACACAGCAGTAGGACCAATGCCCTGGGAATCTGAAGCAGGCAGAAACACAACAAAAATATATGAGCTGGAGATAGGAAAAAGGTTCCCTTTCAATTATTAGTACTTTAGAAAGTAATAGCGTAACTCAAAGTACTTGTGTTGAAGAGAATCAAGGCTAAATAATAGCCTGAATAACTACATAATGTTAAAAAACCTGAAGGGGCCTGAGAATTGCTCTGATCTATCAAATTCAGGGATAGGGCAAATATAATTACATTCTGTTGGAAATCTGAAGAGGCCCACTACTCTTGTTCCCTGTGTGAGAAGACAGAGAAGCATCAACTGGGCTTACAGAAAGACATTTTGGGATGGAGCCAACAGTCAAAGCAGGAACAAAGACTAACAATTACCTCTTGCTTGGACTACTACAATAGCCTCCTAATGGGATTCCTTGTCTGTAACGTTCTTTTCAAATGCATCTTAAGTACATCATTAGAGTATTACCTCCTAAAAGCACAAATTTGTTCATATCAGCAACTTCCTCAAAAAATCTTCCAAACCCATAATTCTGTATGGGTTGTATAAGATATAGAAAAATAATATAGAACATAAGTAACATAGATATTAAAATATTAAAATAATACAGATATATAGATGTTAACATATAAGATGTAGACATTAAAATAATATGGGTATTTAAAATAATATAAAAAATTTAGAAGAATATAACCATAAAATTTAAAATGTAGTAGAACATTCTATATTTTTAACTGAGAGATTCAAAGTTCTCCACAATCTTGTCCCAGCCAACTTTTCCATTCTTTTCTCCTAATACATATCCTCCCCATTTGTTGTATATTTCCACACTAAAGAACTATTAGCTGTTTCTTAAACATGGCTTGTGCTCATGTAACGCCATAACTTTGTTTAAGCTCTCTCCTCCGCCTGACAAGTCCTTGACTTCATGTGTTCTGTTCTATTCTATTCCCAGATTTCTCCCAGCCAAATGAGTATTTCTTTTGCTATTCTTCCTTTGTATGTGTATTTTTAAAAATTACATCACTCAGCACAGTCTATTTTGTACCATCATTACTTATGTACATGCCTTTCTCTAATTTGATAGTGAACTCTTGGATTGAAAGGATATGCTAGCCTGCCTTCCTCCATTCTTTCCCTCTCTCCTTCCTTTAATTCTCTTCTCCTTTTCTTTTTTCCCCTCTCTTTATCCCCTTTCCCTTCCTTCCTTTATTCCTTCTTTACTCACTATTTCCTTCATTTTATTGTAATTCACATGGTTATTTCTCTGGCATTTTCTCTTCTTTAATGTTGCAGAACCAGAATCCAGAATTACAGCTGATGAGCTTCAGCAACACCCCAGGCATGAAGTTTTGACTTGCAGGTAAGAGAAAGATAATCAATGACCACTAAATGACCACTAAAATTGCAAATAAATAAATAAATAAATAAAATAAAATTCACATGTCTTAAAAAACAGAGAGGGAAAGAAGACTCATATAAACATTTTTGTTGTTGTTGTTGTTCAAGAGAACAGCCCAGGAAAGTTACCTGGTGCTGAACCACACATTTGGTTATTTACACATCACTGAATCATTCACAAATTCACCATATTTACCTTCAAAGCTAAAAGAGACCTCAGAGAGAATGTAATCTATCTTCTTCATTTTACAGATGAGAAAATTGAGAAATAGAGAAATGACTAAGATTATACAACTTGTTATTATAAGGTCTATTCTTTTCATTAAACTTTTTTCACTTTTATTATCAAATTTGTTTTTACTTTTAATTAAAAGTGATAATTTGTATTCATTTTAATGGGACACTGGGCAAGCAAGTTTAGAACTTATTTCTTTTGAAAATATTCTATTGTTTTCAACTTTAGGGATATGCCTAAAATAAAGATTTTCAGCCCTTTTTGAAATTTTGAAAAATCTGTCTAAAATGACCTAAATAATCAGAATACAAAACAGCATTAAAATAACATTGCTTGTAAGTATAATTGGATGGATTTTAACAAAGTAAAACTTTAACAATAATATCATATAAACTAACTTGAAGAAAAACATGTTTTATGTTCTATTGAATAAAAACGTGTTTTATGTTCTATTGAAATAACCCCTTTAAACTCATTTAAAATTTAGGTGATTTTTTTTGGCAGAAAATCGAAAAGGGCTTAAGAAGTAACATGTTCTTATGTGACTGGACCCTGGAGACTGTTGGCCTTGTTTGTAAGCATTCCGAGTCATAAAAACGATCTGAAAATGGTCAATCATAAAATCACAGCCATTTCTTTGTTACTCAGGAAGTTATATTGAGGTAGTAAGTTTTGATTTATCCATCAGAATGGAGTTCAACTGTAAGGTTTTTTTAATTACTCCTACCTCCCATGTTAAAAAATAACTAAAAAATAACTATGATTAATGGACACTCCCATTTGCTACACCTAGTGCTATAGAGATGTTTCCATTCTCTGAAGTTATCACCAAAGTCCCTTCCTTCATATGAAATATATTTCAAGGTTAGCTATATTATTTCCAGACTGGAGTATTATTTTACAATCTTCAAAACTGATGCAATAGAAGTAATCAAATTTCCAAATGTTTTATAAAACAATATATTTGTTTTGCTAATAAATGATATCTGTAATCCTTCCAACTAAAGAAAATTACAACTGAATTTTGTGCTGATGAACAAAGCCATTACATAACAAAATTGTAGATACATTTGCATTATAAATAGTTGAACTAAATTGAAGTTATAGATGTGGATGTTTCCATGTTACCCTGGATGACTGACTTTATTGACTAAAGGTTTCTACACAAGTGTCAATTCAAACTTAATTATCAATTACTTCATGTGAAATATGTGAAACATTACACATATAAATTTATTCTCTAAATCACAGTTATTATGCCACAAGTTCATTAAAAATTATATAGATTCAGGAATTTGTGAGAACATGTCTAGTAGAGAGCCTTACACTGATCAGAGAGTACTCAATCAATGAATGAAACATTAGAATTGAAAGAAACAAAATACAGAAAATATATTTCAAATCTAATTTTAAGACTAGACTCTGAGATTAAATAATTTACTTAATTAATGATGAGACTGATTAAAACCCAAATGTTAATTCATAGTGGTCTTTTCAATGCTGCCTCCAAAGTACCACATATTTGTTTAACACTTTATAGCTTATAAGGTTTCTTCAATTTGCAGACAGAAAAAAGTTGAGTTGTGAAGAACTATTGGGCAACTTATCCAAAGTCTTATTACATGAATGGCATAACCAAAATTAAAAGCCCAATCTTCCCATTCTTTCTCAGTATTCTTTCCACTATGATTATCTCTAGATGGAAATCAATAATTGTATGCCCATTAGGAAACATGCTTTTGACTATTATGCAATAATTCACCTATATCTTCTTCTAAATATCATATTTTGTTCTTATATTGATACAAATGCTTAAAATTCACCTTCTCTAGAACCTTTTTCAAACTATCCTATCCTACCATTTTAGTTTTCTCTCAGCATCCACGTCCATGTTCATTCACTAAAATTAATCCCATTGAGTGCTTATTGTGGCCAAGGCAAAGTTACAAAGATGAATAATATAGTCACCTTTCTCAAGAAGTGTATAGTTTAATATAAAAGACATAAATAATCCACATATAAAACAGAATATATGTATTTTATGTGGTAATGCCATGGATGGTTCAGAAGGTATATATGTTTTCACCTATCCTTTTCTATATTCTTTTACTTCATATATATATATGTATATGTGTGTGCACATATATACACACATATATCTCCATGCTTAATCCTTTCAGTTATACGAAATTTGATTGGAAAGAATGTATCTGCTCTATTTGACCACATTTTTTTTCCTTCTTTTCCCATATCCTCCCTGATTTTATAAAGCGAGACCTCTTTCCCTTCTGTGGTCTACTATAATTCTTTCCCTGTAGAATATTCTAGCTGTTAACAAGCTAGCAACTCTGGAGGCTTGATGAAAGCAAAGATGAAGTCACACAGTTATTATTATTATTTTTTATTTTGCTGAAGGTAAAAGGAAACACTTCTTTATATTCTTAAGTGATTACAGAAGGGTACTGCATTCTTGGCAATGGCAGTTATTCTCCACAGATTGACCTGCAAGTAGCTGCATGCAACTTATCTACAATTCTTTCTTTTGTCAGTATTTAGAAACTTTATGTTACTAAAAAGGGACAAATTAAAATTTCTGCTATAATTCTACAGTATTCTATAATATACAAGTTGCTGTTTTCATCATCTTAAATGACTTTTTTTTAAATAATACTGCAACACTGGATGACTTATTCATAATTTAAAATAGTCTTTTTATATTTCCTGGCTTAAATGTGAATATATGGTAACTCACAAATACATATAAAAGAAAGGGACCCATGCTTGAATATCAGCATAAAATTATGGCTACGTGAGTCATATTTAAATGTGGTTTTTCATGGCTAAGACAGCAAATTTTTAAGATGTATTTGCAAACACAAAACCAAAATATTTTATCTCTTAGGATTTGAGAAGGCAGTTGTAAAAATAGGAAGAAATAGAGAAAAGTAATAAAATCAAAAAAGAAAGAAAAAGTTCAAAGCAAAACAGCTACAGTTAGTTTTCTAAAAATCCCTATTCACATTATAATCAAATATGCTTTCATAATGCAGTAAAGTTTTAATTTAAAAAATCATTAGCTACTTTGTAGAGATGCGTTATAGACTGAATTGTGTTCCTCCCAAATTCCTATGCTGGCGTCCTAGTCTTCAGTACTTCAGAATGTGACTGTACTTGAAGCTAGGACTTTTCAAGAGGTAATTAAGGTAAAATGAGGTCACATAGGTAGCTCCTAATCCAATATGACTGGTGTCCTTATAAGAAGAGATTAGGACACAGACACACACAAAGTGAAGACACAGCAAGAAGGCAGCTATCTGAAAGCCATGAAAAGGCCTCAGAAGGAGCCAGCCTAGCCAACACCTGAAAGTTCTAGCCACCAAAACTAGGAAAATACATTTCTGTTCTTTAAGCCACCCCTTCTACGGTATTTTGTTATAGCAGCCCTAATCAACTAATATGGGATGTTAAGGAAAAAGAAACATAAACTAGAAACTTTTAAAATCAAAGATTAATCACAAATAAAAACATAAAATCTCTGAAATTTCATTAAAATTAGTTACCATCAAGTTTTTTTTTTTTTTTTTTTTGGTTTTTTTCTTTTTTTTGTTTTTGAGATGGAGTCTCGCTCTTGTTGCCTAGGTTGGAGTGCAGCGATCTCAGCTCACTGCAACCTCTGCCTCCCAGGTGCAAGTGATTTTCCTGCCTCAGTCATCTAAGTAGCTGGGATTACAGGCACGGCCACCACACCCAGGTAATTTTTGGTATTTTTAGTAGAGATGGGGTTTCACCATGTTGGCCAGGCTGGTCTCAAACTCCTGACCTCAGGTGATCCACCTGCCTCGGCCTCCCAAAGTGCTGGGATTACAGGTGTGAGCCACCATGCCTGGCCACAACCAAGTTTTTAACTGTAGATCTTTTATGTAACAGGAGAGACAAGAAATAAATGAGAATTTCTTCCAATGAGGCAAGGAATAAGTGAATAGTTGTTGCTTCTATCAGCTAAATCATAGAGGACGGAAATTCTCTGGTTCAGAGCTTTAGGGTACGAGTAAGTGTATGTGTAAACACAGATGTATAAATTATGTATAAATACAAATAATTTTATATCTGCCTACAGGTATATCTATACCAATAGATACATATTTAGATTAAAATTTAAATACCATCAGCTTGCTAGGGAATATAAACTATATGATAAGAATTTGGGTAGACAAAAATTTGGATAGATTGGCAAAAAAGACAAATCAATTTTAGGCTTTTAAAAGTACCATTTTTTTAAAACTTTTCATCCTTTCCTCCCCACCTGTTTTTAAGATTACCTTAAAGATATACTTATCTATCTCTACAAGATTCCTGATGACAACAAATATACACCTGAACCCCCAAGGGCTTTGGTAAGAGGAAGTTAGCTGTTGGAAACAGTGATTCTTCCTTTTATCCTTCTTTCCTATCGTCATCATTATCACCACCACCACCACCACCACCACCACCTCCACAACCATCATTATCATATCACAGCTAATGCTTACTGATTGCTATTACATATCAAGCTCTGCTCTAAGAGTTTTATCTTTATATGTAGACAATCTTGAAAACAATCTAGCTGGGTGTGGTGGCTCATGCCTGTAATCCTAGCACTTTGAGAGGCCAAGGCGGGCGGGTCACTTGAGATCAGGAGTTCAAAACCAGCCTGGCCAACGTGGTGAAACCCTGTCTCTACTAAAAATACAAAAAATTTAGCTGGGTGTGGTGGCACATGCCTGTAATCCCAGTTACTCAGGAGGCTGAGGTAGGAGAATCACTTAAACCCGGCAGGCAGACGTTGCAGTGACCCAAGATCACGCCCCTGCACTCCAGCCTGGGTGACAGAGAGATTCTGTTTCAAAAAAAAAAAAGGATAAAAGTAAACAATCCGGCCGGGCGCGGTGGCTCAAGCCTGTAATCCCAGCACTTTGGGAGGCCGAGACGGGTGGATCACGAGGTCAGGAGATCAAGACCATCCTGGTCTACACGGTGAAACCCCGTCTCTACTAAAAATACAAAAAACTAGCCGGGCGAGGTGGCGGGCGCCTGTAGTCCCAGCTACCTGGGAGGCTGAGGCAGGAGAATGGCGTAAACCCGGGAGGCGGAGCTTGTAGTGAGCCGAGATCGCGCCACTGCACTCCAGCCTGGGTGACAGAGTGAGACTCCGTCTCAAAAAAAAAAAAAAAAGAAAAGAAAAGAAAACAATCCTCCGAGGTACAAGGATGTTAAGTAACTTGCCCAAGGTCATACAGATAGTAGAAGAGGTAGGATTTTAATCTAGACAGTTTGGTTATGGAGGCTACACTTTTAATACTACTCTGTAGTCTTTATTTAACCCTAATCACTAAAAATATATTGAAGAGTGATTAACAAACTGTCCATATATCTCTAGTACTGTTAACAAGACTTCAGAATTTCTGCCATAAATGTGGCTGCAATAGTAATAATAATTAACAATATTGTGTACCAATTGTAAGAAAATATACTTCCAATGGCTCCTTTTCTCTTGATATCACTCCTTCTTTTACTTATCTCATAATGGAAGAAATTAAATAAACACATACAGAAATTTTTAGTTCCTTTTAAATGCTAGTTTGATGGATGTTTAATATCACACAAATGAGAAACCTATCCTTGCAAACATGAATTTAAAAAAACTATAGAAGGGGGAAAATAGGACATAAATGATTTTAAAAATGTAATGTAATCCTTTTTCATTTTGAACTATGACTCTTTTAATTAGGCTATATAACCATTTGGTGATTTTGTAAGTGTGACTGAAGCCTTTAATCAGGCCTTGATAAGATTATTATTAGCATCCTTGTGTACTTCTACAGCTATATTACATAATGCTGCTCTTATTTGCTAGTTTAATAACCTAGATCTCAAAATCTAAGTTTATGTATCTTCATAAATATACTTGGTAAAGGAAGCACCACAGGGTGATGTAAAAATAAAACATATACATCAAATGATTAATTAAAATCCTGGAGGATGGCTGGCTTGGACAAGCAACTTAGACAGCTTAGAAGACTGTGGCCTGGTTTGGGGCCAAGAAGCAATCAAAGGGGTATAATACTTGGTCAAATGTATCCTCAGCTGGTGGAGAGGTGGGGAATATAGCAGGTGGCAGTACCATCAAGGGCTCAGCATACTCTCATAGTTTCGTAGGCTAGTCTGGCAGTTAAGAATACTTTCAAGTAATGTAGGCTGTCCTTTTTTCACTTATGCTCCCATATCAGCAGTTCACTGATTTCCAGGTATTTTTCTTGGGATTCTGCTATAGAACCTGAAGTTATCTGCTTGCTGAGGCATGAAGAAATAAATAAAATTATAGGAAAATATGAAAAAGCAAAATAAGAGTTTACAGAAGTGATGTGTTTCATTGAAGAAATCCAGGTACAGCCACTGGCATAGTCTCTGACATCTTCATCAGTACAAGATAAGATTACTTGACTTGGCTTGAGTTGAAAATCATGAGTAAGTGATCTTAATTCTAATCCAAAAATAGAAAACTATTCTGCTGGATATCTGGTTAGACTATGCCTAGCAGAGTTTTTTTTTGAAAATCTGAATCCAACTTCTGTTCATGAAACAGTAGATTGCTTATTCCAAGGAAGAATGCTTCATTCATTACTTTCTATTTAAAACATCTTATTGTACTCCCTGAGGACCTTGTAGAATAGAGACTGCTTCCATGAGATCATGCCTATTAGAATCCTTTTGTTCTATTTATCAGAGGATTCCATCTTACACCTGCACAATGATGTCTGTTTTACATGAATACTAGGTTCTCTTGGTAGCTTGAGAACTGATGCTGCAGCAGCTCTTCCTGTAGCAGGCACAAGGCCTGGCTCTATCTACCTCATTATGTCACTGGGCTGAGTTACATACTAACAGCAACTCAATTTTTCTCCCTAAGAAAAATACTTTTCCCCAAGTATTTTATTTCTATCACTGCTATAAAATTAAAACATAACTCTTATTTCTTCATGTCTACATTATATCTAAATTCATGTATTGTCATGTTTCTTCTTGATAATATGTATAAGGCTATCTAATCTACATTTTAAAATTTGCCTTTTAAAAACTTGGTGTTAGTTTTCAGGTCCATTTATGTCATCACTATTAATGAGTATTTCTTTGAAAACACCTATACCCATATGCATGTCTATGAATCACTTCATCAAGGACCAGTCACCCTTAATGTCAACCATGATAGCATAATTTCTTAATTTCAGTAATTTGGTTTGTAATTTTTCATCACACATTATGTTCCAGTCTCTTTTAATTAAAAAAACTTCATATCCCCTTAAGACTCATAAATTCTTTTCCTCTAAATTTCATTTTTCCTTTTAGATTTCTGCTGCTTGAATCTCCTTATTTGAGAATAAAGGGAACATTTAATGATATCTGAGCCACACTAAAAATAGTAAAATCATTTTCCTTATCTTAGTCATTTCTTTATCATTTCTTTTGGGTCTTGTCAGATTCATATCTGTTGTCTATGATTATATTTGCTGTTGTTACTATAAAATAATAACTAATATTAGCTGCATTATTTATTGAGCATTTACTAGGTGCTGAACAACTTATATATATCATCTCATTTAATCCTCATTACTACCCTATAAAATAGATACCAAAGTCTTGTTTAATAGATTAAAAAAGCTGTGAGGTTAAACCAACCCCAAGCCACCCAGGCAGAGTCCACTTGACTCCAAGCTGTGCCCTTTCTAATACACCACTCACCCACTGCTGCCACATTCTGATGATATTTGAGACTTAAAAGTATTCCTGACTTACATTAAATTTTTAAAGAATTCATATATGACCACTTCTAACAAGCCTCAACTTTTCTCCCCTCATTGCCTGTGCTTTGAATGCCAATGTAAAATACTTAAGGTTAGCACTGAATGTGTCTTCTCAGTGTTGAGAAGAGCATAAACGCTAATCAAATGAAATAAACAGTTTAGATAACAGTGGTATTTTACTTGACCAAACATACTTCAACTATCTGAAATATTTTCTATTAATACTGCCTATAAGTCCACCAATTTCAGTTTATTTTGTATTTATAAGGGCTTTTTAAAATATGAAGCTCTGTATTGTCATTCATATTTTAATGTAAACTAGTTTAATCAAACTGCTTTCCCCAATACATCTTTGAGATCTGTGAATGGGTGCCTAAAAGACTAGAAGCCTGGGAAAAAAGTGACAGGATGTAGGTGAAAAGTGCCTAGGGTCAGGCATGCACAATAAATGTAGACAAACTTTCTTTTCCTTTCTTTTACTACATTGTCCTCTGTTCTACCCAGTGTATTCTATTATGGGTTAAATAGATTATCATAGGCTTCTGGCCTCCATTTGAAGAGATCTGGGCAACTCATGGATTACACTGCTTCTTAATTCCAGGGAGACAAATAAGAGAATGGAAAATTATGACATAACTGCTATAATAGGAGTAAGACATTTTTGTGATAATTTTGTAGAAGTATTGCCACAACATACTCCTTAAAAAAGAGCACTGTTTTTCCAGAGAAATAAGCTTTGAGTTCCAATAAATACTGTGCCAACAAACATTATTTGTTGCATGAGCCTTATTTGTTGAAATGCTATGGGGTCACTCTTTCAAAGAGTATCTTCATAACAATATTGCTTTTGGGAACATTTAAAAATATTAAATATAGCAAATTTAAAAACTAAAGCTCATATGTTTAAATAAAGCATTATCAAATCATCCATATTAATTTCCAAGTATAAATACATTATTGGACTTTTAAGCATTAATAATTATGCCAATTTATCATTGGCATAACTCACAGAAGGGTAGCTGACCTGTGGTGAACCATAATTTACACTGTTAAACTTAATAAATCACATTTTTCTGAGAAAATAAAAAGGAAAGTTGATTTTATAGAAAGAATATGTTGATCCTTAAATTGTTGCCAAGAATAGATGAAACACATTCAAGCTTGGATAAAAAGAGTACAAGAGGCATGCAAGGGTACATTGAGTATAATAAATTCTATTTTGAGGGAAACTCCCTGAGAAGCCATCCACTAATTAACTAGAAATCATGTCTGTATTTACCTTTGCTGCTCTTATTAAAAATAGACTCTCTTCTTTCAAGTTTTCTAGTATACTGAAAATATTCTTAGAAAGACAGTGGCTTAATAGGTATTGCTCTATCGATGCTTTCAAAGTGAGTTACTAAGAAGATTTCTTTAAATTTAGTAGGAATTATTTAAAACTATCAATGCAGAAGTCTTGAGAAATTCAGAGAGAAATGCCATTTAGAATGTGAACTGTACGGTTTTCTTTCTTTTTTTTCTTTTTTTTAAACCTAGGCTAACAATTAGATTCCACACAGGGCTTCACGATGGTGTCACTGGAATTTCAGGAATACAGCTTAGGAGAGAGTATATGCTTTATATGTCTGAGGCTTTGGATTTCATCACAGTTATGTCAAATTTGAAAAACTAAATTAGCTACAAGTAATACTTTCCATGACTTAGCGGCTATGTGAACCTGGATAGATTGCATAACCTTGCTATATCTTAGTTCCCTTATTTGTTAAATGATTTTCTTCAGCAACTAGATCTAATGTTAAAACACATAGCTCAATTGGAGGCTCTATAATTTGCATTTGTTATCAAAATAAAAAGTAAAAAATGTAAATATAAGCTAAATAGCCCTCATCATAAAAGAAAGAAATGATGTTGAAAATTTTAATCTAAGGAATTAATTGAAAATTAATATAACTTATATATGTCTGAAGAAGATTCCTCTGTAACTTTCTCTTTGACCTATATCAGAGGAAGATGAACCCCACATGCTGGGGAGATAGGTGATCCAGCAAAGATAGTTCCACATCAAGAAGTACTTTGTTGTGGTAC
Organism: Piliocolobus tephrosceles; assembly: GCF_002776525.5. Lineage (NCBI taxonomy): Eukaryota > Metazoa > Chordata > Mammalia > Primates > Cercopithecidae > Piliocolobus > Piliocolobus tephrosceles. Next base: position 107,477,679 of record NC_045440.1, on the reverse strand, counting down.
AAAATAGTGTTGTATTTTGGATCCCCTTAAAAAGTGGTACTTAAGAGACTTGATTTTATCTTGAGGTAAGCTGCCTGCATAATCCTGGCATTAGAAAACAGAGTGATAAGTATCCTACATTCAGTAGGATTTGTCAGACATTATTAGAGGCCTTATAAAGATGTCAGATCATTTATTCTCAAAATGTCTCCATTTTTTTGAAGACATCATTCACCTCTGGCTTCTAGTTGAAACCCTAATTGAGCAAGTCAACTCAGTTATCTAAAGGATAATTTTACAATAGTTCTTCACCTTAGAGCAGTAATTCTCAGACTTTAGTCTACATCAGAATCATCTGATAGACTTGTTAAAACACAGGGACCCGGCCATCGCTGTAATCCCAGCACTTGGGGGGGCCGAGGTGGGCAGATTATGTGGTTAGGAGATTGAGACAATCCTGGCTAACATGATGAAACCCCATCTCTACTAAAAAAGTTCAAAAAATTAGCCGGGCATGGTTGTGTGTGCCTGTAGTCCCAGCTACTCGGGAGGCTGAGGCAGGAGAATCACTTGAACCTGGGAGGCAGAGGTTGCAGTGAGCTGAGATGGTGCCACTGCACTCCAGCCTGGGTGACAGAGCGAGACTCTGTCTCAAAAACAAACAAACAGACAAACAAACAAACAAAACAAACAAACAAACACATATACACCACAGGGACCTCAATTCCAGAGTTTTTATTCCATTGGTCTGAAAGGGCCCCAGACAATTGCATTTCTAAAAGTCTCCAAGTGATGTTGCTGCTTCTGATCTACTGCTTTAGAGAATATCTAGGAAATGATAATGCTTAGTACAAATAATTTTTACCAGTATTTATTTTTTCCCAACTTAAAATGATTGCTGTCAAGGTTATAAAACTTTGAAGCTTAAGGCATTCATTTATTCATGAATTGAAGTAAAATCAAAATTTAAAAAGAAATCCCAGCTATGCCTATAGTATTCCTTTGGTCCATCCTTCTTTAACAAATTTCTGTCAGGTTTCTATAACAAGAATCACGGCTATTGCTTCTAAGAAATTTGTCTTTATTGTATGAGCAATATAAATCATACAACTGATCAAGTTTCCCTTTCTGTCTTTGCTGCTTGTTAGGAAGCTCAGGGTAGACATATAGTCCACATGTAGCGGGTATGTAGGATCTTACACTATGCATTTTTTTTTCACAGACTTTACTTCTGGAGTTACCTTGTTTTAAGCTGACTTTATTTTCTCTTGATCTTTTCTTCATTGACAATATTATTGAGACTATTATAAGTATTTTTATAAATCATCTACATTCCTTCCTGAAGTATAGTAAAATATAAACCAACAAACAAATTTGTGTTATCTGAAGACATATTTACAAAAAATTTAATATCTTATTTTATCAGGACTTTGTGCTTTAGCCTCTGGATTATATAAGGTGAACAGATGAGAGACTACAGCATAAAAAAACCACAAAAGGTCAGGTGTGTCTATTTAGTTCTAGGCAACAATACAAAACAAACAAACGAAAAACACAGATATCATTCCTGATATCCAACTCAAATAGTTAGGAATGTATCTAAAATATTATAGCATTATAGAACAATTTTCTATACAATTCACTGTGCCTGTTTGAAGTTATTCATATTTTCATTTTAGTGAAAAAATCTGGAAATTTAGAACCTATTGAGTAAAGCCAAGGCTATTTTAATTTGTCTTAAATTTACTTTCGTCTAGCTTTAGTCCTGTGACATTTCCAGTATATCAGAATTCTGTGATAAATAATTTTGTATGCACCATGTTGGTAATAATGTAATCTGGGAAAGACACTGGTAATTTAGAAGTAGATGCTGATGTTAAGAATCTCTGCCTTCTCTATGTTGTCTTATTGAAGAAGCTGGAAACTGGTACATACGTACATACCTGCTACATATGTATACCCAACATAGCCACTCATGCTTTACTTAATTAGTTCTTGAGGTTATGAAGGGATGTAATGTAATAGAAACTGAAGATTATGTAAGGATAAAACAGGCCTAAGTTTTAAAACTTTTCTCTATTACACAGAGACCACAAATATTACAACTATAATGATTCAATTACTAAGTCATAGAGCATATAACAGTTACATGTTACGAGTAAAGTTTACTATTTTAAGTCTTTTATTAAATCTTCAATAGCTATATTAGAACAAAGTATTTTCATGACTTTGACCATGAATAATATCAAGAAACTAAAAATGTCTTGAATATAAAAAGGTAATGGAGTACAAGAACAATGAAATAGGCCAGGTGCAGTGGCTCATGCTTGTAATCCCAGCACTTTGGGCTGAGGCAGGCACAAGGTCAGAAGTTCGAGACCAGCCTGGCCAAAACAGTGAAATCTCGTCTCTACTAAAAACACAAAAATTAGTTAGGCATTGCGATGCATGCCTGTAGTCCCAGGTACTTGGGACGCTGAGGCAGGAGAATCGCTTGAACCCAGGAGGTGGAGGTTGCAGTGAGCCGAGATTGCACCACCACACCACTGTACTCCAGTCTGAGCAACAGAGTGAGACTCCATCTCAAAACAAACAAACAAACAAACAAACAAACAAACAAAACAACCAATTAATTAATACCTTATTTCCTCCCTTGGTAGACCTCATACTTCAACTTATTCCCAAAAAGTAGTTAAAAAAAGATTCATACTAAAAGACTTTTTAACCTCTAACAGCACTTCATGAATATGTACAGATGCTGTTTGCTTCATGATGCGGTTATGTCCCAATGAACCCATTGTAAGTTGAAAATGCATTTAATACATCTTTCGAGCATCACAGCTTAGCCTAGCCCACCTCAAACACGTTTAGAACACTTGACATTTGCCTATAGTTGGGCAACAATCATCTAACTGAAAGCCTATTTTACAATAAAGTATTGAATAGCTCATGTAATTTACTGAATACTGAAAGTGAAAAACAGAATGGTTGTATGAGTACTTGATATGTGGCTTCTACTGAATGTGTATTGCTTTCACACTATCCTAAAGTCAGAAACTTGTAAGTTGATCCATTATAAGCCAGGCACCATTTGTATTTTGTTCCAATAATTCAGTAATAAACTAGATTCAATTAAAATACTATAAAATGAGAAAAAATCTATATGAAAGAAAACCATAAGATCATTTAAGTTCTTAAACATTTTTGAGGGGCTACAGATTTTACAAAATGAAAAATTCTAAAAGATTAGTCCTTCAGATGTTTAATCTTTTGTATTTTATAATTTTTTTTAACTAAGGCAAATTCTATTGCTAACAGCTGTATACAAACACATACATTTTAGCACTTAATAATATCATAGGGCCATGGCATTATATGTTTGTGTCTGACTAATCTGCGTTTAGTAGTTTGAAAGAATCTGATTCATATGATTGATTATTTTACAACTTTTAAAAAGAAAAATGTCTTGCCTTCGAATGGTAATCTTGTTCCAGTCTGGGATCTGATCCGGCTACCTGTTTGTATTTGTTAATTTTCATTTGGCGATTTCTCTCCTCTATATCCATAGTACCTATCGAGTAGAAAAAAACCCATAAAATTAATGTTCAGTTCTTATTTCTGAGTCGGACTTACAGGATGTATAAAAGAAGAAATGCTAGGCTGGTATATTACTTTCACTCAACATAGCATGTACGAATTAAATGTCATATAATTTTAAAGATTTATTTAAAGTATACAATTTGGTAAGTAAAAATATGATGTTAAATATGTAAAATAATTTCAATCTGAATAAAATATAAATAAGTTTAAAGAGAAGATAACAAATCTTCATTAAATAGAAAATAATTTCTGGTACGTGTATGTCCAGAATACATTTGACTGCACAGAAATTTGACAATAGTAATATCATGTGAACTTTGACTTTTAATTCATCATGATTTATTTATAGGTATTAAAGTTATAAGTTGCTTTCAAATACAATTTTAGAACTGCATTTAGAAACTATTATCATAAAATTAGGTTATGTATTGAAGCAGTTTGCCCCAGCATATGTGTGAATCCAAATATCAGAAACTTTTGAATTTGAATTTTCTAGAACTAGGATCAACAACGAGGTTCTTGTAATAATACTGCTGATAGCATACCATGTCAGTAAAGGCACAAAGTATGACTGAAATCAATTTTTTAAAAAAATTAGAATATAAAGAGTTAAGAAAGTGAGATGGCAAGCCTCTTACAGAAAGACATTAATGCCCTCTATAACAGGTGCTACCTCAAAACGTATCAGTTGTAAATATTCAGAAGGTCTTCAAAAATTTGGGTTAGAACAAGAACTAAATTCAGTTAGCAAATTCTAGAAAACATGAAAAAGCATTTTGGATGTATATTTACAGGGCAGGCACAGTGGCTTATGCCTATAATCCCAACACTTTGAGGGGCTGAAGCAGGAGGATTGCTTGAGACCAGGAGTTTAAGACCATCCTGGGCAACATAGCGTGACCCTGTCTCCACAACAACAACAAAAAATTAGCTAGGTGTGGTGACACATGCCTATAGTCCCAGTATCCTGGGAGGCTGAGGCTGGAGGATTATTTGAGACCAGGAGTTGGGAGGCTGCAGTGAGCTATGATCACACTACTGCCCTCCAGATTGGCCAACACAGTGAGATCCCATCTCAAAAAAAAGTATATTTATGATTTTTTGAAAAAAGATTTATAGGAATATTCAATTTCTCATAAATATATATAATTTAAAAATCTCGATCATATACTATAAATCTACATACTGGGAAAAATGAGCTTAGCGAACTCAACTGGATATCCATAATAAAATGTCAGTAAATTCACACAGCGTGTTTAGGTAGGAATGTCAACGTACACACATGTACCCCTTGCTTAAGATCATGACTTTAAAACTGCAGTAAAGACAACTAGACATAAGTGTGCCTATTAAAAAACAGGTATGTTAATACTTACCTGATTTTTTAAATGGAGTAAAGGAAAAGGGGATTAAAAAGGTACCAGTATAACTAGAAGTTATGGTATCCCCTCTTGAGCCAATATTTTTAAATTTTTAATGTTTTAATTTTTTAGTATTACTCTCTGCCCTGCAAAAATCTCATTGCATATTAGATAGTTCTTGTTAGTAACAAATTTTAAAGGAAAATTGGTTAATTAAAATAATTTGAAAAGGGAAGAAAATGTTTCAAAAATAAAATCTTAAATAAATATACAAAAACTTATATATTTCCTCTAAATACCAGCAAATTTGAATCAACTATTCAATAAAGTAAGACAATTTCTTCCTTGTAATAGTCACATGTTAATAATGATTTGAGTAACTGACTCTGAGTCAAATTTGAAAGTGAGGAATAATAATGCTAGGTTAATATAATTTGAATGACATATAAAACCAGGTGAGTGCTTCCATGATGTAAATGTGAAATATAGTCAAATATAAGTATCTATTAGTCTATTAAAATACGACTTTGGAATTCTTTATACTTTAAAAGATACTTCCAGGTAAACATGTTTTCTCCAAAGGCAAGTCAATAAAAAAAAAATGAGCCCAACATTACAAAGTTATGGGTCCTAAAAGAATATTAGCTAAAAGGTGTGTTTGTAAAGTTTCTCAAAAAGTTTCATGTTGATATAATATAAATAGCACCAATTGACAAGTTTAAACACACACACATATAGATATAAATATGTAGGGATAAATATATACATAGAAACAGGTATATACATTTTCCAATATTTAGACTATTTTCTGGATGGCAACATCCTAGGAAAGCTACATTAAAATTCCTTCTGATTATTAGGTAGTAATGTTACTAGGTAGAATAACACTGGCAGTAGCTGGTAAACTTTTTCTGTAAAGGGCCTAATGACAAATATTGCAGACTTTGTGAACCATATGAAAACTGTTACTCTGCCACAACTCTGCCACCTTAGCATGAAAGCAACTGCAGACAATGCATACATATTAAGGGTGGCTTTATTCCAATAAAACTTTGTTTACAAAACAGGTAGTGAGTCAGATTTGGTCTCTGGCATATTGGTTTAACAGTGCTTGCAAAAGTGTCTTTCTCTTTAGAAATGGTTTAAAAATTAGGTAGATTTATACAATATAACTTTTATTTAACAGACCACTGGCAGATCTAAGGAGAATATTAATCTGTATTTGCTGGATAAGCAAAACAAGATGCAAACAGAGCTTTCTAACCATTTAAATATGTCATCAGCTAAATTATATTCTCAAACAAATCTCTCATCTCCAGACCCAATCATCATCTATAGACAGTTCCCAAATGGGAAAATTCATCAATGGAGTCTTAACCAGTGAAATCTCAAAGGACTACTTTAGTCAGTAAACTTGAGTAAATATCCTTTTACCTTATAACTTCAAATCCTCCTAGGAGAGTAAAACCCTTGGGGCAAACAGTAACCAAACAGGTCTCCCTATCCAAAAATTATTTGGTTCATATGAAGTCTTCTGTTCCTTTTCTATATTTGTAGAAGGTATTCCCAAAAAGAAAACCCTCCATGTAGAATAAAAACCTTAGAAAGAAAAGTCTCCTATTGATAAAGTGATCCAGCATAGAGGATTCTTCACCAGCAAGGTGATTTTTCTTTGCTGGTCCTTTGCTCTATCTAAGAAAAATAATCCAGTAATAATATTTTGATTTCAACCAAACTAAGTCTTTCTCCCTTGGAATGAAAAGCAATTTAGAGAAATCAATAAAATAGAAGGGCTGTTCACTAGTTGAGGAAAGGATCACATAATTCCTAAACTTTGTTTCAGCTCTGATATACTATATACACTCTATAAAAGGAAAATAAATGAAAGTGATGAAGTGAATGAATTTTGTTCAATTTCCTCTCTCTTTCTCTCAGATTCACAGTAAAAATCTGTATATACAAGGCCCTCAAAAACCTATAATAAAGAATAATCACTCGACCACAGAACACTTACCTTTTTTCTCCATCTGTTAATATTTTGTTGAAATAATTTCAAACTTTCCAAAATAAAAATTTTGAAAAATGCTGGTTTATAGGTTTAGAGAGTAAGTTTCTCTTGGAATCTCTAAGATTCATTTTCTTATATGTGATGAACTGTGCTTATTTCAGAAGACTTCTTAGTGGTTTGATATGGTTTTGTAATTCAAGTATGCTTAAAAAATTAGGGTAATTATATTTTAGAAATCAAATCAAATCCCAAGATATTTTCAAATTGTAAAAAAATTTGATAAAGATGGCAATGGGACAACCCAATTTCTTCGAGAAATACATTTACAATGACAGTTTCTACGTTTGTAAATATATATTAATGTAATCTGTTAATGTATAATGTATTAAACTAATATTCAAGTTATTTCAAATTCTTTTTGATATAAGTAAATTATTAACTAAACAGAGAAAATATAATTTCTTGTTGCATAAATATCTTGTTTCATAAATACTATAGTTGATTTAAATTATGCTGGAAATGGCCCTCTGTTTTTTGATATATATATATATATATATATATATATATATATATATATATATATATATATATATAAATACTCCTAAATTCCATACATGTTAGCATTCTTACTCAATAAATGACATTTTAAACAAAACTTTTCTTCCTTTCTCTTAATTTATAGTAATCTCCTTTCTTAAATTATGAAAGACTTTTATTCTACTTTATAAATTTTAAGGCAGAGCACAAAAAAAAAGACAGTATATGTGGATGTTCTGGAATTAATAAATATCTCAAAATATTCATTATTTAAATTGGAAACTTCTGGCCCATTTTCAGCCACTGACTTAAAAAATCCAATATTTTGTTGTTCTTGATTTAACTTATTTTCTTAAATCATATCACATATTCTGTAGCTATTTATTTTGATATAAGGCTTTTAAGAGATTTACTTGTTCTTAAATAAAAAATTAATTTTATAGTTATTTTGAACTTTAAAAAGCTATTTAATGTGCCCGGAAAGTTAAAGTTATACTGATAAAGCTGCTATGGCATCCAATATAAAAAAAAGTTAATTTATACGTGGATTTTTTTAATCAAAGATATAGTTGAATATGGCCACATTAGCTGGCAGCCAGCTAGTGGTTGTTTAGGTTTTACTACATACACACACTACAAAGATCATCAGTATACTTTCAGTGATTTCTGTAGTATGCAAACAGTAATCGTTTTAAGTTTGCTTTTCCAAACACACACACACTCCCCCACACACAGAAAGACAGACAGAGAGAGAGTGAAAGAGCATGAGCATGCCCCTGGAGTCCCAACGCAATTTCATACCCCAAACTTCTTTGAAGTTAGGGCACAGATTTAGCAGTGATGTAATCCACAAGGAAGCTGAATAGCGACCAGAATATGGCAGGATTGTTGACTCAGTCATCCATCTTGAAATCTTAAACAAAATGCTCAAATCCGAGGATCTTAAGAGGGAAAACTCTTAAGCCCAATATGAAAACTCAAGAAAAAACCCCAAACTTCAGGAAAAAATTAGAAATTTGCAATTATAGACATCTTGGAAGTCAGAAATGGCATTGATTAGTACTTCAAATTCTTGTGGATAATTTAGTGATTTAAAAACATTCCCTCTATTCCTTATCCCATGTCTTCTATTTTTATACAAATATTCAACCTTAAGTTAAAAAAATATTTCCTTTAATTGAGATAAAGAATTGCACTAACTGGCTATTTGATGAAGGCTTCTGATAAATAGTCATATATTTGTGGAGTTGTTTTTGATTATTGTATGTCTTTACAAAACTAACATCTGCCTTGAAATAACTGGAGTTTAGAAAACAAATTTTATTGTTTATATTTTTTAACATAACCACATATCAAGAACTTGAGGGATGATCATTAAACATTTGCACTTTATACTGAAATTTATTCTAAATAGTATTCTCTTAAAAAGTACACATTAGGTTTGTTTTTCAGTTAAATTTAAGAATTAAAGGTATTGGTGTAAATATGAAGTTGTAATCAGTAGTGAAGGATTCCCAAACGTAAAATGTTTTCTGTTGAAACTATCCAAATAATTGATAACAAAATACACAAAGTGTAGCTTTAATAAATCTAATTGATTTTTAAAAAGTACAGAGTGATATAATAAATATAATCTGAACATAAATCAAAATATTATGAGGTTTTGTTTCTAATTGAAGGTAAAGAAGTATATTACTTATATAGAAAAGACACACTTTTTTAAAAAATTAAAGTTAATAAACTATTGAGAAGAAAAAATAATTGTGATAACTATCTTATTAAATTGCATTTTATGAACTTTTAAGAAAATACAAACAATGTGGAATAGACACAAAAGAAGATACAATAAATAATGAGAATGACAGAAATAACATTTAAAATGAACAAAACTAAAAAAGCCAAATTGTGGACCCTCAATGCTAAATTCACCATTTAAATATGTACCAAATGAAGTGCAGTGAATAAAAAGGTATCATCAGTGTATACAGCTATTGGCTCACTTCAAGGTGGCAATTACAGATGGGAAAGCATGGCTACACATATTTATTTTCTAGATTCAATGAGATATACTATAAAAAGAACAATTTCAACAGAGAAGTATAGAAATTGTTAATATGTCTCATGAGATAAGAATGTGTAATATTTTATGTCATAACTGTATTTTAAAGGGCAGTGCCACTCAAGAAGAAAATAAAATACTTGATTTTAATGAATTATTTAATTATTTATTTTTGAGACGGAGTTTCGCTCTGTTGCCAGGTTGGAGTGCAGTGGTGCGATCTCAGCTCACTGCATCCTCTGCCTCCTGGGGTCAAGCAGTTCTCCTGCCTCAGCCTCCCGAGTAGCTGGGATTACAGACATGTGCCACCATGTCCAGCTAATTTTTGTATTTTTCGTAGAGACAGGGTTTCACCATGTTGGCCAGGATGGTCTCGATCTCTTGACCTCGTGATCTGCCCACCTCAGCCTCCCAAAGTGCTGAGATTACAGGCATGAGCCACCGCGCCTGGCCAATTTTAATGAATATTTTAATTGTTCTTTCACTACCGAAAAACTGCGAAAAAATTACTTTAAAATATAACTTATTGGCACTGTATATGAAAAAACCTAAAAATGATCATATTTTTTATCATTTTTGATCAAATTTTTGACCATATTTTGATCATTTGAATTTTGACCCTGAAATTTCACTTCCCAGGAGCTTTCCTCAAGACATGTCAGCGTGCAAAGATGTATACACAAGCATACTAATCATACCATTGTTTGATAATTGTAAAGACATTGGGAAAAAAATTCCTAAAGGTGCAAAATAGGTAATTATCTAATTGCATAATGGTATATCTATAGAATACAACGCATCCATAAAAAATGATGAGGATGTTGTACATGTGTGTTCATATACTATAAACATATTGCAATTAGTAATTATGAAACAGATTAAACAGTAAAAATAATAGCATAGTTTAAAACAATTTTAAAGATAAATATATATTTATAAAAATATATATACACAAAACCTATAAATAAGACAGAGAACAAAAAAGATCTGAAGACTTATACACCAGAATGTTAGTAGTTATTACTGGGTATTGAAAGTATGTATAAATGCTATTTGATTTCTTATTTAGGTTAATACATCATTTATAAATTTCACACAACTGTATGTTACTTTTATAGGAAGAAAAGTGTAATTAAAAAATACAAGATACAATGTTTATGTGAAAAGCAAATTATCCAGTTTGAAAGTCGCATGTTTTTGTTGTAATTTGATTAAAATGTTTTGGAAATAAATGTGAAATGCTTTGTAAAATGCAGATGTGAAAATATTCATTACTTAATTTATCATAAGGACATATATTTGTTAAATAAGGAATTTGGATGTATTAATTGAAAGTGATATATAAAAAGAAATCATTCTAAATTGAATAAACTATAGATTTTTCCAATTTTTATGAATATTAATGCAAAAAATGATGTCATGCTTTAAAATTTTCCATATTAGTGTTTTCAGATGTGAGACTTAAGGATTTATTCAAGAAATTTTTCAAAAGGTACTTCAAAATAATTTCTTCAGAATCACTTACCTAGAATGAAATATTTTATAATTTTGTAATGAAACTTCATATATTATATATACTAGAACTTCATAAAAAATTATGCCTTTTCTTTTTTGAGACAGGATCTCACGCTGCTGCCCAGGATGGAGTGCAGTGGTGCAATCATTATTCACTGCTGTCTCCACCTCCCATGCTCAAGTGATCCTTCCACATTGGCCTCCTGAGTAGCTGGGTCTACAGGTGTGTGCTACCACATCTGGCTATTTTTTTGTATTTTTTTAGAGGTAGGTTTTTGCCATGTTGCCCAGGCTGGTCTCAAACACAAATGTTGAGCTCAAGAGTTCCGCCCACCCTGGACTCCCAAAGTGCTGGGATTACTTGTGTGAACCATCGTACCTGGACAAGAGTGCTTTTTGTTAAATTATTTATTAAAAGTAGATGGTAATGCAAAGAATAACAAAAACCAGAACAAATTGAGAAGAAGCAGGGAAATGAATACTTCATGAAAAGCATGAATCATGTACCAAATTATGTTAGTATATTGTATTAGTGCAAACTGAAATATTTTATTTTAAAGAGTAAACAAATTAATTGTTCAACTAAGATACACTAGTTTTGAGGCATATTTACTTCCAAATCAATCAATGTTGAGCATTTTTCTATTGTTTTTACTAGGACCTGACACATTTGGAATAGAGGAATATTAATTTGATTTTGCTTATAACAATGTTTAAAAATGACATTTCCTTTGCTCCTAGGAATGTTGTAAGAAACCTGAACTCCACATGTGCTTTAATGAAAAAAGGGAATGAAATGAAAAAGGAAAGAAACTTACAAAATTGTATTACCTCCAGGTTCACAGTTATGAATGCTAGTCTTTTACATTGGGCTCTAAACCTTAACAACCTATTTTAGATGTTTAGGTTACTTGTTACTGTGTGTAGTTGTCTTGTGCTTCTCTACTAACTCTCCACCATATTCATTAAAAAACACTTCAAGGGAGGTGTACAGACAAATACCACAGACTCCTTTTCCTATAGTAAAAAGAAACTGGTATCTAAACTATTTTGGATATAAGTTGATTAGGAGGGATCTAGTAATCTAAGAAAATAGCATATGTTTTTTTTGATCTCTAAATTCAGTGAACAGACTAACTGAAATTTTATTATCCAGAGGACTTAGATTTTAGTATTATTTTAGGTTTTGATATTAAAAATCAGGATGTAGTTGTGCGAGATGGCTCACACCTGTAATCCCAGCACTTTGAGAGACTGAGGCAGGAGGACTGGTTGAGCCCAGGAGTTTGCAATCAGCCTGGGCAATAAAGTGAGAACTCGTCTCAACAAAAAATCAAAAATTTAGCCGGGGTGGTGGCATGTGTCTGTGGTCCCATATACATGAGAAGCTGAGGAAGGAGGATTGCTTGAGCCTAAGAGGTCAAGGCTGCAGTGAGCCATGTTTGCGCCACTGCACTCTAGCCTGAGAGTGAGACCTTGTCTCAAAAAAAAAAAAAAAAAAAAAAAAAAAAAAAAAAAAAAGAAAAAGAAAAAAGAAATAAGGATGTACTTGCTCCATGGGGGAAGATTAGGGTTTTATGCCTGAAGAGTACAGTGGAAGTAACCACCACAGAGTTGATGGGACCTTGAAACTGCTCAGATTTAGGGAATGGGCATATTTATGATACATAGGATTAAATAAAAACTTTTTTTTTTTTTGAGACAGAGTGTTGCTCTGTCAGCCAGGATCGAATGCAGTAGCTCAATCACAGTTCATTATAAAGTTTTGACCTCCCAGGCTTAACTGATCCTCCTGCCTCAGCCTTCCAAGTAGCTGAGACCACAGGTGTGCATACCACGCTCAGTTGTTTTTATTTTTTATTTTTAGTAGAGATGAGGTATCGCTATGTTTCCCTGGCTGGTCTCAAAAACGTGGGCTCAAGCAATTCTCCCACCTTGGTTTCCCAAAGTGTTGGGATTACAGGCATGAGCCACTGTGCCCAGCTAAAGAAAACCTTTAAAAACAGCATTGGTTGAAAAGATAATTTCTTTCAAGTTTAAAACCCACTTGAAATAAGCAAATTGTGAGATATGGGGTATCCATTCTCTCAAAACAACTCATGTACCTTATAAATATATATACCTACTATGTACTCACAAAAATTTAAAGTAAAAAATAAAAGTAAAACAGTTTAAAGCCCTCTTGAAAAATTGCTTCAAGTATAATAAAATGAGTATAATAATATTAATAATTAAAAAAAGAAAAAAAAAGAAAAGATAAAAAAGAGACAAGACTTGGGTTTTAGTCCTGGCTTCATGAGTCCTGTACCTACAAACATGTCACTTTCTGAACATAAAAGTCTTCATCTGTAAAACGAATAGTTTTGGACTAGATACTCATTACAATCCCATCTGCTACATAACTCTTTAGTTTTTTTTTTTTTTTTTTTTTTTTTGAGACAGTGTCTCGCTCTGTCATCCAGGCTGGAGTGCAATGCCACGATCTCAGCTCACTGCAACCTCTGCCTCCTGGGTTGAAGCGATTCTCCTGCCTCAGCCTCCTGAATAGCTGGAACTACAGACGCATGCTACCACGCCCAGCTAATTTTTTGTATTTTTTGTAGAGACGGGGTTTTACTGTGTTAGCCAGGATGGTCTCAATCTCCTGACCTCATGATCTGCCCACCTTGGCCTCCCAAAGTGCTGGGACAACAGGCATGACCCACCATGCCTGGTCAGTTGGTTGACTTTGAAGTCAAATGATGTTTAAGTATCTTTTGTTTTATATTATCATATTTATTTCATTAATATAGATAGTGTAAAGTGCTCTAGAAATTTTTAATATTTGTCCTGGTACTGTGTTCATTACATTTCCCTTTACAAAATATTCATATGTGTGCAGAGGCAGGGAAGAAAATGGAATAAAGGAAGAAGTGAGGGAAAGACAGAGTTAAAGAGAGGAAGAGAGGAAGAAAGAGAGGATTAGCCAGAGTCCAGGAGAGACAGACAGGACGTATGAAACACTGATTATATTGAAAAATTCATTAAACCAGGAACTTTGTCCAGGAAAAAGAGTCATAAGAGTGCTCTTATCTAGAAGGATCTTTTAGGCTAAAGTGCAAATGCTTCACTATATACATTTCTTTTTTCATAATATACAGTGACAGGTATAGAAGAAAATGTTACTAACCTTCTAGTAACTTAGTTAACTTGTTAGTCACAATTCCTGTATCTTTGAAAAAGCAAGATATATTTTGAGGGTAAACTAAATTTTAAAATGAAAAGTCCCTCAGAGAAGAAATACGATGGTTATTGAAATTGCTTCTAAGAAAAGGTACAATAATTGTTTATAAAAGATACAAATAACAGTCAAATTCACTGTGTTAAACTATTCCCCATTTGTGTTATGGACTTTAGAACACTCTACCTTTTACATGATTGCTAAATACCCACATTAAAGGAGATATGATTAACAGAGTAGCATGTATTATCACCCTGTATGTACATCTTATCCTCATCTTTTAATGTTCTGATATGACATAATTATCAAATACCACTGTATTCCACATCTGGGATCTAAATGTATGAACTAAATAAAATTTGTGAACTAAATTTAAATTATATTAACTATGGCATTAAAATTATGATATAAAATATTTTTGAGAGTATTAAAGATATCTTTTACCTTCCATGTTAGGCAGACAAACAGGCAAATAAAGAATGAGAAAAAATTCATAATAGAATCCTATGATACTATGTATACTCTTAAAAGGATCTAAACACAACACATGTGATCATGTCCCCCAAACCTTAATGAAAGTTTGATATAATGAACTTCGCTCTTCTCCTCCTTCAAAAAGAGTGGAATCGTAAATGGAGAGAGAAGACTGAAATAGGTCAAAATTACTAAATGAAAAATATTAGTTGCTAGATATATCACTTCATATTTTCACTGATGTTATAAAATATTTAATTTTCTTTATGCTAATACCATGTTGCAAACAACACACATGTCAAATAAGATGATTAAACTGTGCCTGGAAAATTAAATTGTGCAAACCTACAGAGAAAAATAAAATATTTGATACTTAAAGAAGCATCACTAAAATAAATTATGATTATAAATTGCAAACGTGATATGACTCTAATATAAGAACAGATAAGAAGGATTTGTGAAAGTAATTTCCTCCTTATATTCATGGTGATCATCCTGGAAAATGATTATACACTTGAGTTATAGAATAAAATCAGTGAAGCTTATGTAGCAATATTGTGATTAAAAGGAAAGAAGCACATTTTAACTTTTGCTACATTTTATCCATTTGGCTAATTTTTTTTTACAAAGTGATATAACATTTTTAGACAAATTAGGATCACCCTTAAATTGAAATAATTATTTTTAATGACAAAAAGAAATATTTAGATATATGGATTTTAGATAGTACTCATGCTTGGACACCAAACTGTATTGCTTTTTCCTGAGATGCTGCTGCTCATTGTTATTGGTTAAGTGTACAAGAATGACTACACAGAGCAGCTAATGTCATGTAGTGTAACATTACCTTAGAATTCAAAGGAATGCATCTTAAATGTTTCATGAATAGGGAAATCTCATAAAACGTTTCCATTCAATACTGAGAATAAAGAGGAATTAACAATTAGATGGGGTCACTCTCAGATTAAGAAGGATGAGAATTAGATGGACAGACATCAGGACAGACTAGGAGAAACTGGACTGAGTTTTTAATTTAATTTTTTTCTTTTTTCTCAATGTAATGTTGGCTCCAATGACTTTTAACCCTTCAAATGCCCTTGTGTGAAAACTAGTTACATCGAGGATCTTAAATATCATTGCAAACTAGAGTGAGCTGGTCTCCATGGATGTTAGATATCCCTTTCTGAATTCCTCTCTTATTGCTTTCCCCTTCCCAGACCTCTAGTATTGTTCTCTCATAATATTCTCTGCACAGTGTCCCCATTCTTTGTTTGGTCTTCTTGGCTTTAAAGACATGGGTTCTGGCACAAAGTTATTGCTTTGGTTAAAATTCCAGCTTCAAACGGCTTGAGTAATTTATTTAACTAACCTGTACTTCAATTTTTCAATCTGCAAGCTAGAAATAAAAGTAGTACCTGCATACAGTGTTACACTCAATTACATATTAAAACAATTTATACTAAGTGATTTAATTATCCAAAATGTTGACTGCATTTTAAAAGAAGAGTTAAGAAATTTGAGAAAATGCGCAATAAAAATTGGTTTTGATCACTGAGTCCTCCTTCCTCAACTACTCTAAAACATTCCCAATCTCCCTGTCAGAACTAGTTCTTCTACTGAATTTCCCAAGAGAAGATCTATAATATGTGTAATTAACAATCTAGCCATCAATCATTCATTATCATTCCAAGTTTTTAAAGTGGGACCTATTGCAGCTAGAATAAAAACAATGAGTTTTTACATAACTTGAGCATCTGGGTTCATTCAACTGAGCCTTATATATTTGAGCTATAAAGTAAGAATATCCAAATATAGGGAGCTTCTTACTGTATCTCCAATATTGAGTTCAATGCAACATGTTGTGTGGTTTACTGGTGGTTCATTAGTAAGAATTCCCTCTACTTAATTTGTGGTGACTTTAAAGAAAAACCTAATCACTGATTACTGTAGCTGGGTGGATATTGTAAAACTTACCTCTCAAAGGTTACCTAAAATTATTACACTGTCCTTGACGTTTCCTTCAACTGTTTGGCCCTGTACTTTTCTCCCAGTTCACTCTTTATCAAGCTACTTTGCTGGCTCATCGTTCTCAGCTGATTTTTCAAATTTATGCATTTCCCAAAGTGTTATTATAGCTTTCCTTTTTTATTCTATCCCTGAGTAGTTTTTTATTTAATTCTATATCTTTAATGTCCCATCAATACTGAAGGCGCTATCCTTCAGCTCCTACCTTTCCTGTAAGCTCTAAGACTCACATTTCCAGTTGTCTCCTAGTCATCCCCAAGCACCTAAAACTTTCCATTAGCACCTAAAACTCAACTTGCCCCAAACAAGTTAAAATTATATCTCATATCTCTTCTTCTCCTATAATCATTACCAATGAATATCTACAATATCCAGAATCTATTTCTTTGTTAACTGTCTTGCCTGCTCTCAGACACTATGTCAGCCCTAAATATATCTCCATCTTTTTTGGTTTCTTGCCCACTGCTTGAGATTCAAAGCTCTAGTCCCTTCTTTGATATCTAGCTAAACCCCTTAGTCATCTTGTCTCTTTCACTTTGAGTTTTGAAGCTGCAGGCTAACCCCACCCATTACCATGGCTCTGTGGACCCCTATCTTGGGAAGGGATCTTAGTTGCTTGGGATGTGTTAGATTAGGTAAATTATTTTTTTCTATTAGTATATTAGAACTATTTTAGTATTATATAAAATCCATTTTAATTTTCTGTATTTTCAATAATTTTAAAAGTCAGATTTATCGAGGTATAATTTACATAAAGTTCACACAACTTAGTGCAAAGTTCTGTGACATTTGACAAATGGATTTAGTCATGTAAACTCACCGCAATCAATATACAGAGTATTTCTATCACCCTAAAAATTCCGATGCTGCTTTGATGTCAGTCCTCTTCCTGCTTGCCCAGTAACCACTGACCACATTTATGTCTAGCTTTTTCTTTTTCTTCAGTAATGTTTTTAGTCTAGAATTCTACTTGCTGAAGGCATAGAAAATGAAATGTAAGAAAGCTGTAGAGACTACACAGTTGAAATCTACTATTTTAGAACTTAGTACTACTGTTCTCTGAAAAATCAAATTCTTAAAAGTAATAATACTCTGTATATCCCAGGAATTGTGCTAAGAGCTTTGCATGTATTACAAGTCTGTCACTTAATCAGCACAACTATATGAGGTAGGACTTATTTTTTTCTCAATTTTACTTAGTAGACAATTTACACAAGATCATATAACTAGTAGGTGACACAGATTGACGTGCCCTTCTCCAAAACTTATGATCGAAAATATTGTCATGAAATGACTCTTCTTTCTCTCTCTCTCTCTCTCACACACACACATACACACACATGCAGAGTCAGATTTTATTTCATTCTTTCCTCTTTTTCCAGCATCTTTCCTTCCTTTTGACATCTTTACCCTTTTCTTTTTGAGCAGTTTCTCCTCTGTCCATTTTTTTTGGTAATATTTCATCTGATTTCCCTACCAACTTTGGGCTATAATATAGTCATTCTTTAACATTTTTACAGATTTCCTTAAATTCTCACCCCTTTACTCTAAACAAGCCTATCAACCTCCTTCATACTAGCACAATCTATAATCTGTAACTATGTTCCTCCCATAAGTTATGCAACATAATGTATTAACCAAATATATATATATATATGTGTGTGTGTGTGTGTGTGTGTGTGTGTGTATACACACACACTCTTTTTGAGACAGGGTCTTGATGCATTATCCAGGCTGGAGTGCAGTGCTGCAATTATGGCTCACTGTAGCCTTCAACTCCTAGGCTCAAGACAACCTCCCACCTCAGCCTCCCAAACAGCAGGGACTAGAGGCGTGTGCCACCACACTCAGCTGATTTTTAAATTTTTTGTAGAGATGGGGTCTTGCTGTTGTCCAGGCTGGTCTCAAACTCCTGGCCTCAAGTGATCCTTCCTGCCTTGGACTCCTAAAGTGCTGAGATTACAGGCATGCACCACCGTGCATGGCCAATTTACCTTCATATATGTTATGTTTTCATCACAGATATAGAAGTATAGAGCTTTAAGTGGGCAAAGAGGAAGAAAGGGATCCAAAAAAACTCATAACTTAAATTCACTATGTTCTAATGAATATTAAGTACTGTGTACATGTTAGTATTTACTAAATCCCTGATCACAAACTTGGCTTATTACAAATGTACTCTTTCATTTCAACTCAGAAAATTAAACAAACATATTTTAATCATAACTGCCATGCAGCGCTACACTTTACTCATTCATCTTCCTGTAAAACTTAGAGTTTAAAAACTCCCTTATCCTTCACTGACGCTTAAATACCTGCTCGCAAAAATACTTTATAGCATAAATTATTCTCCTCTTCTAAACTTTAATTCCCTTACTTTATCTTCTGTTTAAGGGTCTTTAGTATGATGTATTTCCTGGCTACTTTACATATCTGGTTTCTTCTTACTCTTCTGGTTTAGTTCAAACATCACTTCCTTAGATAAGACTTCCTGGATTATTCCATCAAAAATAGCTGCTTCCCTACCCCAATCCCACTAGATTGCAAAAGAATTTTAAATACGAGCACTTAAAACTATCTAAGTTTAACTTTTTAGGGACTACTTTTTTTCAAAAAGATAATTTCCATGTGGGGAGACCTTGTATGTCTATGTCACTGTTATGTCTCCAGCACCTAGAATAAGGCCTGATGCATACATATTTAATAGATGTTTGCTGAACAAATACATTTTTGGAATATAAGATATCTTTATAGTAGGAGAATAAGAATTTCAGAAATAACCTTTCCTTTATGGAGAGCAATTATATTGTATTACACTTTAACATACCATATAATAACTAGGAATGACTTGAGTCTAGCATAGCCAAATTTGCAGTTTATTTGGCTATTTTATAAGGAGATTTTAATAGTCTTGGAATTGTATTCCTATCCTAGTAAAGACTCATATTTTCACTACTAACACCCGAAATCTAGAACTGACTATAATTCTGAACACAAAGTATACATTTGGGCATTAGAAAATTATTTAAAGAAGGAATTTGAATAGTTTAAAATGATTTGTATTAACAATATGCTTCTGGCTACCTGCTAGACATTTAATGAAAAATTTCTCTAATTTTAAACACAAGTCTTCAATCCTAAATGAGAAAAGTGGTAGACTATGTCTTTTTGTGTGTTTTCCTTTTTTGAAATTTATTTGCTTGCTATTGAAGTGGAAAATTTTTCATTTTGGCTGGTCATTTATTTTTATTTTTTCCTGTTGGTTGAAAGAATACACACACGTACACATACAAATTATCAACCCTCAACCTTATTTTTTAACAATGATGAAACTGAGATTGGAGAAATTAGGAAACTTATCCAAGATCACATTGGCCTTCAAATTTCATGTTTTATTGCCTAAACCAACATGCCTCTAAACAGGGCAACAGAAAATAAAACATTGCTTGTTTTATTGTTCTTTAATAAAAGCATGGTTTCGGTTTTTTGTTTGTTTTTTTGAGATGGAGTCTCCACTCTGTCGCCCAGGGTGGAGCGCAGCTGCGGGATATCGCCTGGGGGCTCGCTGCAAGCTCCGCCTCCCGGGTTCACGCCATTCTCCCGCCTCAGGCTCCCGAGTAGCTGGGACTACAGGCGCCCGCTACCACGCCCAGCTAATTTTTGGTATTTTTAGTAGAGATGGAGTTTCATCGTGTTAGCAAGGATGGTCTCGATCTCCTGACCTCGTGATCTGCCTGCCTAGGCCTCCCAAAGTGCTGGGATTACAGGCCTGAGCCACCACGCCCGGCTAATTTTTTGTATTTTTAGTAGAGACGGGGTTTCACCGTGTTAGCCAGTATGGTCTGGATCTCCAGACCTCGTGATGCACCCACCTTGGCCTCCCAAAATGCTGGGATTACAGGCGTGAGCCACCGCCCGGCCTTTTTTTTTTTTTTTTTTTTTTTGAAGAAAAATCTAGAAGTAATTTGTCTTGTTTCTGGTGCTATGGATGAACAAATGAAGTGTTCAAGGTATAGTCCAATGCCCAGTTCTACTATTAAAAGAAATTTTCTCTTTTTAAAAATAATCCTGGAAGTGGGTATTATACAAACTCCTCACTAATTCATCATTACAGGTTACTGAGGTATTAAATCTGGATTCAAAATCCTACTGATTTTGCTTATAACAAACATAAATTATAAAGAGTTAATAATGTATTTATCTAATAACCTCTTGACATAATTTGAGTTGTGTAATAATTAATAAGAGCTACCATTGTTTGATTTTTTACTGTGGATGAAACTTTGTAACAAGTTCTTTACAGATATTACTTCCAATTTCTTTCAAATTACAAAAAAGAAATGTGTTTCTAATGTATATGGCAAAAAAATTCTTCATTTAAATGGTTGTGTATGCATATAACTTATTTAGCCATTGCCCCATTATTTAATATTCATGGTAAGATCATTTTTATTGTTACAAATAATGCTTAGTAAATATATCATACATATGTTTTTATTTGAATTTCTATTTCTACAGAGTCCAAAGTTTATGAACATTTTTAAGGTTCTTCATTTATATTGCAGAAGTGCTTTACAGAAAGGTTATGCTAAATTTCACTGCTACTCTGTTATCACACTCTTACCATGGTTTTTTCAAATTTTATTCTCTCCACATACAGGCATCAACATAGCGTTTTAAATAGGTGGACATGATATCTCATTTAAAATAGTATTTATTGGGTCATGATTGAAATGAAATTTTTTCACATGTTTACTTACCACTGCATGTCTTGTTTAGAGAAATGTCTGTATATATCCTTTGCCCATTTTTTCTATTAGAGTTTTATTGAATATATACTTTGTAAAAGTTATTCAGATGTTAAGGCTTTTAACATTTTATCTGAGTTGCAGGAAATATCTTCCCAACTTGTGTGCCTTTTATTTATGATTATTTTGATATTCCGAAATTTATACCTGCCACGTTGCACTCAGGATTCTTCCTCTTTTTAAATTTATTTCATTGCTTTTATTTTTAGGATGGTTTTCTTTTTTCACAGAAATAAATATTTTATGCTTTCATTAAAACATAATTAACCCCTTAATCTAGCTGGAGTTTACTAAGATTAATAAGAAGTGTTAAGCAGCCAGCCCAAAGTCATATCCCTAGTGAGTGGCAGAACCTGAATAATAATTCATACCTGTCTGATTTCAATGCTCTTGCTTCTTCCACCCAACTATGTTTTTCAGAAATAATAGAGCTTAAGAGTACAGGTGCAATAAGCTTGATGCATAGATTTGCTTGTCAGTTATCTCCTAAACTAGCAATCACAAACTAGTATATCTTAATGCATATAACAAATAATTAATTCTAGATAATGGAAACAATGCATACACATCAAAATGCAGATGATTTGAAATAAAAATTCAGTTTTCATGTATTTTTGTAAAAAATAAAATTCTTCTTTTATAGGGCTTGCTCTGTAGTGGACACAGTTTTCATGTGTTTGCACATTATATTTTGGCTAACTTAATTTTTGCAATATCCATTTGAGGTAGTACTATAATTATTCCCATTTTACAGATGAGGAATCTGACGCACAGGGTAACTTGCACAAGATCATGGAGCAAGTAAGTGGTGGAGCTGATGAGGCAGTTTAGATCCAGAATCTGCTCTTATACTGCTTTTCAGACCAACATTTCTTACAGGAACAAATATTTTCCCTAACAGCTGAAATTTTTAGGACACAGAGTTAAGGTGGGTGATAGGCGTAGGTAAAATAGAATGTTATAGTATTCAGAATGTATGAGTAATACATTAATAATTTAGCAGTAACATCTTAAATTCAGGATTTAATTTCTAGTGTAGATAAAATTTTATATCTAAAAATAACTACAAAATGGTGCATTCCAAACCTCGTTTTAAATGACTTACTTAATCACTAAACAGCTAATTGTTCCATAGTTACTTGTTCCATGTTGGGGTATCCTTACTCTTTTGAGTTCCAAGAGCTTTAATTCTTTTCTTTTATTTGAATATTTATAAGCTTTAGTAAATTGAGCTTAAGTATTATACTTTATCATAGACGCTGTCATATGTGATATTTTATATGTACATATATATTTCATTTGAGACTTTTTTAGATGTATCATAATACTTAATAAAATATTTAAGCTTAAGCTTATATAAAATATTCCTATATACGAACATTTAAACTATCTATCCCAGTATTGAACATAGCATTGACACTTTGTGCCTCCTTATAGAGTGAGTGATTTGCATTTTCAAGATTTTAGGGTACTAGGGTTATATAAGGTTTTCATGACTGAGTCATCTTGAGTATCTCCGTCTTTGACTTTCATAAATAATACTGAGTTAATCAAATAAAAGATGTAATCAATGCACACAGAGTATCTATAAAATGGATAGAATGTGAAATACAATTGATAATAATTAAGATTTTGGAAAATTTCAAAAACAGCTTATATGTGCATTTATATGTGTCTGTACATGCACATATATTAAATTACTACTATAATGAATGTTACTTCTTTTTACTTTTAAGGACATAAGTGCAACAATATGCCATATAAAAGCACAAAGCATTCAAAATATGTCATATATGCCACTCAAATCTGACAAGAATTGATATACAAGTTTGAAATGATACATGCTATAGTCTCTTCAAAATTCATGTTGAAACCCTAACCACTAAAGTGAGCATATTAGGAGATGGAGCCTTTGGCGGGTAATTAGGTCATGTGGGTGTTGTGGGATTTGTGCCATAATGAAAGAGGCCAAGAGAGATCCATTGCCCCTTCCACCATATTAAGACAAAGAGAAAAAAAGATGGCGGTCCATGAACCAGAAAGCAGGCCCTAGCCAGACACTAAATTTGTTGGCACCTTGATCTTACTTAGACTTTCCAGTCCCCAGAACTGTAAGAAATAAATTTTTGTGCATTATAAGCCACCTAGCTTATGACATTTTGTTACAGCAGTCTGAATGGACTAAGATAATACATATCAATGGGCAACATTCAGAATAATCAGAGAACCAAAACAGAAAAGAGTACTGTAATTGTATTAATTTTTAGAAGTTTCATTTAGCTAACCCTAACAGGAAGTGATTATTTTACTAAACATTATAATTACAACATAAAATATATGTTACTTATTCCCAACTGTATTTTTATTAAGAAATGTTTGAAATCTATTCCATTTGAATTGTTAAGCTTTTCAAATTAACATTAGTATCTGGAAGACAAATGGATCAGTCTGAAATAGTAATTTATAACATATTTTCTCAAACTCTTAAGGTAGCACAGATCCAACTATAATAATAACTTAATTATTAACATAATATCATGACAAAAATAAGTATCACAATAATAATAATTGATCTAAGAGACTGGTGAGAAACACAGCCGACAAAACATTTTTTAAGCTGAGATCTCCTTATGAGTAAAACGTATATTATACAAGCACCAATCTTGTCAGATGCTCTAAATCAGGTCTGGAAGTAATTCTAAAAATTTTTGTAGTTGAAACTTAAGATGTTGGTTTATGTAACTTAACAAATAGTATTTTAAAAAATTATTTTGTATTAGACTTAACAATGATTTTAAAAAATTGTCATATGAAATTTCATATGAGTAAGAAAAGCATGCTACTTCTCATTTAAAAGAAACTTCATTATGATTTGCAAGTGCTAAGTCAACATTTTTTGCTGCTTTCAGATGTGTAATCAATTCCTCCATTTATTGTGTAGAATGATGTAGTGATTGTAATTGGACCTTGTAATGCAATTGAAGGTCTTATAATTGTGGTTTAAAACATAAAACATATACTTTGACCAAATATGTTAGTGAAGTAATTGGACTTGTGAAATTATTTCTCCATCATAGTTTGGGCTAAAATTTATAAAGAAAGATAACCAACCTGCATATTCATTAGAGATGTGAGTGACAGAATAATAAAGATATTACCTTTTATTGGCCACATACTACAGTCAGTTTTTGAAAAGCCTTAACTTTAGTTTGGTTTTATTAAACAGGTGAAATGCATTCTGAATTGCTTGTCACAAAATTTACTGCTTCCTCTTCTAAAATGATTTCCTTTTCCTCTGAATGTTTTCCTATCCTCTGTATTATTCTCGCTTTACTCTTACTTTGGAAGAGAATGCATTAGTCTTTATTTATCTTTAGGCTTATGTGAGTTTGTAGAATCTCAAATACAATGCTGGTTATATAGACCATGTCTCCCTTACAGTATTAGGGGTCTGTAACAGAAATCCAGGAAGCTCAGGCTTCAACTTCATCATACTAGGAGGAAAATGGGTGTTATAGATCTATAGCTACCATTACAATTTTAAAAGTGTATATTAAGAAAGACTTCAAATTATGTTTAGTTAACTATGATAATTAATTTAGAACTTAATATTTGAAGACAATAAAACATTTTTGCCTCCATAAATTTAAACATTCAACACACATCCTAGATACCATTTTTTTTTTTTTTTTTTGTAAGAAAAGTTGCTTCCATTATTAATCCTCTCCTCTTTGGAGTCTTCAAATGCTCTCAACCAAGTCCTTTTCCTCTGCCTTTATGCATATCATAAAGATTCCTTTGCTCAACCTTTAAGTTGTACCTCTGAATTTTCTTCCCCCTCTAAGCTTAAATTCCTTATTATTCTCCTTGTTTTGCTACTACTAAATTACATGGTTCATTCCTTCCAACCAGCACTCATTCTTAACATTTTCCAGTTGGTACGTCAAAACCCTACTATCCTGAGCTTCTTTCTCTAATTCTTTCTGCATTGCTTAGAGACCTCCTAATCTTTTCTACTGTGGTTTAAAACCCTGTTCCTTTTACTTAAATACAATATATCCCTCAACTTCATCAGAGAACATTCATTTCCCTTCGTATCATGAATGGAATGTTGACCCTTCAAGAATACTATCTCCCTCAGAAACATTCTGAGGGGAAGCCGCTCAAAATCCTTTAACTTACATATATACTATAGAAGCTCGGAAATGGCATCAGCATTCTTCTTGGTATGAATTGCTGCTTCCACATGTTTACTTTTCTAATCTATGTGAAGTCTATGTCTTTTATGTTCATACCATTATTCTTCCTTGTTGCTACCATCTATATTCCAGGCAATTTCCTTCACATATCTATCAAGCTGAGGCCCTCAATAATTTCAATGTCTGTATAAAAATGCTAGCATCAAAATTTGTTGCTTTATTTGCATTCCCAAACTGTAATCCATGCTCCATCTTGGAAACTCACTCCTCTAAACAAACATTATATCTTCACATTATTTGGAATTGTCCAACATCTGAAAATTCTAAAGATAATTAAATTGTCTCTCATAATAACCTGCTTAGTTTGCTTCTATTGCCTTAGTAATCACCATACATTTCATTTCTTTCATTGAGACCTTCTCTCCCAATTCATCAAACATTCTGCATGATTTTACATGAAAACATGATTTAACACAACATCCTTCCCAATCCATTTGAACATTACTTCAACTACTTCCCTTGCCAGCCACCCTAAATATCCCTATTCTCCTCTACTTTCTATATAACTGCCCACAAAGTTCCAACTGTGATCCAAATGATTAATTACTACATTCAAAGTGTGCTAATGAGCCAATCATCACACAATCTTAGAGAACCAATGCCATCACAAATTTAGGGTCTCCACTCAGCTAAACTATAACCATTCTTCAGAAGCTCCTTGGTGAGCTCCCTGTCTCATTTCCCATGGTATTCTTTTTTTTTGGGGGGGGACATATTTTAATTTTGAGACAATTTTACATGTACAGAAAGTTGCGATAGTACAAAGAACTCCCATATACTCTTCCCTCAGATTCACCAAGTTAGCATTTTGGCCTATTTGCATTATCATTTGTTCTAAGTATTAACGTTTTTTTCCTGAACCATTTGAGAATAAGTCAAAATTTCCCCAAGCCATCAAGAAGCCTATTTTATATTAATTACCTTCATTTTTTTCTTTTTCTTCTCCTTTCCCTTCTATTTGGTTTCTACCCACAACTTTACTGAATCAATAAGGCAAAGATCATTATTGACTAGTTCTACCATTTAACAACATATTTGTCTTCTCTAGAATTTGTTTCCGCTGCTTATACCCCTTTCTTAAGATTCCCTTCTATCATAGATTTTTTTAAACTCTCTTCTTTCATGAATATCCTACTGTCTTTAATCATTTTCAATACAGTTTTCTGGCTTTTGTTCTTTCATCCATTCCTTAAATGTAAATAAGTGCTAGTGATCCCCAAATTTTGATTCTGGTCTCTGTTACTCTTCATATGCTACTGACAATTCCATTAATTCCAATGGCATCACTTGAATGCTGATATGCTACCCTAGTCTATGTCTCTTAGCACAGACTTCTCTCCTGAATTCCAGACAACCAATCACCTCTAGAAGATATTTATATGTGAATATTTCTAAAAGTGAATTCTATCTTTCCCCTGAAACTTGTATAACATATATTCCCTATCCTAATAAAATGTACCACCAAACATTTCAGTCACCTGAAATCATCCTATTCCTCTTCTTCCTGCATCAATAATATCCAGTCTGATCAGTGACCAGGAATTGTAGGTTCTATATCTTTATATAACTTCTCATGTATTGATTGCCTCTACTGATACCTTAATTCAGACCATTATTATTTCTTAACTGATTCGTTACACTATCCCCATATATGATCTTTCTGCTTATATTGCTGCAGTCCATCTTCTACATAACTGGCAAAGTAATCTTTTAGAAACAAATATCTACCTATTCTGTTGCTTTATATGTTTCAGTAACTTACATAATCTTTATAAATCTGGTCTCTGCCGACTTTTGCCAAAACTTGTGTGAAGCTATTGGCCATACTGTTTCCTCTGCCTGAAATGCTCTCTACACAAGAGGCTAACAGTGTTCTAGCTTTTAATATTCAACCAAATTCTTCTACGAAGTCTTTCTTGAACTAATATCTATCCTTCCCAGGGAAAGGAATCATACCATCTTTTCTGATTCCATTATATATTATATATATGTGTATATATATGTACATACATTATATATATATACACAAACACATACATACACTCACACTAGGAAACACCTGCAAGGATATATATACACACACACATACATACACTCACACTAGGAAACACCTGCAAGGATAGGGAGCTATTGTGTGTCTCCTCTTACTTCCAGCACCTAGAACAGTACCAAATTTGTTTAATGAATGTTCAAGTTTCAGCTCAAGTGTTACCTCTTCCAAGACACTTTTTCTGACTGTCTAGTTGAAATAAGCTTTATTTCAGTTTATATCTCTGTAGAATATATTGTCAGAATAAGCTGCACTGACACATAAACAGAGCATGTTATCCACATCTCTTAACTCTTCAGTGATATTGATAGCTTTTTTAGGGTATTAGGTCTTTGGTATTCTCCACAGTGTAGAACACTGATGAACTCATGTTAGAAATTAAATACTTTTGAAATTATTTTAAAAAACTGAAAACTAGTTTTAAGTCTAAAATGCTTGAAACCAAACATATATCTGTGTATGTGTGTGTACCTAAGCAAACACATACACACACATTCCATTTGCCTTTAGTTATTCAGTTTATGGAAAAATTACATATATACATATTAAAAAAATTAATTATTTTACTTTTATCCATCTAATTTGAGCAGTTGCTGTTGATAGTTGAATATACAAATGCCTAAATTAAAATGCTCATAAGATTTAATATTTTGTTATATTACAAAGGAATGAAAAATTATGAAATGAATAAAAAATGATTAAACATTTCTAGGACAAGTTAGATAAATAAAATAATAACAAAAAAAGCGGAAGAGACAGACCTGCATATCTTCTCCTTGTAGAGTCCAGTTCTTCTGTGATCACATCGTGTAATGGACAGACATAGACAAAGGAGATGGGAGTGAGTGGATGTACTCAAAAGGTAAAAAGTGACACTGATGGAAAGGGCCTCAAATCATTTTGAGAAAGAATCCTGTGTACAGTTTTAGGGAAGATATAATCAAATGCATTCCACAAAAAAATACATAAGAACTAATGGCAAGTTGATTTTGCTACTATAGGTTAGCAGATTCAGAAAAATAAAGTTAGTGTAGAAATAAAGAGGATCCAAAAGTTTACAATTATTTACGTACAGCAAATCCTGAACACCAATGCTGAAGAAAGATACCATTAGTAAAAACAGTGTTAGTTGTATGATCACATTGTTCAAGACATTACTGAGTTAATTTAAAGTCTGTTACAATGCTTTCGAACTTTTAATTGTCTGAAGAAAAGATTTAATTGAGTCATCACCAAAGAGAGCAATAAAAATAGTTTCAACAGATTTCTATTCCTTTTATGCTTCCCCAGAAAACCAGTGTGCACACAAAAACAAAGAATGGTCATCAGGCCAATATTTAATTGAATTATTTCAATACAGCAAAATATCATAAAAATTTATGAAGTAATAATTATAGTACAAGTCTTTATTAGAAGAGTAGTTGAAATATATGGCTTCATTTCAGCATTAAAAATCCAAACTAAACTTCAATGTAGACAAATTTTCTTTGATCATATTCCCTTTTAATCCTATTTATTCAACAGATTCTTACAAACGCCACTTTATAGATTATTAAAATTTACGCTAAAATGTATCCATCCAAATCCATCAACTATAACAGATATTACACATGTTTTGGAAATACTTTTTCCCCCAGTGCTAGTGAAGAAGTTCAAATAACATTTTACACAGTGACTTCAAAACACAAAAATGTCTGTTAAAATCAGCATTCTAAGAAAAAATTTCTTCCAAA
Source organism: Piliocolobus tephrosceles (assembly GCF_002776525.5). Classification (NCBI taxonomy): domain Eukaryota; kingdom Metazoa; phylum Chordata; class Mammalia; order Primates; family Cercopithecidae; genus Piliocolobus; species Piliocolobus tephrosceles. The sequence goes on along the minus strand of NC_045440.1, from coordinate 107,448,051 downwards.
GATATTAGTGACTGAATATGATTGACACAGATGAACAATATGCCACAAAACCAAAATTTTCTATTTTAATTTACACACTTAACTTTGAATCAGCTACTACAAATTCTAAAATCAAACACCACATTTAAGTTCTGCAATAGTTTCATCATTCTTTTTGAGTGATGTATACAGCAAAGCATATTGCATCAAAATATACTTGCAATATCAACATATTAAAATTATAGCTCTTTAAAGAATGATTTCCTAAAACAAATTTATCTCTTTATATGAATAGTGATAAAATAAAAACCTTCCATTAGACTAAGTCCATTAGTACTAGCTAAGATGACCAAAATAATTTTTCTTAGAAAAAGCCGGAAATCTTAGTATGAATTACAGAAAACTGGAAAAGAAATGACATTTTGAAATTTAATATCATTTTTATTATTATATGAACACATTTTTTCACCTGTTGAAAATAAAACATTAAATCTAATCACAAATTACAAACCATACTGCTAACAGGATTAACCACTAGAAAAAAAATCTTCATATTCTTCTGAAATGTACTAATACACATTAAAATGATACATGCTATATTTTTGTTTCCATCATCAATCCACCTGCTTCTCAAAGAATAAGGTAGGACAATCACAGTTTATTAATAACCTAGGCTAATGCCGACTTTCATATGTTGCATTGTGTTTTTATACTCAAAATTTCCCTAGATACACATTTTCCACACTACTAAAAGAGTTTCCTCACATGTTAAAATGAAATTGGTATGAAGTGGATGAAATAATGGTTTCCATATATTCCATCTCTAAGAAACGATTTTATTGTTTGCAGAAAGTATAAAAACTACACAAATAAATGAAGCTTCTTTCTTCATCTAGTATTTTCCTATATTTTGGATTACTTTATGTGTTATCAATCCAATAGTTTTCATATTACATGGATCCAAATATGAAAAATTACTCTCAATTCACTCATTAATTAATTTTAGTGAGTAACAGAGGCACACATAGTTCCAGTGACTTACCCAATGATAAAAAACAAGTTCAGTTGCAGAGCCAGAAATAGAACAGGGGTCTCCTGATTACCAGGTCAATTTTCTTTGTACTAGATACTATATGACCCAATAAAAACATGTAAAATACAAAATCAAAGAAGAAAAAATAATTCTCTTATGGTGATGCCTGAACTGGACATTTTATTATACAGTATTTAATTAGAAACATTTTTTTCAAAGTGGCACATTCTGCAACTGTCAGGTAATTCACCAATGCTTTCATTCTTGTAAGGAATACGGCAAAACTTATCTTAGAGTCAATAAAAAACATTTTTTCAGGAAGTACAAAATGTATATGACTAATAAGGGGATGAAAATGAAATATTTTGAAAATGATTTCACTACTAAAAGTATCAATTAAGTCATTTGCCATAGTTTATCTGAATATGATCCATTAATGAGTCCATAACTAAGCTTACATAAAAATATAACTTTAGCAAATAAAAATTAATGTAATACATAAAATCTCAATATATAAATATAGTTGTATCGTATACATTTAAAATATTTTTGGTTTTTTGGATTTCCTGTGGTTATAGTTTTATTATGTACTATTGCATTTAAACAGCCTCATTTTAAAAGAGAAACATATAGTCAACTACCTTACTTAAGCAGCCATGTCTTAGGCAAATTATAATATGCAACAAGTACTTATTTTGCATATAGTATTATAATGACTAGCAGACTTCGGTGAACCTTGAAAGAAGCTAAGAGTATCCCCTCTACTTCTCCCATATTTCTCATTACCATGCCACAGTCAAATATTTTACTTTTTAGTGTAGTTAATGAAGGGTTCTAATGAGAACTCTTTCTTTTTCATTTATCCAATAACCAGTTACCAGACTCTTCTATAACTAATAAACTCAACTTTTCATCTAATCAATAACCAGTTAAGACTGATTAAGGATAGTAACAGTATTCCCTCTTCTAGGTGCCCAGGTACTATCACAATTATGGCTGGATCTTTGTTTTAGAAAATATAAAGAATTTATTTGTAAAAACAAAAACAAGTACAGTGTTTTTTGTTCATTCCATCATACAAAATAAAATATTTTCATAAATTACAATGAAATAAAAGACACATAAATTATACTGAATAAACTCATAAGCACCATTTCATCACTTATGGTAAATTATTTTACAACAAATATTTTAAAATTTAAGATACCATCAAGTTGCAAACTATTTAATATAAAAAGCAAGATGGGTGTGATTTCATTATTGTGTATCATATAGTGTGCTTATACAAACCTACATGGTATAGCCTACTACACACCCAGGCTATGATATAGTCCTGTGTTGCCTAGGCTACAAACCTGTACAGCATGTTATTCTATTCAATACTTTAGGCAACTGTGACACAATTATATTTTGTATATCCAAACATAGAAAAGATACAGTAAAAATACAATATTATAATCTTATGGGACCACTGTCATATAGGCATCCATCCTTGACTAAACCATCATTATGTGACACATGACTGTATATCTACATATCTGCATATATAGATATTAATGCATGTATAAAATCATTTTCATCAAGCATATTTGGTAATATAGTAAGCTCATGAGAATATGATGTGAGCTTTTATGAAAATTTTGTGCAAACTAAGAATTCTTCCCTTGCCAATGTAATACTGTTTTAACTATTGTTATGTTTCAACTGAACACATATCTCACGTTCAAATAGAAATGATCATCTACAATCAATTTAAAAAAGACAAACACATGGGGCCTCTTTATCCACAAATGCAGTTTGCACCACGGGTATTTGATATCTATCTGAAATTCTGTTGATTGGCTAATGTTCTCACTTACCACCATTTACAACAGGCATACATTTGGTACTGTTACCAGATTTAATTGTAGTTGAACAAAATATGTCTATGTCTCATAGAAACAAGCATTATGTTAACAAGGTTCCTGACACAATGAAACAGAAGCATGAAGATTCTAAGTGTATATTAGAATTCGAACATAATTAGAAGCTAACCATAGTGTGAGGGCTCGCTGAGTCTTAGAATGTTTCCTTTGGGGGAAGGAGAGATACCTTTCAAAAAAGAAGCCTAAGTAAGAACCTAGTAAGAGGGTCTCAGTGATACAAAGGTCAGAATAGAAGTCTCCTATAAAAACTAAATGCTTACCAAGTTTACAGATGACAAACTAGAACATCTCCACAGTGACAAAACCACATTTTTGAAAAATTTCTCAATCCAAATGATGTGAAGTAATCATTTCTAAACTAATTATTTCCAATAATTTTGTCTACAACCATAAAATTACTGAACATTTACAATAATTTCAACCTATTAAATGGTCATCTATTAAATTATGTGCACTGTTTTCAAATACTTTGCTATTTTTAAAAATTCACTAAAGTTACATAAAGAGGTTATTTATTTATTTATTTATTTATTTATTTATTTATTATTTTTTTTTTTTTAGAAGGAGTCTCACTTTGTCACCCAGGGTAGACTGCAGTGGCATGATCTTGGCTCACTGCAACCTTTGCCTCCCAGGTTCAAGTGATTCTCCTGCCTCAGCCTCCTGAGTAGCTGGGATTACAGGTGCATGCCACCACACCCAGATAATTTTTGTATTTTTAGTAGAGACAGGGCTTCACCATGTTGGTCAGTCTGGTCTCAAACTCCTGACCTCATGATCTGCCCGCCTTGGCCTCCTGAAGTGCTGGGATTACAGGAATGAGCCATTGTGCCTGGCCTAAAAAGCTTATCTTTTAAATGCCTTCCTATTTTGGGCAGTGCTGTTTTTCTTTGATTTTGTCTTTGAAATCCAACATGTAATACATTTTTAAATGCAGAAAAAAAGAGAGTATGTACTGAGGGAGTTTAAAATAATTTATTTCCAGGCTGGGCACTGTGGCTCACGCCTATAATCCCAGCACTTTGGGAGACTGAGGTGGGAGGATCACGAAGTCAGGAGATCGAGACCATCCTGGCTAACATGGTGAAAACCTGTCTCTATTAAAAATACAAAAAAATTAGCCAGGCGTGGTGGCGGGCGCCTGTAGTCCCAGCTACATGGGAGGCTGAGGCAGGAGAATGCCATGAACCCAGGAGGTGGAGCTTGCAGTGAGCCGGGGTTGTGCCACTAAACTCCAGCTTGGGCGACAGAGTGAGAGCCCGTCTCAAAAATAAAAATAAAATAAAATAAAATACATTTTATTTCCAAACTATAGCATGCTGTTTATCATAAGAAGGATGGTTACTGAAAAACAGTCTTGGTATTACAAACTTATCTGTATATGCAAAGAAAACTGAACTAATTTCAAATGAGCAATTAACTTCATAAATCATGAAATTTCACTTCATGGTTACTATGAAAGAATGTGTTATTTACTTCTTAAGATATTAGTAGTATTTAATTCCAAATTCTACCACTTGATTTGTCATATAAAACATGTTTGTCTTGCATCATTTTTTTCCATTAAGAATAAAATATGTTTATTTTACAACAATTCAGAAATTATCAGAAATTATCAAGCTGCTGATAATGACTAAGAACAGAACCCCGATTCCCTTTTCCAGACTGGATGGCTTAAACTAGAACTTAATAAGAAGACTGATTTGGAATACTGCTTTAGACTAAAATAAATTTTTCCTACTTTCAAGAAATCTTAAACATTCAAGAATAAAAAGAAACAAAAGTACAAAATATCAAAATACTCAAGAAAAAAATTTTACGGTATAAAATTCACTAACAAAACACTTAATTGAATATTTACTTTTCCTAAAGATAATTTCAGAGGTAAAATTAAGCAAAAAAACCCCTACTTACACTATAATTATAAATTCCATAAAGAACACAGTATGGAAATGTCCATGTTAGAAAAGATTTAAAGGTTAATACATTAATTAAATCAAATAATGCCAAATCTAGGGGCTTATGTACACATTAAAATATTATAGTTTAAATATTAAAATATTAACAATTTGTTACTCTGGATATTTTCAGCTTTCAAAAATACTGTAAAATCATACAGTATATCAGCAAAGGGTTTAGTTGAAAAAAAAAGTTATTTTCCATATAAGATACAAGATAACAGCACGTTATGGTTTCAGTTACAATAATAATAGCTGTGTCAATTCAAGATTTTCCTAGATGTAGCATAACTTACACTTAGAAAATAACAAATCAAAGCTCATAATCATTTTAATGTTATATGTCCAAGTAAATAAATTCTGAACTATGTCAGTCCAAGATTAGTTTCTAAGACTAATTTTGGAGAATATGCAAAATGGTATCAATTCCAAAACATTCATTAAGCCTGAAGAACTTCTAATTTAAGGTAGCTCTCCCACTACTTTTGTGTGGTAAATAAAATATCAGCCTAAACTATTTTATGTGGAAATATGCTCTTATAAACATTTCTAATTACTATAAGGAAAGATAAACTCAGAAAGTAAAAATTATAAAATTCAATTGCTTAAAGCTTTCTTTTCAATATTTAATATTACCGAATTATTAAAGATCATAATATTCTTATCTGGGATCAGATTGCTTATTGAAAAGATAAACAACAGATTATCCACGCTCATGTATCCTTGATTTACAATCAAAATATTTTATTAACTTTAAGGCCTAAAAATTTCTAATCCACATTCTACAGGAGGAAGATATTAACTGATTTACTCTAAAAATTATTCATAAAAGCTTGGGTTTAAAATAATGCATAGGATTCATATATTTTATGTTCACATGAAAGATATTAATATGATAAATATTACATTTCCCAGTTATCTATACTGATGTCAATTAAGATAAAAATATTGCAAGTAGGGTCGGCTGCCGTAGCTCATGCCTATAATTCTAGCACTTTGGGAGGCTGAGGCGGGCGGATCACCTGAGGTCAGGAGTTTGAGACCATCCTGGCCAACATGGTGAAACTCCATCTCTACTAAAAATACAAAAATTACCCAGGCGTGGTGGCGGGTGCCTATAATCCCAGCTACTTGGTAGGCTGAGGCAGGAAAATCGCTTGAACCAGGAGGTGGAGGTTGCAGTGAGCCAAGATCGCACCATTGCACTCCAGCCTGGCAACAAGAGTGAAACTCTGTTTAAAAAAAAAAAAAAAAAAAAAAAAAGATACTGCAAGCAAATCACTTCTTTTCCTGATAATCCTCTCAAGACATCCCCGTTAAGAAATACTAAGATTATTCTTTAAAAAAAGCAGATATTAGTCATAGTACTCAAAATTCATCCAAATACTTGTTAACTAATTTACTAGTCCATGTCATGCCATTTAGCTCTTTGGTTCTATAGTCTCACATTTAAAATAAAAAATTCAAGTGTTATTTTTACTGCTAGTAAACATCCCAGAAATGGCAAATTCCCAGGCATTATAAATTGTTCTGGCATAGATTTTCATAAAACACCAATTGAAAAAGAAAACAATATATGCTATTGATGCACAGCCAACTTTCCATCTCAAGTTTGGGCTCAATCCCATACAGTTTTTCTGATCCCACAAGTTTGCCAAATTAACCAACCCTTTGACGAGGAATCTTTGGCAATTTATTGAAGTGGGTTTCTTAGATTTCAGCACATAAAAATTAGATATTAAGCACTGTTTATAATCAATAGATTATTAATATCATAAATGCACTTAAACATAAAAGAAATAACTCCAAACATGTCTTCTGTAAAGCATAGGCTCATATAAACATGTTGCAATATAATCTGCTATACCTGTATCCTACTACTTTCTTCCCATTTTATTACTCCAAAGTTTTCATAATTAAACATATTCTTTAAATATACTAATTTCCTTTTAGAAACAAACAGATAAGAATATTTATGAAGCACTAAAATTTAACATTGTTTTTACTGCCTTACAATATTACATACTTACTTACGACATTTAGGGTTTCAATTTCCAGGACCAATTTTCTAGGATACAGGAAAATACATAATCGCCAAAACAAAAAAAAACTATAATCATTTTAAACTATGACATTAAGGCACTATAGTTAAATTCAACTAAATAAAATATTTAAAGTAGATCTTTAAAATGTTGTGTTTCTGAGATGTCAAAATATTTTTTAGTTAAACATTGCATTGTTTTGTATTTTAATATACAATGTAACTTATTTACATAGATATATGTGGCCACAAACATATTCACGTATTGGACATGATGACAAAGTGGACAACAAATAAATAATAGTTTATGATCAAGGATAACCTGTATCATACAATGTAGCAAGGGGAGAGGTTTACAGTAATAATTTTTGATATATAAACCATAACAAAACATTGATTTTATATTTATCTTGTTTACTTAAAAATATCCTTAAATATATTAATCACTATTTTCCCAGTAAACTGATATTAACCGAAGATTTAAAAAAATATATATTTTCTTACAACTTTATGAATAAATTTAAATTCCCAATGTGAATTCCAGTTTATTTTACTACATTTTCAGTATGTACTGTTTTACTAAAAAATAATTCACAGATTAAGTTTTCACTATGCCATCTTTCTTTGCTCTTCAGACTTATGTTATATGATACATTTTCTCAAAGCATCCTATTCTCCTTAAAGCACTTATTACAATTGTAATAGCTCAATCATGAGTATAATTATTTTTAAATTATGTATTTTTGCAGACATAATATGCATAATATGCAGATATAATAAGCAAGACAGGTAATTGCTATCTGTCTTGTCTACACTAATAAGTCAGTGCCAACTAAAATGCTTGGAATACAGCAGGATGGCAACAAATACTTGTTAAACACTAGTTTAATTTTTACATTGACATATTTTAAAATATGGGTCTTAGAAGCTTTAACATGAAATGAGTCAGCACATAAAAATACTTTATTACTACAGACACAACACATTTTTAATTATAATATCATTAGTAAAACTCCATTTGAATTTTTAAATTTTCAATGAAAAATTCAATGTATTCTCATCCAATTACTAATTAAAAGTAGTACTGGATTTTTAGTTAATCAATTATCTCTGCACTTTGCCTTTTTAAATTTTATTCTTGGTTCAAGTTTTGTCTTCTACTTAACCCATTTATGCCTAGTGTTCCACAATTGGAATGCTAAGCTTGTGGGAATTATTTATATCCTACTGCTTAAGTTCATTGCCAAGGTCTGATTTTTCACACACAAAAAATGTGCAACCTCCAGCATAAATGGGTTAATCATATCTCTCCATAAAAAAAGAAGAAAGGGAGAAGAAGACAAAAACACTTTGTTTCAATTCACTGGTGGAATTAAGTTTGAAGAGACTCCTTATTGAATTCACATACTATGCTAACCCTCTTCCTTGTGGTTGGCAACATATTTTATCTCCCGAGATTGTAAATAAATAATTAAAAATATATGGTATAAATATCTCAATAGCATTTGCAGTTAAATAATAGAAATATCCTACAAAGACAAACTTTAGATAGTATATTGAGCTTTTATTGTACTTTTTAGGGAAGCAAGTACCTCTGCATTGAAGTACTTCAGTTTTAGTCAACGTAATCAAATATGTAGAGTGGATGACCATCTGTTTAAATTAATCATTTTTTCCCTAAAGGACTAATCGTCATAAGAATAAAATAATTATATTTTTCCCAAAGTATGTGTAATTAGTTTTCTAAACAAATCTTGAAATAAAGTATTTACCTCTCTAATCTAAATGGAATCTACACACTATCAAGTTCACACCAAAATGAGAAAAATGAGGTACAACAAGAACACACACATTTTAAAAAGCATGAAATGCAATGCTTGTAGTCTCATGCTTTCCATATGGTTTTCAAACCCTGACAAACCTGGCTCAGATTGATGTTTCTTTTTCGGCAATGGTTTGTCATCACTTATTGTACCATTCACCCTTCTCTGCTGATCTTCCCATGTAACTTCTAGTATAAATCAAAAATAATAATCAGAGCTTATCAGAAACATAGATAATGTGTATAACAAGAATCTAAATGGAATCTATGGGATTTGGGGGGATATTTTTCCTAAATTCTAACATAAACTATGTAATATGCAGTTAACATTTTAAATATAGAAATGTGACATTAAAATTCTGCTTAATAAATTTCAAATTCCAAAGCACTAAAGTTTACTTTCAGTATATCCCAAACAGAATTAAAGTCACAAAAAGAACAGAATTAATAAAATGGCATGTAATTAAAAGTTGTTAATTTATTTGTTTTTAAAATTCAATAAAATACAGAGGAACAAGCTTTAAGATTTGAAATTCTTAAATGATCATTGTATGTATCCCATCTTTAATTTGTAGATTAAAGCTTAATTTAATAAATATTAGGTAATTTGAAGAGTGATTATATTCATGGAGACTTAACTATGAGGTGACTTTTTAGTAAGTAATATTTAAGAAACCCATATGTCTGCAAAGTAATTATATTCCAGCTAGTCTTTATCACACCATGTAGCCAATTCTATCTGAACACTGTAATTTTAAGAGCATACAGTTTGAGACCAGCCTGGACAACATAGGTTCTCTTTTTTTAGATCTTTTTTTTTTAGAGATTCTATCTCTAAAAAAACTTTAAAAAATTAGCCAGGCATAGTGGCATGTGCCTGTAGTTCAGCTACTTGGAAGGCTAAGGTGGGAGAATCACTTGAGCCCAGGAGATCAAGGCTGCAATGAGCTATTATCGCACCACTGCACTACAGCCTGAGTGACCGTGAGACCCTTTCTCTAAATAAAATAAAATAGCATAAATTCATTTATTGGTAAGATTTATATAATATTATATGTTCCAATGTGCTTTCACAGATGGCATCACGTTTGACCCTACAAAACACAGATGGGACCTTCTATTAGGTGGTTTATACAGGTGAAAAAATTGAGCTGACTGATAAGGATAAGCACTGAAAAATTATCTTTGCTTACAATTTCATACTCATTACATCACTTGATTTTCAAAGTAGCATACTGGAATGGAAGAAATATGTTACAATTTCCTTTTCTCAGATGAACTAACTTGGGGCAAAGGTCTAGAGTCACACAGTTAGTACACTGTAAAGCAGGCCCTGAGGCAAAGTTTCAAGAACTAAGCTCTTTGTCTTGTATCATATCACCTTCCTAAGATTAAGTTACTTTCAACAACAAAGAGAAGATGATTTAAGGATTGCATTTAGGAAGTCAACAATGATATGGCCTTGAAGAATAACTAAGTTTGCAGGAAGATATGAGGTGAAAGGGAGTTCTTTCCTAAATTTGATTAGTCAGTTGGGACTTTGGAAGTATAGAAGAAATAAGATGAGAAAAGGAAAACAAAAGTAAATTTAAGGGGAACGGTCTCCCAGAATGAAAGGAAAGGTTAGGAAAAGAAATTAGAAATATTCGTTTACAAGTACTTCACTTAAACAACAGGTACACTTTAGCTTATGGATTATGAATTGGGAGAGGAAATCTTAAGTGCATTCCTTCCGCTTTATTCCAACCTCTGCTTTAGTTCAGGCTATCAAATATTGGATGACTGAATTGCCCTAAATGGTCTTATGCCCTCAGTTTCTTCTCTTTCAAGTCCATCTTGCTTGCTGTCACCAAGTTACTTTTCTTAATACAGATGTGATTGAATGTCCATCCTGATCAAAAACATATGATAAATCCCTTGGTACTTTAAAGTATCCCTGAATCTCTCTCATATTAATTTTGGACACATGTTCATTTACCTAAGTTGGGGAGGAATGATATAGTTAGGAAATATCCACCAATTCCACTATAAAATCCACTCCTAGGTAGATATTAGTCAAATTTGGAAATTAAGATATGGGTGCTAACATTCTCCCTGCCCTAGTAGCATTCATGAGAATAGAGAGAGGCAACAAAACAAAGCCAAGATCCTCTATCACTATTGTATCCTATCACCCTAAATGATATCCAATATCTAGAATGCCTGCAGAAGCAATCATTAATTACAAAGACTGTCAAAATAACTATCACTTTTGGTTCCTTTGTAAACTTTTTAAATACGTTTGTTTGTTTTTATTTTCCCCCTCCCCTCCCTCCTTCCTTTTCTTTCTTTCTTATTTATAAGGTTATCTGTATTTGAAACAATGTAGACATTGTACACATTAAAGGAACAAAATATATATTTTTTTCAATCTCATTGTGTATTTTTAATAGGTGATATGGTAGGGTTTAGTCTATATAATCCTGGCAAAGAATTAATCACTAACAGTCAATTAGGAAGTTTGTAGATGTTAACTTTTCAAAACCAAACAAAATTAACAAACAATAATAAAACATAAAGAATTGGAAAGAAAACTATTTGATACTTTAGACTTTATCAGCCACATTTCCAAAAATTCTTACTTTTTGTTAAATCCTAATGGATTAAACAGTTCTCTGGCCTAGAGAAAAGTATCCTAAAATTTGTATATTGATTTTTACACATTTACACATGCATTGAAATATGTAGAAATGTATTAGCACATTATGAGATAACTTATGCTGCAATCCAATCCTATTTATTTCCACCCTGGTATTGTTTCTTATGCAAGTCATTTGATTAAGAATAGCATCATGATTACTAATTTCCAAAAATCTATGAAACTATATACAGTCATACATTGCTTAATGACAGGGATATGTTCTGAGAAATGCATTGTTAGGTGATTTCGTCATTGTGCAAAGATCACAAAGTGTACTTACACAAACCTAGATGGGGTAGTCTACTATATACCTAGGCTATTTGATATAGCTTGTTGCTCCTAGGCTACAAACCTGTACTGCATATTACTATACTAAATACTGCAGGCAATTAGAACACAATGATAAGTATATATGTATTTAAGCATATCTAAATATAGAAAAGGTACAGGAAAAATATAGTATGATAATATTATGAGACTATTGTTGTATATGGAGTCTGTTATTGACCAAAACAGCATTATGTGGTACATTACTGTATGTGTGTGTGTGTATGTATATATGTGTGTGTATACACACACACACACACATATATATATGTTTAACAACTGCTTCAGGGTGATCATAATCAGACTTAATTTGACTTTAAATATGGAACTAAAATTTTCAGATTTTTTGCTGAAAATACAAAATCATAGCAAGACATTACTAAGAAATTATAGTAATAATAACTAACATTTATATAGTAATTATTATAACAAGTATTGTTCCGCTTCATCTTCCCAACTTCAAACTTATTTGTTTGTATATTTGCTTTAGAGACAGAGTCACCCTTTGTCACCCAGGCTGGAGTGTGGTAGTACAATCACAGCTCACTGGAGCCTCAAACTCCTGGGTATAGCAATCTTCCTGCCTCAAGCTCCCAAGTAGCTGGGACTAGAGATGTACACCACTACGCTTGGGTAATTAAAAAAAATTTTTTTTTGATAGAGGCAGGGTCTTATTAGGTTGTCCAGGCTGGTCTCAAACTCCTTTCCTCAAGAAATCCTCCTGCCTCAGCCTCCTAAAGCTTTGGGATTACATCTGTGAGCCACTGCACCTGGCCTATTATGTGACAACTATTTGTTCTAAGCAATTTTAATATACCAAATTATTTTAAAAAGTAAATTTATAGCATACCTACACAGCAAATAATATAATTTAGAATGGACAGATTTTGCCATTATAACCCTTCCAAGACAACTAGCAGTCTGCCACATCTTTTCCTACACTTGATTTCCTCCACCCACTTGCCTTCTATGAAGATGTGTATGTGATAATAGCTTGGGATTGTGCCCTCAGGAATATTTATATTTCAGTGTTCTAGAAAGGCTAAAAGCTTTGTATTATGCAAATAAGCCATTAGGTAATAGCGGAATATGAAATACCATGACAGGTAATGGGAGAAATATTTGGGACTGAAAACCTACCCAGAACCTGTCAAAACTTACCTTCTCCTTATAAAATTGACCCTGAATATATACCACGATCTTAAGACACCTTATATATAAGTTACACATTATAGAGTAATTTTACTAGCTATGTTTTATTTCTTATCATTATATTATTTTTTCCCTTGGGAGCTCCCTAAAGGCAAGAAATATGTCTTGTTTATCTTTGCATCCTTAATGGGTATCTAGTATAACACATTTAAAATAGTAGATATTGGTTGAACTACATCTTTAGCTAATGTCTAAAAACAACAATTACAACAACAGCAAAAAACAAAAAACAAACAAACAAAAAACCGGTTGAAGTCCATGCAAAGAGAACACAATCTAGAACAGTGTCATAGAAGGCTATGAAGAGGCATGGTATATCAACACATGAGATTAACAGTCTAGACTAGAGATCTGCTGCTATGTGGATTGAAGAAAGGTACTTATCCTCCAGAATTCTCCTCCTTTATCTATAAGGGAAAATAGTTTTATCAAAAGATTTATAATGTTCCTTCCAAATCTAAAAGTATTTGATTCTAAATCAAGGAGCTATGTCACAGAAGACTGATAGATATCTTGGTGAACTATAGGCACACGGTTCGAGGCCACATGGCATTACACAGCAAAGTGGCAGACCTGGATTCAGAAGAAGCCAAAGGAACAAGAAGTTTCCCACATATCCTTCATGTATTCTGTTTCTTCGACCTCTCCTCACAGCTCTAGATATTTTTCTTTTCTTCCCTTTACAGCCTTTCAAAGGTGTCTGCACTTGCTGTCTCCATTCATCTCTTCCCTTGAATCTACTCTAATCAGTCCTTTAGCCCTTATCACTCTACCAAAACTGCTCTTAATAAAGGTCAACATGGTGACTTCCTACTTGCTAAGTGTGCTGATTGTTTCACATTCTTGATAATTCTCTCCTTCAAGTAATTTCTTAACTTGTTACTCTTCTCCCACTTTCTCCATTTCTGGCTGCTTCACCTTCTCAACTTCAAAGTATCAAAGTGGTCCAGTTTATACTTCCTGGACCTCTTCTTTATCTACTTACATATGTCCACTTGTCCTCTTGATAACCAGTCTTACAGTGTAAACACCTCTTTATATGGATGAGTCCCAGATTTATAGCTACAGTCTACACCTCTAATATGAAATGTAGACCATATTTAATTTGGCATCTTCACTTGGATGTCTAACAGCATCTCTAACTTATCATATCCAAAACTGAGCACTTGATATTCTCACTCAATCTATTATTCTCAAGTATTTCCCTGTATTAGTTAATAGAAACTCCATTATTTTTCTATTTAGGCTAAAAACTTGGATGTCATTATGGAATCTTTCTTTCTCTTTTACCTTGTTGGGAAATGTTGTTGGCTCTATCTTCAATATCTATTCAGAATCCAACAACTTATACTGCTATCACACTGGTCTAAGCCAGTATCATCTGTTTCTGGGGTTAGTGAAAACCTTCTAACAATGTTCCCTGTTAGCAATCTTAATTCTTGAGGGCATTCTCAATGTAGCAATTGAAATCATCTTACTTAAAAAAAAAAGGGGTATTGTGTCACTTTAATCCAAACTTTCCCATTTTATGTGATAAAAACCAAAATCCCAACTATGATCTATAAGTTCATATATGAGTCACCCCTCTAGCCCCAACTATCCTTCTGACTGCACCTGCTACAACAATATACTTTAACATATCCACAATATGCTTTAACCAATTAAAAAAAAATGTCCTCCCTTAAACTTACTCATGAACTTTATTGTGATATATAAAATAAACTGTAAATAAAAAGCCTTTCTCTCAGAAGAAGATAGCAAAAGGATACATTCAATAAATCTTAATTATAGGTAAATAATCAAAACATTAAGCCAAGTAAAAACCAAGTTAGCATATGTGAAATATGTGCAGAGTTCTCATCTTACAAATTTATTCATTAATTTCTTGGTTCAACTATATCATATGTTGGATTGATTTATATAGCAATAGCAATGTTTTGCAGTGGAGAGGATTTCATATAATGATAAAAACACAAATTTATAAGTGTGCATATAAAAACAAATTTATAACTGAGGTTTCAACAATCATTGTCACTAGAAAACTTTACATGTGAAACTGCCTTTGCAAAATAAAGACTTTATGAGAAATCTGAAGCCGGGAGTGGTGGCTCACACCTGTAATCCCAGTACTTTGGGAGGCTGAGGTGAGGCGGGAGGATCACTTGAGGTCAGGAGTCTGAGACCAGCCTGGCCATCGTGGTGAAACCTGTCTTTACTAGAAACACAAAACTTAGCCAGGTGTGGTGGCAGGTGCCTGTAATCCCAGCTACTCAGGAGGCTGAGGCAGGAGAATCGCTTGAGCCAAATTTTATGATATAGAACGGGATGTTACTTTTTTGATAAAATCATTTTAAAATGCTAATATTCTAAATCAACATATGTAGACATATTTGATAATCAATAACTGCAAAACATACACAGTTCTACCATTCTGATAGAATTTGGTTGTGGCAGATTACAGAATTATGTCAGCAATAATTATAGGAAAATCACATCTAAGTATTAAAATCAATCATCTTTTTACTTTCCAGGCAGTTTTAATTCATGTATATAGAATTATGAAAAATCCACAAATGTTATAAATCTTCCTTTTATATTATTATTAAACTTATGATTAAATTTGTCTCATTTTCTACTTTAAACTTCTACTTTAAAATGTTTTTAAAATAATTCAATTTTAAAACGATTTCTGGATTGAAAAATATCCATGCTGTGATTTTGTAAATGTATAACATGACCACTAGTATCTTCCTCAGAATCCTTTCCCTTAACATGATCAACAAAGTTAATCTTCCAATTTTAATGCCATTACATTTCAATAAAATAGAATTGTATCAGAATCATTAAAGGTAAGTATTTTGAAGACTAATTTCCTATTCAGAAATAAATAAAAAAGAATAGACATATTAAATACTGGATAACTTAAATTGAGACTAATACTTGTACTTATGCTTATTTTAAAAAGCAATTCAAGTATATTACAAATGTCAATATGGAGTGTTTAATATCTAGAAAGGCACCAGAAACTTCATTTTAAGACTTGCCTTTTTTCCCATTAGTAGGTGGTGTTGGTGTTTCTCCCTCATTGTCTTTATAATATTGAAAACAGACAACAGTGATTAATGATTAAGATCATTAATAACCAAAATAAAAACAAACCACATCAAAAAAGATGAAATCACACAATAGGGAAACAAATCCATGCACTACACATGATATCCCATATTAATGAACACAAGAGAAAAGTATATACTTCCTATCTCATAGGAGAAGTAATAAAAACCAAATAAGTGAAAAATCATTTTTATAGTATATAGTTATGCTTTTACGTTAATTTAAAAACTGATGCAACTTACTAATTACTTTTGACAATAAAACACCAGCAACAAACTGGTTTAGCACATGGGCGTCTGTATCTTAATTAATTTAAAATAAGGAAGAGTGATATTAACTATCGCTAAAGTCCCCAAACTAATGCTATCTTAAAAAATGACTTTAATGTGGAAGACAATTAATGGCATGAAAGGCTACAGTGTTTGTATGGACTATATGAGATGCAGAGGAATGAGCTAATGGAAAAACATTACCTTAACAGCTAAGCTAAAATGAAATTCATTCTTATAGTATTCCATAAAAATGTGATTCCTAAATTATTCCAGGAAAATGGAAGAAAAATGACATTCTAGAAGTTAGATACTAGATATTCAGAACCCAAGCAATTCTACATGTCTAGAAATATGCAATTAAACTTGCCTGTTTCCATTATCAGATGATTTTGATATTTGTCACCTTTATGACATTGAAAAGTTACTGATAATGAGCAATTCTAGTAGCTTAAGAGATGTTTTCAGTTGTAAAACTAAAAACTCCACTGAAAGAATGCTTCCAAGAAAATATATCTTAGGTATAATATACGTAATGGTATTGCTTCCACACCATGGAAAGCAGAGGAAAAAAAGGCATAAAAAGAACACTCTATTATTCATAAATAAAAAGTGCTCAGTTAAACACTTGATAAAATTAAAGATATTCTGTATTATTCAAAGAAAGTTACAATTAAACTTGACAATTGGATAAGATTAGTATTCAATTCTGAGTTTCAAATAAAAATAGTGAAAATTTGATAAAAGTAGTATATAAAAATACACTGATTTACTGATTATATAATGTTTTAACTTTTTTGAGACAGAGTCTTGCTCTGTTGCCCAGGCTGGAGTGCAGTGGCATGATCTTGGCTACTGCAACCTCTGCCTCTCAGGTTCAAGCGATTCTCCTGCTTCGGCCTCCCAGGTAGCTGGGACTACAGGCGCATACCACCACGCCCAGCTTATTTTTTTATTTTTAGTGGAGATGGGGTTTCGCCATGTTGGCCAGGCTGGAATCTTTTAAGTTTTAAAATCATTTCACGAACATTAAACATTATGACAGATAAATATAATAGGAACTTTAAAAACAACAAAAATAAAAGGTATGCATTTCATTTAGAAAGATGGGGAGAAATTATGATTGACAATAAATATTAGAGCAATATTGAACTGGGATGAAGAAGAGAAACCTATAATTGCTTTACTTTAGGAAAAAAATATAATGGAAAAAATGATCATGGTCTATAAATGTTTTAATGGAATTATATTCTGCTCTATATTTCTTTATAATTTGCTTCTACTAGATTCAAAATCCATGGGAGAAGGTGCTAAAGCTTCAACAAACCTTTACTCACCACAACACATGATAAAATATGGTTTTCTAGTAGGTACTCATTAAATTTTTTTGAATAAACAAATGAATGTAAAGCTGGGTAAAGGGTAGGTGTATATCTTGGTCAGGGGCACTATCTATAATTCTAGTTTGATTTAAACATCAGGGAAAATATTTAGCCAGTTGGGTAAATTACATATTCTGACAAATTGCCTAGATAGCTTAAGTAATACCCATTCATTAATAAAATTAGGTAATTTATCTTAAAGTTAGTGCTGAAAAACAATCTATTCTTCATTGTGCAGTTATAAATTTGGAGCCTAAAGTCTTATGTAAAATTGAAAAGTCATATTTGAAAACATTCACTTATTTATTTTAGATATGCAGTCAGACAGACCTGCCTTGACCTCTTCTCCCTGCTTTTCTTCCCCCTGCTCTTCCACATGCTCAGTTTCTTCATTAACTTCTGTACTTGCATAAGCAAAGGTAAAGAAAAATATAAGACCAAACAGGTGTATCTGCTACTCTTCAAAGAAACTAAACAAATAAAAAATTCTAAATTATTCAGAAGATAAATACACCAATATCTATCTATTTATTTATTTAGAAACAGAGTCTCCCTGTCACCCAGGCTGGAGTGCAGTGGCACAATCACAGCTTACTGCAACCTGCGTCTCCTGGGCTCAAGTGATCCTCCCATCTCAGCCTCCTGAGTAGCTGGGACTACGGGAGTGCACCACCATGCTGGATATTTTTGTATTTTTTTGTAGTGATGGGGTTTCACCACGTTACCCAGGTTGGTCTTGAATTCCCGAGCTCAAGCGATCCACTCGCCTCAGCCTCCCAAAGTGCTAGGATTACAGATGTGAGCCACGGGAGCCACTGCACCTGGCCCAATAGATTATTTTTAATAAATTTCTGACATGCTATAGAAAAGTAAATGAATTTACTGGTTACTTATCACATTGTCTGCTTTTATGATGACTTTGTAAAAGGGAAACTGTGACTTTTAAAATATTTGTAATATGTGGATAACTGGGTAAAGTAGGCAAAATACTTTATATATAAACTTGGTATATTACTAAAAAAAGTTATATAACTTTTCTTCTAGAAAAAGAGAAAATGACATTTTACAAAATGGCAGTACATAAAAGGGAAAAATAATAATAATGCCTTATAATTTTTTAGTGCATTGTGCTTTCTATATTATTCTTATTTTACTTTTCTGGTTCTAAACAAAGATAAGTGGCTAAAAATACATAAGACTAAAATATAAAATAATCAAGATCATAAAGAGTTAAAGTATGACTCGGTTATTTGTTGGCTGTCGAAAACGATTTGAAAATAAATATTTTAATACTTTAATTCTAAAATAATGTCATTAAATTACAGCTTCTCACAATTAACTTTTTAGGTGATAATCCAAACATAATTTGATTTAGACCATCAACTGGTAAGTCTATTTTGTGCTACTTACTGAAGATTAACTGAAGTTGAGATTTCTAAAAGAGATATTATATATCTTCTTTAAAACTAAAAAAGTTTGCATAATCTACTGAAGTCTCCATATCAACATTTATAAAAACACTTTAAAAAATCATCCATACTTTTATATAAAACAAAACCCCTTTTATTTAATACTAAAAAGAATAAGGGAGGTTTTGGCCCCTCTTTCTTTTATGAAATTTAAAAAAATGGAAAAATCACAACTGGGAACTTTAAAGGAAAATTTTGGTTTTAATTAATCTTATAGGGTCAAAAACAATAGTAAAGAGAATCTTTACTGAGAAGCCCATCAGGAACTTCACCAACCCTGACTTTCAGCATCACCAATAGGCTCTGTTTTCTAGTATACTTACTATTACAAAGAATAGAGCTACTTGTATTTCAACAGTCTATTGCTATAAACGACATTAAAAATTCAATTTTAAAAATGTACACAAATTATAGTTTCTGACTTTATATGCCAATAAATGATGTTGAAACTCCATCTTTAAAAACACTGAAGAGAAAAAAAGTTACATAAATACTACTAAACTTTCCTTAGGAAAAGTGATTTAAAATTCTATGCCCCCAATTTTATGCAAATAATTAAGAACTATAAAAATGCTGTGAAGTCTTTTTATCAGGCAGCATAATAGACCATCAGTCACAATATCACTGGATTGTTCAAAATTATGGTACTTGGAAATAGAAAGAATGACAAAACAGAAGTTGACCATCATCCAGTTAACAAGAACACAACTTATATCAACAAGTTATATAAGGGTATAAAAGTATTGCTGCTCAAATGCAGCACACTTACAAATTTGTTACAAATAGTTTACAGAAATATGAATTTTAATATAAACATATATAGAATGACAAGATTATTGTAGTGGTACTTTGTATACTATTTGAGGTAGCTTTTCCCTTTTTAAATAAATATTTCATGAATTTATTCAACAAAGATTTATTGAGGGTCTACAATGTGCCAGGCATTATTCTGTGTGCTAGAGATTCATCAGTAAACAGTCAACAAGTTTTTAAAGATACAAACTTAATTTCAGATTTCCATAACAGGCAGATGATTTTGTATTGATCTAGCAAATGTATGACACTCCATATATCACCATTCAGTATTTTCTTCTGAGTCATAATGTAGTGTTTGATAATGAAAGTGTATCATATTTAACTCTGATATACTGTAAGCAGTCTTGCTACAACATGAAAAATGATGTTGGAAATACAAGCCACAATCACTATCTAATTCAACAACTTTATTTTCTAGAAAGCCAAATTTAATAATTAAAAACATCATCATAAATAAAAAATGAAATATATGATGATAAATATAACTACACTATGTATACATCCTCAATGATGTAAACGTAGACTGCAATTGATATCTTTGGTTAAAGTCTTACTCAAAATCTAGTATTCTGGTTAAAAGGTACATAAAAATTTTATGAAAGAGCACATTTTATCTGGTCATTTAAAAGAAGTTAAACTCTTTGCATTCTTATTTGATCAATCAAAGAAATTTAACTTCTTGGCATAATTTCCAAGTTAAGAAAAAAGTTGAATACTTTGTCAGATATCATAAAACAAAATAATTTTACTGTATATAAGTCTATACAACAAAGGGACATCAATTGCAGTTGGGTTTATTTTTGCTTACTAGCTCCCCAAAAAGGCTGTTAGCACAAAACAAACCCTCCTTTATGTACAGACCTTCATAAGGTTCTATCTCCTTGACTCCATTGTCTAGGGAAACAAAATAAAAACAAAAAACAAAACAAAAACAAAAGAAAAAAAAAGGAAAAAAAGGGAACCAAAGCACAGGGGTTAAAAACAACAGAAATTTCCAAAGGCACAGAATGTATTATCTACTAGAGAAAAGTTAAATGATTTAAATATATATGTATTATTTGCAAAGCACATCCAGTTACTAAATAAAGGGATCATTGAAAAAATGATCTTAAAAACCATTATATTCAGTTATCCATGTTTTTAGAGGTCCTTTATCCAAGAATTTATAGATGTTTGGGAAGTATGTTCATGTGTGTGTCAGCAAACAGTGCTTCTTATGCAAAAATGTAAAATTAATAAAAACATTAGTACAACATGCATCTTTCATTGTATATTCATGATTACCTTTTTCTTGTTCTCCAGTATTGAGAAGGATCACCATTGTTGTGCATCAGCTAACCAGTCCTTTGCAGTGTGTGAAAATTGATTTGGCTAGTTACTAATAAACTTTATATAACTATCAACAATTACATAAACTTAGTTGTGGCAAAGAAATATTATCCAACAGCTCATTTAAGAGTATTATGTTTACTTTTTAAGATGCATTTATTCAAATTTAAAAATGTGCAAGAGCAATAAAGATACCTTATTTTACCTGGAAATATTACAAATTTTTATGCAAAAATACATAATATTTATAAATATAACTATTATCAAATAAGACAAGGCATACAATTAACAAAAGAAGAAAACTAACACAAAAGTAAGAAAATCTTGATTCACCTTAGCTTCCATGTGTATTTCCTAAACGACATAAGTGGAAATAAAACTTACTTCTATCCAATGTTCCCTTTGGTGGAAGCTGTGGAAGCTGTCGGCCCCTTCGTCCTGCCACTGGAGTACTTGATGGGCTTGTCTGGACAGACCCAGTACGAGGATGAGACCTAAAGACACACCACTAATATTAATTTTCAGTATAATGAGTTACATATTTTTAATACCTACATTTGGTTCATATGATAGCTGTATAAATACAATTTAAAAAGAAGTTTAGCTGCAGATTAAAAGGTTAGGAAAATTGGACAAAATATGGATATCTGAATGATTAAGTAGCAAAAGATGTTTATTTTTGGTGTAATATGCATACATACACATACATGCACACAAAACCCTACAGTAAAATCCATGGAATTATTAATGTAAATTAGTACTCTATCCATTGAAAGCAAGAGGACAATTTCACAGATCAAGAAAGAAAAGACTGTACTTTTCTTTCTACCAGATTTCAAACTTTCAACACTAACCTTTCTCCCTTGATCCAGAGATTTTTACTCAGGCTTATATTAAATATTCCTTTATTAGAAAATATCTCATGAAACTACAAATAAAACTCTGAACAATTCAAGATTCAACTAAGGAAAATATTGGTTAATACATAACAGTAGTATCGACAGAAACTAAAAAATCTAGTTTTATTTATAATCATTATGATGATTTGAAAAGTGATGTGTAATGGACACAAATAGTTTCTCATTCTGTAGGAGAGGAACATGACAGTTAATGACGGAATTTACCCAGGACTCCTGATTAATGAGAAATCACAAAACAAATGCAGTCAGGACAGTTAATAAACAAATTACAATGGTAGCGACACACTATTATATCCACTGAATATAAATAGTGTGTTTACATTGAAAGGTTAGTATCGATTATTACTAGTGATCAGCCAAAGATGATAGAAGAGACCATTTAGCCGCTGGGAAAATAAAATGGTGTGCTGGTGGGGCAAAGGGGAAATTAGTCTGATTGATTTATCTTTCACCTCGATAAGGCAGGTGAAGGAGGGGCAGATCTTCCAGTCATTAATGAAGGCATCGACCTCATGAGGTTTGTATCAGGACGTTCAGTGGATCTGGAGCGGGTGGTGGTCCGCTCAAGGAGAGGCCGTTGTTCTGTTGATCTGGATCTGTGATATGGCTGTCTATCTGCTGCTTCACAATCCCTGAAACGTTAGTCAAAAAGCAGCTCAGTTGATCTTTAGTGCCCTTCTGCTATTTGGTTATGATGCATCAAACTGATTTTGAAAAAGGTAACTGTTTAAAATTATGGAGTATGTAAAAAGTTTTCTTTTCCCCAACATATTCTGAGCAATTTCAAATGAAATTTCTTAAGAATTTCTAAAAAACCAAATCTGCCTTTCAAAGTAATTTCCAGCAAAGATAATAGTCGCTCAGTCATAACAAATAACAAACAAAACTGCCTGCTTTCCAAAATGAATTCCCTAAATGGAATACGTGAAATAATGTGAATTATTCTATTTTAAAGAATTCAATGACTTTTCCTAACATTTTCAAGAGTGAAGAAAACCATATGAGCATTAATTCTGTAGCACCTGAAGCTGTTTAGTACTATACCAACTAAGATATAAAAAGGCTTTCAGAAAACACTATACACCTGAACATTTAAACAGAAGAATGAAAATGAGGTTATAAGAAAATAGGATGACTTTGAAGTCTGTAGCCATATTTAAACCTGATCCACAAGAAAAATCACTCTGTAGAAAACTGGTTAACTGGCTGTCTATCTCGGTGCACTTTAGCTATGCCAACTGATTCAATTCAGAATGGGTATTAACTGAAACAATAATTCTGAAACAGCATGATCTCTTTGACCACAAATAAATCTAATACCAAAACTTAATCCTTGTTGAAGGAAGTATCCTTAAATTTAAGCAACCTCTCCTTGTTGACCTTTCTATCCCTGGAACCTAGCATAATACTTTTACATCTAACATGATCAATAAATGTTTTCTAACACCAGCCCCACAATATGGGAGATGACTTTAAAAACACTAGCTTTGGCTCCAGAATTCAAAAGTAAAACATGCCAAAGTATATTTCAAATAAAATTATTCCTCCCCATCTAGTTGTAAGCACAAAAATGGAAATGCTTATATAATACCGACAGTCAAGAAAGCATTAGTCTTCCTCAAAGCTAATGTTTCAATGACATCCACTTTACCTATAAGTTATCTCAACCTTAATTTGGATAATGAAAAATGCAAGTAATTAAAAAAAAGAAAGAAAAAAAGGACATAATTTCCCAAATGTCATGAATTATATGGCAAACAATTGTGTACTAGTTAATATTAGATTAGGTGACTTTAGAAAGTGAATATTGGCTTTATTCTACACCATATCTTGTGATTATTTAACATTTTAAAGTCATAGGGTAACATATAAGTCAGAGCATTTTTAAATACTTTTAAATCCATATACTATCATGTGATTTACTTTCTAAGTTCAGTATTTTTGCATAAGTGCATCCAGAACATGTCAAAATAACTGACATTAAATGTAAATATATAAAAAATATTTAATTACTAGTAACAGTTACATGGCAAGAGAAATGAAAAGGTAACCTCATAGTGTAAATATCATAGCTGTCTTTTTGTTTCTGAAAAACTATTTTAAAAGAACACTTTTTTTATTATACTTTATGTTCTAGGGTACATGTGCACAATATGCAGGTTTGTTACATGTGTATACATGTGCCATGTTGGTGTGCTGCACCCATTAACTCATCATTTACATTAGGTGTATCTCCTGATGCTATCCTTCTCCCCTCCCCTGACCCCACATGTTCCCCTTCCTGTGTCCAAGTGTTCTCATTAAAGAACACTTTTCTTTAGAAATAAGTGTGTTCAGTAGTTTGCTACATGTTTTTAGTCTAACATCTTTATATATCTTCATCATAATAAACAGAAACAAAAGGTATATCTCTTTATATATTATTTCTTAAATTGCTTAAAACCTATTTTTTAAGAGTACCCATCTTTACATTTATTTTAAAGATTTATCTGACATTAATAATAAACATCTTATTATATAACAAAACTTTGGGAAATAGCTACAATTACCCTAACAGAAAATTAGATTAATATTTCATGTGTTTATATATAATTTCATTTATTCTGATTCCATCAAGAAATTTTTCCAAGTGGAAAGTGGAGTAAATGTTAGGATATGCAGTTTCACTTCTTTGGGAAGAATGATTTTTAATAACTGAAAAATATGATAATGAGTGAAAACCAGAGAATTATTTTAAATGTGTTGCTATGTCCTATGTCCTCAAAAGGAGACCATTATTCATAAAACAGAGGTCACTCGTTAGGAAGTAGCCCTTACAAAAAAATGTCTCTTTATAAAAAAGTTGTTTGAAAATTAACCCATCTTTTACATTTTACTTATATAGTTTTGTCCATAAATACAAAGTATATATTAAATAAATACCATAGTGTGAAATGAAAATAGGTTGATAAATGAAAAATGAAAAGAACCACAGTAGAAGGTAGAAATTTCCCCAAATGTCCCAACACAGTTAAGGGGAATGGAAAGCTACTGTATTTTAAACTGTCAGCACACAAGAGAAGGCTGACACAGGCTCCTGCTCCCACATTGGATAAAAATAGATCTGACTAGCTCAGACACAATGTTACTGCTATGAAAATTTAAAGCAGTAATGCCTAAATTACCCAGTCTTATATCAGGCCCCTTAAAGGGACTGAGATATAACACTCACAAACTCCCACCAAAATTCTGAATTTGTTTTAATTTAAAGATGAGAATATATAATTAATTTTGAATAGCAGCAACTGAATAGTGGGAAATAATAAACACTTGTAAGGCCTAAAATATTTTAGGGCCCACTTGGGGTTCTTGGAGTCTTCATTTCAAAATAAGTCATTTCCTCTGTAATCATTTTATTTACTTTAGTTTATGTTATACATATAAAATATTATTCCAAAAACAGTGGCCATGGTTTTATCAGATTACCAAAGGATAAGCCACTGAAAAAGCTAGGGCCCCCTCACCTGTAAGTTTAAATCTTTCTTACGTAAATAATTCCATTGTCTTTTAAAAAGTGATTTAATATCTATCACTGTTTCATCTTTTTGAATAGTTTACATTTTCTAATTTCTATTTATAATTAATTTTTTTTTGCACGTGAATTGATCTAGGCTACTGTCCATCATTATCTAATGGCTGTTATTCTAAAGTGTATGCATTCACAAAGGATACTGTGTAGCAGCTCCTCCACTAATTTATGTTGACTAACAATGTTATAACAATACATACTATTGTTAACAACCCAGTCTTAAAAGCACATTATTAGCATATGCAGATTTTGAGATGAGGATGAACTGACAATAGGCCACAATAAAGAAAACAATTTAGAAGACCTTCGTCTTAAATAGTAATCTTTATGCATAAGAAAAACAAACTGAAAGAATGTGATTTAGTATTTATTTTCAGTCATTCTAAGGGAAAAATAATTTTATAATCATTCAGTGAAGTTGTCAGTTTTGAATCATTTTTTCAGGTCTACATAGTTGCTCATAAAATATTTTTAAAAATTTCCAAGTATGTGATGCAACTTCCTACCTATTTTATCAGTTTTGCAATGTACTTTAGGTTTCCTAATTCAATAAAAGGACAAGGGATTTGTATGCAAGGGATTGTATGCAAGGGAACTGTCTTGCAAGGGATTTCCCTCTATTAGGGAAGAAGAGGTCAGTCGGCACTCTTGTCTATAATCCAGTGTTATTGCCATCCATCCATCCATCCATCCATCCATCCATCCATCCATCCATCCATCCATATCTTTCACAATGATACAACTCCAGATCAAAGTAAGCTCAATGCAGAGTATCTCTACAGGTATGATAAATACTAAGAATACTAAAACTCAGAAATCAATGAAAATTTTCCCAATATGTAACTCAGAACCTAGTCTGTATTAAATCAGACTTATTTCATGTTTATATTGGAAAGATGTCATAAGTAAATATAATAGGTTTTCTTGAAAAGTAAACTTGTAAAAAGTAAAGCTACTTAGGAATTATTCTTTTCCTTTATAAAGCTGACATCTTAAATTCAAAAAAATTGGATATATCTCTGAAGGACAAGTATAGTCTCAGGTTTGGAGCAAGAAATGACTTCTCTATATCCATACTGTATAGAACAAGCTGATGAATAGCAGAAGTGCCAGACACAGTGGCTCATGTCTGTAGTCCCAGCACTTTCAATGCTGAGGCAGACAGATGGCTTGAGCTTAGGCATTTGAGACCAGACTGGGCAACATGGTGAAACCCTATATCTACAAAAAATACAAAAAAAAACTAGCGGGTGTGGTGGCAAACACTTATAGTCCTAGTTATTCAGGAGGCTAAAGTGGGAGGAATGCTTGAACTCAGGAGGTCGAGGCTGCAGTGAGCTGTGATCATACCATTGCACTCCAGTCTGGGTGATAGAGTGAGACTCTGTCTCAAAAAAAAAAAAAAAAAAAAAAAAAAATACCCAGCAGAAACATTTCATTTTTGTTAAAATATCTTGAATATCTACAGATTTTCTGGGCGTTAACTGCATAACTGAAGTATAAATACATGATAAAATATACTAGAAAACATTAAAAATGAAACATTTTAGAATAATATAGCATATATACATATTTATATATAACAAATAATTTAAAGTAATTATGACAACTTTAAAATTACAATTTTCATGTTCATCACTAATTGCAAGACTAACTTTTTAAAAACTCTAGCTTATTATTTTAGCATCATTTCTGATGTTAAGAGGATTGCAAGATACAAAATATTTGTCATAGAAATCATGGTGAATAAGCAAATAGGTATTGTGCACAAATAGGAATATTATATTATTTTGGAGATTAATTTATCATTGGGCATAACAGCATTATTCTACAGAATCTTTCTGTTGAGTTAGATGTAGAGACTCTATATTAGTCAAAAGTAAATAAGCTTATTCAATAATAACAACAATATTTAGAGTCAGCCAAGTTAATAACAATCTAAAATGTGAAAATGGTATAATATATATATTGATGTGACAAAGCAAGACACCATTCATGTAGGAAAAAAATTACTATTACCCACAAGCCTATTATTTTATTATCAAAAAGAGAAGTATTCTCACATCTACAAAGGTATTTAAAAAATATATTCATTATTGAAAATTGCACTAAGAAATGACCAAATGTTTCATTTTCCTCAAGAAAATTAGGGACAAATACAATACTGAACAATAACATATACTGTATTATTAAACACACACACACACAAACATATAAGATGTAAATATTTTGAAGATATTTTGAGTATATTAAATATTTATAATTTTCATTGTTACTTAATTTGTATTTAAAAAGTAACAGAAATAAAACCACAAAGCAGGATTATTTACCCAGCATAATTAATGCAGAACAAATTAATACATCTTTAAAATATAAATTTTAAGAATACTGAGAGATAATATTACATCTTACCTGTAAAATCCTTATTTTTATGAAATAGGTAGTTCCCATATTCAGTGAATGTTCAAATTTAATAATGATTTGTCAAACGTAAAAATTAAAGTTATTCCACCAACGTATTGATATTGATTATGACTTCCTAGATTCTCAGATTCCATAAAATAGAAAACATTTTTAAAGGTATATCTCTAAACAATATAGTTATGAATTGCTATTGTATTATATCAGTATATCTGATGAGGTATGGCTCTCAAGCTAGAATACAGATTCAATAGTTTACTGATCAATTTTGAACAATTCACCAGCATTCCTTTTGTTTTGCTGTTTTTATGTGGATAGAGAAATGGGTATAATGCAAATCTCTCAAATACACTGTTGCCTGATGCCAGCAGCGGTCACTTCATAGTACCAGTCCAAATCTCATACTCAGATGTAGCAGTCTGAAGATTGCTTAATGCTCCCCAACCCCCCAACTAACAGAACAAAAGTTGTGCTCATTTTCAAGCATAAATACTATCGGCCTCAGTCATTACTATTACTGATGATATGATCTCAACATTCAACACAAATTTATTTGAAACACAAAAAAGCAAGACAAATAAGGCCCACCTGTCAAGGACAAAGCCACCAACAGAGGCAGACTAAGAGATGGTATAGGTGTTGAAACTATCAAATGGGGAATCTGAAATAAGTCTGCTTGATATGGTAAAGACTGTAGTAAAAAAGATGAACACCATGCATAAACAGATGGGGAAATCAATGGAAAGGCTAGGAATAATAAAGTAGAATATGGTAAAATGTTAGCTAAAAAATTAGATCGGAATCAATTTATGACAATTTTTAATGCCTAGTTAAGAGGTTTAAACAGTTTAATTTTCAATGAGAGTAATAAGAAAAACTTCTGAACAAAGGTAATTTCCAAGTAATAAATTAAGAAGAATAATTCAACAGTAGTGCAGAGAATGAGCTAGATTAGGAAAAGGCTCTGACTTGTAGTAATAAGGGTGGAAACAGAGAAGAAGGTATGAATGACAAACATTACAAATCACAATATACAAAATATATAATATAAAATATAGAGAACATACATAATATTCAGAAGCATGCAAACAATATTAGCGATAGAAGGAATCTCAGAAGTTATATAATCCAAACTCTCTGACTTTAGAAATGAGCAAACTAAGGCTTACAGAAGCTTGGACGAATTCACAGAATTTGATATTTTCTGGGCTGGAACTTGAACTGGGCTGTCTTTATTCTAAGCCTGCTAATTTCACTGAACTGTGTTTTCTTTGATAGTAGGGATTTTTTTTCTCTCAAAAATGTTAGACAAATCACCATATAAATTAAATATTAAAAATACCTTTTAAATTTTCAGCCTCAGAAATGAAATGATGATCTATTAACAGAAATTAAATAGCTCAAAAAAGGCACATACAAAAACCCAAACCCAAATATATATATTTATATCTATAATATCAGTAAAGCCCTGGAGGCAGAGGTCAAACTGTAGAAGGTTAAGGCTTAGGAGCTGATGAAGGAGTGAAGGAAGCATATGTAAAAACACATAATCGAGATATCTGACCTAAGTAAAAAGAGAGAGACAGAGAGAGAAATAGACCACTCTCAAGTTAGCTTGAAGAAAGAAGGTATTATTATTATTATAGTTTATTTATATTTTTATTTTTGAGGAGTTTTGCTCTTGTTGCCCAGGCTAGAGTACAATGGCGCCATCTCAACTTATTGCAACCTCCACCTCCCGGGTTCAAGCGATTCTCCTGCCTCAGCCTCCTGAGCAGCTGCGACTACAGGCATGCACCACCATGCCCAGCTAATTTTGTATTTTTAGTAGAGATGGGGTTTCTCCGTGTTGGTCAGGCTGGTCTCAAACTCCTGACCTCAGGTGATCCACCCACCCCGGCCTCCCAAAGGGCTGGGATTACAGGCGTGAGCTACTGCACCCGGCCAGAAGGTATTATTAAGACAACTTCAACAGTAATTTGAGGAGAAATAAAATCAGTAAAGGAAGAAAGATTGAAATACAACAGAAACAAGAAATAATAAATGCAGGAAAATTCCAGAGAAACTAAGACAGGCTAGAGTCAGAAATGTAAAAAGAAGTTAGTTTTGATGGAGAACAAAACAGTTGTAAGAGGACAGAAGATGACTGGTAAAGTAGAGAAACTAACATTAAAAATGATAGCAGATGGGAAAGTGTGTTATTGCTTACATCACATTGACTAAGAGCACTCAGCACTACCTTCCATGTAGGGAATCTTTAAGAAAACAGTCTATGTGTAGAACCATGACTCCACTAGCTTTGTCAGAATCCTTTCTTTAACCAGGGTTCTAGTTATGATACCCATCTTGAGATAAGACCATCATTGCCTCTCTTCAAACTTCATAGCAGCCCTCATCATTAATCTGGACACAGGTCAAACCTTTCCAGGAACCCTTAGCCAGTTCTGGTATTAAAACAACTGACAATTAACTTAGAATATTTTAATTTAATCAGTTCTATTCAATTATCTTATCTCTGTGATTGTTGGCTATCAAGTAAAAGGCAATCCCCACTGCCCCCTGGTATCTTCTTCTCCCTAAATTCTTCATTTCCTATTCTCTCTTCTACATTATTCTTAATCTCTTCTAATTCTCTTTTGTATTTTTGAGAACCCTTATTCCATTATTAATAAACTTCCTTAAACATCAACCTTCCTGCAGGATGGTTTTTGCATATTCCTGCCTCAAATAACATTTAGTTCAACTGTGTAGCCTCTGCTTCCATTGTAGCCTTCATCTGCAGAAGCTACTTATTCTTTCACATTTCACAGTCCAGGAATCCAGGAGGGGAAGGTGGCTCTCTAGAGACACTTCTGACTATTACCCTCTGAACCATAATGGACATAGTCCTTACTTCTCTTAAGCATTCCACTTGGCAGTAACATTCATTATTAATACCGGTTGCTATTATCTACCCAACTTCCAATCACTATCCCTTAATCATTGCTAATTTTAGGGATTGACTATGGTAGTGCTAGAAGATTTCAATGCAAAGGCAGAAAATCATTGAACAATCATGAACCCCAATCTCCAGATTTTCAAGACTTCAATAACCCTTACTTTATTCTGGCATCAGTCCCACAAATTCCTGCCAGTGTATATCACTATCTTTGACTTTCTTCTTTCCTTATCCACCCTGGACTCTATGACTGATCATCTGAACCACTCCCATAAAACACTCAGATTCCCTTCTAACCAATCTTCCTACTCACACAGTCATTAAAACACTCACAATGGTTTAATAACTAACTTGATTTCTCTCTATTAGTATCCTTTTACTTAGCTTCACTTCTCCCATCTATTTTCTTCCTGCCTCAGTGGCAAATAACAGTTTCTTTCTGCTCACAAAATCCACCCGTGTGTTTAGTCTGATTACTTCCTACCTCTCCTAAGACTCTTCTTCCAATCATTCTCTCTTTTTTTCTGTATTTTTGACTTATCTTTCTCTAAAACATCCTTTGCTCCAGTGTGTGAACACATGGATGTATTTCCTAATCGAAGGGAAATAAACATCTTTTGATATCACATATGCTATCTAATTCTTCTCCTTCACACTTTCTTGATAAGTTCATTTTCTTATCTCCTGGTCATACTTAGGCTACTGCAACCTGCTTTTTCCCCCCTCACCTTCCTTCTAAAATTATCCTAGCTAAAGTCATCCATGACACCTCACTTGACATATCCAACAGGCATTTTTCATTCATTATTTTTAAAGTAATGTTATTACTTTCTTCTTGAAACTATTCCTTTAGCTCTCGTCATTCCACTTTTCTCATTTTTCTTTATGTAGCTCAGAAGTTCTTCTTCCTCCCTCTGCCACTTAATGATAATGTTTCTCAAGCAGGGAAAAACTTCTAAGCCCTCATTTCATGGGTTGTTTCTCAGACTGATTTCACTTACTTTTTATGACTGCTTACCATTAGTAGTGAATTTACTCTGAAATTACTCTGTGTAGCTTAGGCAACTTCAAGTTTTAAAATTGTTTACTCTATTCCTTGCTAGATGTTTCCTCTTAGCTTTCTCAGTAATTCCAAAACTGAACTTGTCTCACACCTAAACTGATTCCCCCGCTAAGAACCCACCTGGACCCTGCTAAGGTACCTTATGAATCTAGTTATCCAAGGTATAAGACTGGGAATTTTTCATGACTCTGCACTCTCTCAAAATCCAAATTCCATTATTTATCAAGTATTGCTGATTTTAGTTTATTAAAACCACTATTTTCTCTCAGTTCTTCCATCCACTACATGTCTCTCTTTTCATTTTTTCTCTTCAAATCAATCATTCACATAGTCTGTAGGTAGGTACTCTAAGGTGAACAAGCTTGTTATCACCATTCCTAATTAAACTCCTTCAAGGTACCTCTAGAACCTACAGTCTTTGATCTAAGTTCCTTAACATTTATGAAGAGTATATAAGATTCTTCAGGCTGGGCATGGTGGCTCACATCTGTAATCCCAGCGCTTTGGGAGGCCAAAGTGGGCAGATCACCTGAGGTCAGGAGTTCGAGACTAGCCTGGTCAACATTGGGAAAATCCATCTCTACTAAAAATACAAAAATTAGCCAGATGCAGTGGCACATGCCTGTAATCCCAGCTACTCAGGAGGCTGAAGCAGGAAAATTGCTTGAACCTGGGAGGTGGAGGTTGCAGTGAGCCAAGATCTGCCATTGGCACTCCAGCCTGGCGACAGAGCGAGATTCCATCTCAATAATAATAATAATAATAAACAAGAGATTCTTCATAAGTGGAACCCTCTCTATCATTCCAGATTCATTTCTTCCTATTTCCCACCTTGCAAATAATGTTACAACAATTCTAAAATACGATATTTATTACTTCTGTGACCCTGTTCATACATTCTTTAAAATGTCACAAACATCCTCCCTCACCTCCACATGAATCTAAATAATTCCTATTTATTCTTTAAGATACAGCTGAGTTGCTGTCTCTTCCATGACACTTTACATAAAAATCTAGCTGCCCACCATAGATGTTAGTAGTTCCTTAATATGTTGTGTATAGCTCTAAGCAGAGATGAGTACTAGAAAAATAAGTAGGGTACAAAGGTAAATGTTAAAAAGGTTATATTTATTAAAATAAAGGGTATATTTTAATAAAGAGATATTAATAAAGGGTAACATGATATCCATCCTAAACATGTTTGTTCAAATGAGTGCATTTTAAAAGGCACAATGAACCAAATATTATTTCATACTAGTTAGCATAACCTGGCCAGAAGACTTGCTTTGATTTCTATTGTTAGTTAATATTGTCTCTTGAAGTAATATAAAAAAAGCTTAGCAAACATTATTTTATTTAAGTCTCTATTCTTCTGTTCCAAAAGAGGTAGTCCTCATAATTTTTCATGTTATACACTACGGTAGACAGACCAGTGAAAGCCCAGCTTCTTCTAATGGAGTGGGCATAACTGGAGATGTCATGTTGAATTTACTACATTCATCCCATTCATTTAGAAAGTTCCAGATATCATATAGCCAAACTATGGCCCAATTGAAGCTATTAACACATATTTTATTCCTAGGAAACAATTTCCAGTTGAAAGTATATGCTACCTTGAAACCAAGGCTAGAGAACTGAATACTTAGATACTGATGCTACTTTTTTTTCCCACAGCTCTCAATGAAAAAGTTACTTTTTATTGTCTATTTTTAAGTGGTCAATTATTTTGACTCAAGTAAGTAAGAATTTGGATAATCTAGTCCAAAAACCATTCTGTAAGAGAAAGAAAGTAATCCAGGTTTGAACCTTGTTAAATACGTAAAAGAAGAACAATGTAGCAACAGCATTGAGGATATTTCTGAGAATGGATTCAACTTCTGGAAATGTAAGTAGATAAAGAAAGATGGAGACTAACAGCAAGAAAATAAAGGGGTCAAGAGAGTAGCATTCTCTACTGAGACAGAAGAACAAGTGAGGTAGAAATAACATAATGAAACAATAAGAAAAAAAGTGTGCAATAAAGGAGTCCAAGAGCGTAGTATTCAAATTAAGATTTCAGAGCTAGAACAATTTCTACTGATAATAAAATGTAAAGTATGGTCATGAGAGTGACTGACCAAAGTAGAATTGGAGATAAAGCTCACTCACTACATTAGAGAAATTTTAGGAAGTGAGTGGGTGCTAAATACATTATTGAGGTAAAGGCTAACATTACTCTGGCTTGATGGCAGGAATTGTGATGTTGAGGAAGACTAAAGCCAGGTTCTAAAATCATCCGTGAATAAAATGATATTACTAAGAGGTCAACAAACGACAGCAACAAGGAAGGGTAGTGGGTGGTTGTGTTTACTTGCATTACACACAAAGGTACAAGATATAAAAATAACAAGCACAAAACATTACAGAAATAAATACAGGAGAATGGATAGATTACTAGGTCAGCATTCACATGTTCAACACATGTCCAAAAAAAGATTAGTCCAAGAATCTCAAAGTGGATTGGGATGGAGGTCAGAAGGATGAGAAACTTAGAAAGTTAGTAGAGTAAATAACAAATGATCAAAGTCCCTTAAAAAAAGTAAAAAAAGAGGAAGTTACACTGCAAACTCAGCATAGCATTTATTACTTCTGTGAAAGAGGCACAGGGATATAATAGGAAAGGAGAGTGCAGGGAAATGTGAGATACATAATTAGATGTTCTGGTTCTTGGTTTGGGTAGTAGATTCAAGGATGTCATGTTATTACATTGTGTTGTAACTAATACACATTCATTTGTATGTAGTAAAATTAGAAGAAAGCTAATATTTCAAAAAAATTATGGATACATAATAGTTATACATATTTATGGGGTACTGTTACATTTTGATACAAACATACAATATATAATGATCAAATCTAGGTAATTGGGATATATATCACTTCAAACATTTACATTTCATTGTGTTGGGAACATTTCAAATCTTCTTTTCCAGATATTTTAAAATATACAGCAACTTATTGTTAATTATAGTTGCCTGACTGTGCTACTGAACACTATATTTTACTCCTTCTATCTAGC
Organism: Piliocolobus tephrosceles; assembly: GCF_002776525.5. Classification (NCBI taxonomy): domain Eukaryota; kingdom Metazoa; phylum Chordata; class Mammalia; order Primates; family Cercopithecidae; genus Piliocolobus; species Piliocolobus tephrosceles. The sequence continues at coordinate 107,412,727 of NC_045440.1, read as the reverse complement.
AAAGATTTCTTGAGTAAGACCTCAAAAACACAGGCAACCAAAGCAAAAATTCACAAATGAGATTCTATCAAGGTAAAAAGCTTCTGTACAGCTTAGAAAACAATAAACAAAGTGAAGTGACACCTACAGAATGGAAGAAAATATTTGCAAGCTATTCACCCAACAAGGGATTAATAACCAGAATATATAAGGAACTCAACTCAGTAGCACAAAATAACAATAATAATCTGATTTTTTAAATGGATAAAATATTTGAATAGACATTTCTCAAAAGAAGACATACAATGGCCAACAGGTATATAAAAAAATGCTCAACATCACTAATTATCAGAGAAATGCAAATCAAAACCACAATGAGGTATCATTTCACCCAGGTTAAAATGCCTATTATAAAAAAAATCTGAAAATAACAAGTGCTGGAGAGGATGAAGAAAAACAGGAATGCTTGTACACTGCTGGTGGAAATATAAATTAATACAACCAGTATAGAAAACAGCATGGAGGTTCCTAAAAATCTGAACATGGAACTACCATATGATCTAGCAATTCCTTTGCTGGGTATATATCCATGAGAAAGGAAATCAGTATGTTGAAGAGATACCTGCACTCCCATGTTTACTACAGCACTATTTAAAATAGCCAAGATATGGAATCAACCTAAGTGTCCATCAACAAATGAATGCATAAAGAAAATGTGATATATATACACACAACGTAGTATGAACTAAAAAAGAAGGAATAAAATCATGTATGAAATGGATGATTAGCAAGATGAATGAAAACGGAGGACATTATATTGAATGAAATAACCTAGGCACAGAAAGACAAATATTGCATGTTTTCACTCATATGTGGGAGCTAAAAAATTGATCTCATGGAGGCAGTGAATAGAATGGTAGTTACCAAAGACTGGGAAGGATAGTAGAGAGAAGGAGATGAAGAGCAGTTGGTTAATGGTTACAAAATATTTTAAAAAAAAACTAAGGAACTTGATTCTTACGAGTTCTACCCATATTGTCTAGATCACTAGACTTAGACCCTCAAGAGTTTCTGTTGTCCTAGGGCAAGGCAAATACCTTAATACATATAAAATAAATATTACGTATACATGTAAATATGCATAGTAAATCCTCCATTAGATATTTGATAACTTGCTTGTGGAAACAGATTTTTCCATGTTACATTTTAATATAAACATTAATGATCTCTGTTTCCTCAGCACAAACCAAACTGTGGCACAGAAAGACAATTCATAAATGTCTTCTTCAAAACGGGCCAATTAGGCTGAAGTTGAGAATCTGGGGAAAAGTGCAAAATTGAGATGATCAAGAACTAATTCTAGCTACATTGGTGAATGGAGAAACTAAGTAACATAAAGCAAACAACCTATCTGTTGATAACTAAGAAAATACAAACTATTGAAAAAGTGATGTGATATGATTTTAACTTAGAATGAAATGAAGAGACACCAGAGTATATACAATAAGTCTATAATCAGTAATGTCTCATTCATATATGTCACCCACCTTTAAAAAGGCTTTAGCCAATTATCAAAATACAGTTACATAACTACTTTTCCATATTTTTGTAAGGTAAATGTATAATTACTGAAAGTAAAAAATAATGGGAATGTAATATATAGCAACAGTAAAAACAAAAAACAACAAAAGATAATTATTTAGGATTGAAGCAGAATAACAAAAAAGTAAAAAATTGCAAAAGAAAATTAAATATAGTAGTAACTATTATCATATAATAAACTGAAAGGCACTAAATTTCAATTATATTTGCTGAAAGATATTACAAAAGTTATTAGTAAATTGCAGTTGCTATTACCTCTTATGTTTCCTTCCACCTTTACCCACATAAATAAAATACTTACAAATTTACTCATTAGTTTTTAATAATTTTTATAAACTCTCTTATTATCAACTCTTAGTTAATTTCATAGGGATGAAGGAAGTCACACATAACTCCGAATCACTTAGAAACAATAGTCAAGGTGACCAATCATGGCACATAATTCCTAATTTATACTAGCTAAGACTTCCCCCACATTATTTCTTTACCTAAAAGATCTCAAATGTTGTCACTGGCTCAAATCTCTGTATCTTCATACAGCCTTGAGAACTTTTCAAATTTTAGAGATCTTCTCTCCCTTTTCTTTCTGATTAACCTCTCTTTCTAGTTAATCCCTCTTGCGGTTACATGCCAGGAAACTGAGATTTCCCTCCAATGTAAATTATATTTCCTTAAGGCATTGTAGCTGTACTATCTATGATTCACTGCAAATTCCCACTTTGGAAAGAGAAATGGTGGTAGGGTAGAAATGAACAAGTGTTTTCTCACAGACTCAGTATTCTCTGCAGATATGGATTACCTACTATGACAAAGGAGTAGATCACAGCCACCTCTGACAAGGTAACCACAAACAAATCAATTCAACCTAAGCACTTCAAGGACAGATTCCTCTACTCTGGAGTAGTGAGGTGGAAAAGTGAGTTTTCAAGACCTATGCCATCTAAATACCTAATTATGGACTCTGCTGAGGAAGGTGAGTAGTCAATTGGAGTTAATTTAAAGAGAATACTGTTACTCTATCTTTATAGATAATAGAGAGTTAACTGTAATTCCTGGTGAACTAAATTTTTAGAATCACCAAAGAGATGATCCTAATTTACAAAAGGGACACTGTATTTTTGATGTCCTACTACAATTAGTTAATATGTTTTATTTCATGTTGTTTTATATGGGTGATATTTCTGTATTTCATTAACAACCATATATGTATATACATAAAAACAGAAATACAAGTGACCTACATCATATCAATACACAGGCACAAGCAATTCCACAAACAGACTCAAATGTAAGAAAAATATACCTGCCATCCCTGTGATGATGGTCAATGGTCTGACTGTATCTGGAGCGAGGTAGAGTAAGAAAATGACTGCAAGCATGGCAGAAACAAGAATATAAATAAGACTCAAGAAAGAAGTGAAAAAAGTATAGTTTAATTTAAAAAGTGAGATTTAAAAAGACAGGCAGACAGTAAGCAAAGCAAATGGAAACTGTTATTGGAAAGCTTGCCCCCTCCTCCCAGTGTTCATTGTAATATGACAGTGCCAAAGGTTAATATATTCTAAATATTTTAAAATAAAATGCAACAAAAATATAACATTATCAATTATTACTCAAACATGTTTAGCACTATCTAGAATATGTTATATGATAGAGATGCTTTACCATTTTTTTAGGAGGAAAGATGAGATGAGAAAAATAAAATAAGCAGAAAGTTTAAGAAGGAAATAATAAATGAAGTAATTTCAAATACTTATAAATGTTGGGCAATTTATAAGGTAATTATTTCTCTTTTAATTATTATTAATTAAAAATAACTACAAAGGACTTTAACAATTCCATTTAATTAAGAGCAAACTGATCCAGATTACTTTTGATTATTAATTGTATTTATTAAATGTATTGGATGCCATTCATTTTTCCATTCACTATGTTTATTATGTATTATGTATTACATGCTATTGGCTTTGCTACCTTTCTTGCCTCATAACTACCATAAGTAATTCAAGCAGCACACTGATCTTTTACCCATCTCTTCTTTCCAAAGCACTAATTTAAAATTTCTTACTTTCTTAGAACCTTTAATACTAAAACAATTGATCTTAGCAGTTTATCATTATATTTCCATAAACAATGGAAATGAACCTTGAACTCTCTCAACTTCCACAATTCTATCTCTAAAGTAAACATACATTTAAATCTTCACTTGTCCTTGTCTTCTGCACCTACAGAGATGCCTCTACTTGTAATCCTGCTTCCCATATGACCTTGCTTCATTTATTATTCTCTTCTGCCTTCCCTTCCTCAACTACACTTAATCCTAAAAATAAAATCCCTGCTAACCTTTCCTTCTGTTCAAGCCACTGCATCTCGCTCATTTTCTTTTCAATATAGAACATCTTAAAATACATGCCTACAATTCTTGCCACCTCTGCCAGATTTTGCTTTCATGCTTTAAGCTTACTGTAATTTGACTTCTGCTTCTACCACACTCTCGAAGCTACCTTATGAATGTGAAATCCCCCCAAAATTCTTTCTTCTCCTCTTAATCCTCATCATAGTCCACTTACCTTTGGAATTAGACATTGATTTTCCAATCTCTATTTTTTAATACTCTCTCCTTTTTTGGTTTCCAAAACCTCTCTGGCTATTAAACATAGTATTTATTTAACACTGACCTATATGCCAAGTACACCTTTAAAAGCTTTGCCTACATTATCTCATTTACTTCTCATAACAACTCTTTGAGGTAGGTTCTACTATTCCCACTTTTGCACAGACAGATAAACTGAGGCTGTGAGTGCTTGTTCAGAGCTACATAGTAAGTGGCAGGACTGGGTTTCAAACTCAGGGCTTTCTTAATTCAAAACTCAGGCTCTTAACACATTTGTACATACAGCCTGGTCTCTCACCTATATGACTGGTTCTTCATGCATTTAATGTACTGGATTTCCTTTCTCTGTAGAGAGGCAGTGGTTTTCCAAGATTCATTTCCTGATCTTATATTCCAACACATTCTTTCTAAGTAATGCAATTGTTTTTATGGTGTAAACAGTAACTCTGCTTTATTACTGATTATTCTTTGGGTGGCACAACACTTTTCCATCTGCTTCTGGGCTCTCCACATAATGCTTGAGTGACAGGTAGACACTTCAGGAAAACACATGCTCATTGTGAGACTGGAACAATACCCTTTGCCTATTTGGACATTGGTGCCAATTTGTGAAATGAGGAGGTTCAAGCAGTGGTTTTCAAACTCTTTTTTTTTTTTTTTTTTTTT